>NC_086448.1:733033342-733348064 GCF_028390025.1 Pseudophryne corroboree | reverse complement strand
AGGTAGAGTTGGTGACTGAAGCAGGGGTGACAGAGTGGGTGATTAAGGCAGGGGTGACAGGGAGAAAGTGGGTGACTGAAGCAGGGGTGACAGGGAGATAGTGGGTGACTGAGGCAGGGGTGACAGGTAGAGTTGGTGACTGAGGCAGGGTGACAGGTAGAGTTGGTGACTGAAGCAGGGGTGACAGAGTGGGTGACTGAGGCAGGGGTGACAGGGAGATTGTGGGTGACTGGTGAGGAAGGGGTGACAGGGAGATAGTGGGTGACTGAGGCAGGGGTGACATGGACATAGTGGGTGACTGAGGCAGAGGTGACATGGACATAGTGGATGACTGAGGCAGGGGTGACAAGTAGAGAGTAGATGACTGAGGCAAGGGTGGCAGGTAGAGTTGGTGACTGAGGCAGGGTGACAGAGTGTGTGACTGAGGCAGGGGTGACAGGGAGATAGTGGGTGACTGAAGCAGGGGTGACAGGGAGATAGTGGGTGACTGAAGCAGGGGTGACAGGGAGAAAGTGGGTGACTGAGGCAGGGGTGACAGGTAGAGTTGGTGACTGAGACAGGGTGACAGGTAGAGTTGGTGACTGAGGCAGGGGTGACAGGGAGACAGTGGGTGACTGAGGCAGGGGTGACAGGGAGATAGTGGGTGACTGAGGCAGGGGTGACAGGGAGATAGTGGGTGACTAAAGTAGGGGTGACAGGGAGATAGTGGGCGAGTAAGGCAGGAGTGACCAGTAGTTAGTGGGTGACAGGGAGATAGTGGGTGACTGAAGTAGGGGTGACAGGGAGATAGTGGGCGAGTAAGGCAGGAGTGACCTGTAGTTAGTGGGTGACAGGGAGATAGTGGGTGACTGAAATAGGTGTGACAGGGAGATAGTGGGTGACTGAGGCAGGGGTGACAGGGAGATAGTGGGTGACTGAGGCAGGGATGACAGGGAGATAGTGGGTGACTGAGGCAGGGGTGACTGGGAGATAGTGGGTGACTGAGGCAGGGGTGACTTGGAGATAGTGGGTGACTGAGGCAGGGGTGACTGGGAGATAGTGAGTGACTGAGGCAGGGGTGACAGGGAGATAGTAGGTGACTGAGGCAGGGGTGACAGGAGATAGTGGGTGACTGAAGCAGGGATGACAGTGAGATAGTGGGTGACTAAGGCAGGGGTGACATGGATATAGTGGGTAATTGGTGAGGCAGGGGTGACAGGGAGATAGTGGGTGACTGAAGCAGGGTTGACAGGGAAATAGTGGGTGACTGGTGAGGCAGGGGTGACAGGGAGATAGTGGGTGACTGGTGAGGCAGGGGTGACAGGGAGATAGTGGGTGACTGGTGAGGCAGGGGTGACAGGGAGATAGTGGGTGACTGAGACAGAGATGACAGGGAGATAGTGGGTGACTGAGGCAGGGGTGACTGGGAGATAGTTGGTGACTGAGGCAGGGGTGACTGGGAGATAGTGGGTGACTGGGACAGGGGTGACAGGGAGACAGTGGGCGACTGAGGTAGGGGGTGACAGGGAGATAGTGGGTGACTGAGGTAGGGGTGACAGAGAGAAAGTGTGCTTGCAGAAAGATGGCGGCCGCAGTGTGCGACCCTGTGCCAGTGGTTTCCCTCCCTGGCTCTCCACTCACCTTACCCTGTGATCCAGGCTCTCTCTTGGGGCAGTGCAGCAGGGATACGAGCACACCTCGGGAGGAGATGAGAAGGCAGCGGCAGCACCCTCCACATATGGTACTCTCCACGATGTAATGGTCAGGCCGGCCCTGTATATATACACACATAGCAAAACATATATGTCCAGGTGTCAGCGCGTGTATGTATAGCTGCAGGTGTGTGCACGTCGGTGTACGTCCAGGTGTCAGCGTGTCCATGTATAGATGCAGGTGTGTGTACGTACAGGTGTCAGCGTGTGCATGTATAGCTGCAGGTGTGTGTACATCGGTGTACGTACAGGTGTCAGCGTGTCCATGTATAGATGCAGGTGTGTGTACGTACATGTGTCAGCTTGTGCATGTATAGATGCAGGTGTGTGTACGTCGGTGTACGTCCAGGTGTCAGCATGTGTATGTATAGATGCAAGTGTGTGTACGTCGGTGTACGTCCAGGTGTCAGCGCGTGTATGTATAGATGCAGGTGCTTGTACATCGGTTTTCGACCATGTGTCAGCATGTGCATGTATAGCTGCAGGTGTGTGTACGTCAGTGTACGTCCAGGTGTCAGCGTGTCCATGTATAGATGCAGGTGTGTGTACATACAGGTGTCAGCATGTGCATGTATAGATGCAGGTGTGTGTACGTCGGTGTACGTCCAGGTGTCAGCATGTGTATGTATAGATGCAAGTGTGTGTACGTCGGTGTATGTCCAGGTGTCAGCGCGTGTATGTATAGATGCAGGTGCTTGCACATCGGTGTTCGACCAGGTGTCAGCGCGTGCATGTATAGATGCAGGTGTGTGTACGTCGGTGTACATCCAGGTGTCAGCGCGTGCATGTATAGATGCAGGTGTGTGTACGTCGGTGTACGTCCAGCTGTCAGCGTGTCCATGTATAGATGCAGGTGTGTGTACGTACAGGTGTCAGCGTGTGCATGTATAGATGCAGGTGTGTGTACATCGGTGTACGTCCAGGTGTCAGCGTGTCCATGTATAGATGCAGGTGTGTGTACATCCAGGTGTCAGCATGAGTATATGTATAAGTGCAGGTGTATGTCGGTGTATGTCCAGGTGTCAGCGCGTGCATGTATAGATGCAGGTGTGTGTACGTCGGTGTACGTCCAGGTGTCAGCGTGTGCATGTATAGATGCAGGTGTGTGTACGTCGGTGTACGTCCAGTTGTCAGCGTGTGCATGTATAGATGCAGGTGTGGGTACGTCCAGGTGTCAGCGTGTGCATGTATAGATGCAGGTGTGGGTACATCGGTGTACGTCCAGGTGTCAGCATGTGCATGTATAGATGCAGGTGTGGGTACGTCCAGGTGTCAGCGTGTCCATGTATAGATGCAGGTGTGTGTACGTCCAGGTGTCAGCGTGTGCATGTATAGATGCAGGTGTGTGTACGTGTGTGTACGTCCAGGTGTCCGCTTGTGCATGTATAGATGCAGGTGTGTGTACGTCGATGTACGTCCAGGTGTCAGCGTGTGCATGTAGAGATGCAGGTGTGGGTACGTCCAGGTGTCAGCGTGTCCATGTATAGATGCAGGTGTGTACGTACAGGTGTCAGCGCGTGTACAGTATGTATAGATGCAGGTGTGGGTATGTCGGAGTACATACAGGGGACAGCGTGTGTATGTATAGATGTTGGTGTGTGCATGTCAGTGTACGTACAGATATAGGTGTGTGTATGTATATGTATAGAGGTAGGTGTGATACATACATATAACACATACATGATAGATACATACATATATCATGCACACACAATAGATAGATAGATATAACACACACACATACATACATACATGATAGATAGATAGATACATACATGATAGATAGATAGATAGATAGATAGATAGATAGATAGATAGATAGATAGATAGATAGATAGATAGATAGATAGATAGATACATGTATACACACACACACACACACACACACACAATACATACATACATATATCACACACACACACATACATGATACATACATATATCTCACACACACACACACACATATATATGATACATACATATATCACACACACATACATGATACATACATGAGACAGACCTGGGCTGGTGATGAGGCCCGGACCCCCTGCTGATGTTGCGTTGAGGAAGGCAGTGACCAGCTCCAGCTAGGCCAGTCATGACCAGGCCTTCAGAAAGTAGCCCCCAGCAGTTTGGTCACAGTGTTCCAGGGCTGAGGCCAGTCGGGGAGAGCGCTGCGCAGCCCGGGAGAAAGACGGCTGAGTAGTTACATCTGGAAGAGCCCCAGGGAGGGAGAGCTCCACCTGCCCCATTCTGCGCCGCACACTCCGCAGGCCCGCACATGGGGAGGGAGGTCACTGGCCACACATACCCGCCCTGCCGCCGGAGCTCCGCTGCTGTCCCCGTCAGCACTCTGCCCCATCCTGCGCCGCACACTCCACAGGCCCGCACATGGGGAGGGAGGTCACTGGCCACACATACCCGCCCTGCCACCGGAGCCCCGCTGCTGTCCCCGTCAGCACTCTCCAGCTGATGCTCCCGGAACAGAGACCAGAAAGAACTGTCAGCTCCAACCCCACCGCCTGCAGCAGCTTCTGCCGCCTCTTCTTCCGCCCATGCCCGGCTGCCTGAGCAGCAAGCCTAGAAGCCAAGTAGTGGCACTAAACCCAGCGACGGGGACACACTTCTGCTGCCAGCGTTATGTGGTAATCTCCTCCAGCCAGAGGAGATCGGGGGTGGCTTGCTGCAGGATAGTGGTGGGTCACTCTGGTAGGGTGGTTGGCGGCGCCCTCCTCTACATGGGTCTGCCGTGGCACCCTCACCCCGTGCTAGTTACACCACTGGTCTGCTATAAGCCACATCGGCCATGTTTGTACACCCATGTGAAGCTGAGTCAGTACACCCTCAGCGCGATGTCTGCTGAGTGAGGGGGGTGCTCATCTCACACTGTGGTGAAGTGAGCGACCTAGAAACATAGAATGTGACAGCAGATAAGAACCACTTTGCCCATCTAGTCTTTCCCTTTTTCTCTATCGTCCTAGTGGATGCTGGGGTTCCTGAAAGGACCATGGGGAATAGCGGCTCCGCAGGAGACAGGGCACAAAAAGTAAAGCTTTAGGATCAGGTGGTGTGCACTGGCTCCTCCCCCTATGACCCTCCTCCAAGCCTCAGTTAGATTTTTGTGCCCGGCCGAGAAGGGTGCAATCTAGGTGGCTCTCCTAAAGAGCTGCTTAGAAAAGTTTAGCTTAGGTTTTTTATTTTACAGTGAGTCCTGCTGGCAACAGGATCACTGCAACGAGGGACTTAGGGGAGAAGAAGTGAACTCACCTGCGTGCAGGATGGATTGGCTTCTTTGGCTACTGGACATTAGCTCCAGAGGGACGATCACAGGTACAGCCTGGATGGTCACCGGAGCCTCGCCGCCGGCCCCCTTGCAGATGCTGAAACAAGAAGAAGGTCCAGAATCGGCGGCATGAAGACTCCTCAGTCTTCTTAAGGTAGCGCACAGCACTGCAGCTGTGCGCCATTTCCTCTCAGCACACTTCACACGGCAGTCACTGAGGGTGCAGGGCGCTGGAAGGGGGGCGCCCTGGGAGGCAATGAAAACCTATTTTTGGCTAAAAATACCTCACATATAGCCTCCGGGGGCTATATGGAGATATTTAACCCCTGCCAGAATCCGTTAAGAGCGGGAGACGAGGCCGCCGAAAAAGGGGCGGGGCCTATCTCCTCAGCACACAGCGCCATTTTCCCTCACAGAAAGGCTGGAGGGAAGGCTCCCAGGCTCTCCCCTGCACTGCACTACAGAAACAGGGTTAAAACAGAGAGGGGGGGCACTAATTTGGCGTTAGAAATATATAAAAAAGATGCTATAAGGGAAAACACTTATATAAGGTTGTCCCTATATAATTATAGCGTTTTTGGTGTGTGCTGGCAAACTCTCCCTCTGTCTCTCCAAAGGGCTAGTAGGTCCTGTCCTCTATCAGAGCATTCCCTGTGTGTGTGCTGTGTGTCGGTACGTGTGTGTCGACATGTATGAGGACGATGTTGGGGAGGAGGCGGAGCAATTGCCTGTAATGGTGATGTCACTCTCTAGGGAGTCGACACCGGAATGGATGGCTTATTTAGGGAATTACGTGATAATGTCAACACGCAGCAAGGTCGGTTGACGACATGAGACGGCCGACAAACAATTAGTACCGGTCCAGACGTCTCAAAAAACACCGTCAGGGGTTTTAAAACGCCCGTTTACTTTAGTCGGTCGACACAGACACAGACAGGGACACTGAATCCAGTGTCGACGGTGAATAAACAAACGTATTCCTTATTAGGGCCACACGTTAAGGGCAATGAAGGAGGTGTTACATATTTCTGATACTACAAGTACCACAAAAGAGGGTATTATGTGGGATGTGAAAAAACTACCGTAGTTTTTCCTGAATCAGATAAATTAAATGAAGTGTGTGATGATGCGTGGGTTCCCCCCGATAGAAAATATGGGCGGTATACCCTTTCCCGCCAGAAGTTAGGGCGCGTTGGGAAACACCCCTTAGGGTGGATAAGGCGCTCACACGCTTATCAGAACAAGTGGCGGTACCGTCTATAGATAGGGCCGTCCTCAAGGAGCCAGCTGACAGGAGGCTGGAAAATATCATAAAAAGTATATACACACATACTGGTGTTATACTGCGACCAGCGATCGCCTCAGCCTGGATGTGCAGAGCTGGGGTGGCTTGGTCGGATTCCCTGACTAAAAATATTGATACCCTTGACAGGGACAGTATTTTATTGACTATAGAGCATTTAAAGGATGCATTTCTATATATGCGAGATGCACAGAGGGATATTTGCACTCTGGCATCAAGAGTAAGTGCGATGTCCATATCTGCCAGAAGATGTTTATGGACACGACAGTGGTCAGGTGATGCAGATTCCAAACGGCACAAAGGTGTATTGCCGTATAAAGGAAGAGGAGTTATTTGGGGTCGGTCCATCGGACCTGGTGGCCACGGCAACTGCTGGAAAATCCACCGTTTTTTACCCTAAGTCACATCTCTGCAGAAAAAGACACCGTCTTTTCAGCTTCAGTCCTTTCGTCCCTATAAGAGTCATATCTGCCCAGGGATAGAGGAAAGGGAAGAAGACTGCAGCAGGCAGCCCATTCCCAGGAACAGAAGCGTTCCACCGCTTCTGACAAGCTCTCAGCATGACGCTGAGACCGTACAGGACCCCTGGATCCTACAAGTAGTATCCCAGGGGTACAGATTGGAATGTCGAGACGTTTCCCCTGCGCAGGCTCCTGAAGTCTGCTTTACCAAGGTCTCCCTCCGACAAGGAGGCAGTATGGGAAACAATTCACGAGCTGTATTCCCAGCAGGTGATAATTAAATTACCCCTCCTACAACAAGAAAAGGGGTATTATTCCACACTATATTGTGGTACTGAAGCCAGAAGGCTAGGTGAGACCTATTCTAAATCTAAAAAAATTTGAACACTTACAAAGGTTCAAATCAAGATGGAGTCACTCAGAGCAGTGATAACGAACCGGGAAGAAGGGGACTATATGGTGTCCCGAGACATCAGGGATGCTTACCTCCATGTCCCAAATTTGCCCTTATCACTAAGGGTACCTCAGGTTCGTGGTACAGAACTGTCACTATCAGTTTCAGACGCTGCCGTTTGGATTGTCCACGGCACCCCGGGTCTTTACCAAGGTAATGGCCGAAATGATGGTTCTTCTTCGAAGAAAAGGCGTCTTAATTATCCCTTACTTGGACGATCTCCTGATAAGGGCAAAGTCCAGGGAACAGTTGGAGGTCGGAGTAGCACTATCTCGGATACTGTTACAACAGCAGGGGTGGATTCTAAATATTCCAAAATCGCAGCTGATCCCGACAACAAGTCTCCTGTGCTTAGGGATGATTCTGGACACAGTCCAGAAAAAGGTGTTTCTCCCGGAAGAGAAAGCCAGGGAGTTATCCGAGCTAGTCAGGAACCTCCTAAAATCAGTGCATCATTGCACAAGGGCCATGGTAAAAAAAATGGTGACTTCCTTCGAAGCAATTCCAGTCGGCAGATTTCATGCAAGAACTTTTCAGTGGGATCTGCTGGACAAATGGTCCGGATCGCATCTTCAGATGCATCAGCGGATAACCCTATATCCAAGGACAAGGGTGTCTCTCCTGTGGTGGTTACAGAGTGCTCATCTTCTAGAGGGCCGCAGATTCGGCATTCAGTTTTGGATGTTGGTGACCACGGAGGCCAGCCCGAGAGGCTGGGGAGCAGTCACACAAGGAAAAAATTTCCAGGGAGTGTGATCAAGTCTGGAGACTTTTCTCCACATAAATATAGCTAAGGGTAAATTTATAATGCTCTAAGCTTAGCAAGACCTCTGCTTCAAGGTCAGCCGGTATTGATCCAGTGGGATAAAACATCACGGCAGTCGCCCACGTAAATAGACAGGGCGGCACAAGAAGCAGGAGGGCAGTGGCAAAAACTGCAAGGACTTTTCGCTGGGCGGAAAATCATGTGATAGCACTGTCAGCAGTGTTTCATTCCGGGAATGGAAACTGGGAAGCAGACTTCCTCAGTAGGCACGACCTCCACCCGGCAGAGTGGGAACTTCATGGGGAAGTTTTCCACATGATTGTAAACCGTTGGGAATTACCAAAGGTGGACATGATGGCGTCCCGTCTGAACAAAAAACGGGACAGGTATTGCGCCAGGTTAAGAGACCCTCAGGCAATAGCTGTGGACGTTCTGGTAACACCGTGGGTGTACCAGTCGGTGTATGTGTTCCATCCTCTGCTTTTCATACCTAAGGTACTGAGAATTATAAGACGTAGAGGAGTAAGAACTATACTCATGGCTCCGGATTGGCCAAGAAGGACTTGGTACCCGGAACTTCAAGAGATGCTCACAGAGGACTTATGGCCTCTGCCGCTAAGAAGGGACTTGTTTCAGCAAGTACCATGTCTGTTCCAAGACTTACCGCAGCTGCGTTTGACGGCATGGCGGTGGAACGCCGGATCCTAAGGGAAAAGGCATTCAGGAAGAGGTCATTCCTACCCTGGTCAAAGCCAGAAAGGAGGTGACCGCACAACATTATCACCACATGTGGCGAAAATATGTTGCGTGGTGTGAGGCCAGGAAGGCCCCACGAAGAAATTTCAACTCGGTCGATTCCTGCATTTCCTGCAAACAGGAGTGTCTATGGGCCTCAAATTGGGGTCCATTAAGGTTCAAATTTCGGCCCTGTCGATTTTTCTTCCAGAAAGAATTGGCTTCAGTTCCTGAAGTCCAGAAGTTTGTCAAGGGAGTATTGCATATACAACCCCCTTTTGTGCCTCCAGTGGCACTGTGGGATCTCAACGTAGTTCTGGGATTCCTCAAAACACATTGGTTTAAAACCAGTCAAATCTGTGGATTTGAAGCATCTCACATGAAAAGTGAACATGCTCTTGGACCTGGCCTGGACCAGGCGAGTGTCAAATTGGTGGTTTTTTTCTCAAAAAAGCCCATATCTGTTTGTCCATTCGGACAGGGCAGAGCTGCGGACTCGTCCCCAGTTCTCTCCCTAAGGTGGTGTCAGTGTTTCACCTGAACCAGCTTATTGTGGTGTCTTGCGCCTACTAGGGACTTGGAGGACTCCAAGTTGCTAGATGTGGTCAGGGCCCTGAAAATATAGGTTCCAGGACGGCTGGAGTCAGGAAAACTGACTTGCTGTTATCCTGTATGCACCCAACAAACTGGGTGCTCTTGCTTCTAAGCAGACTTTTGCTAGTTGGATGTGTAATACAATTCAGCTTGCACATTCTGTGGCAGGCCTGCCACAGCCAAAATATGTAAATGCCCATTCCACAAGGAAGGTGGGCTCATCTTGGGCGGCTGCCCGAGGGGTCTCGGCTTTACAACTTTGCCGAGCGGCTATTTAGTCAGGGGCAAACACGTTTGTAAAATCCTACAAATTTGATAACCTGGCTAAGGAGGACCTGGAGTTCTCTCATTCGGTGCTGCAGAGTCATCCGCACTCTCCCGCCCGTTTGGGAGCTTTGGTATAATCCCCATGGTCCTTTCAGGAACCCCAGCATCCACTAGGACGATAGAGAAAATAAGAATTTACTTACCGATAATTCTATTTCTCGGAGTCCGTAGTGGATGCTGGGCGCCCATCCCAAGTGCGGATTATCTGCAATACTTGTACATAGTTACAAAAATCGGGTTATTATTGTTGTGAGCCATCTTTCAGAGGCTCCGCTGTTATCATACTGTTAACTGGGTTCAGATCACAGGTTTTACAGTGTGATTGGTGTGGCTGGTATGAGTCTTACCCGGGATTCATAAATCCTTCCTTATTGTGTACGCTCGTCCGGGCACAGTATCCTAACTGAGGCTTGGAGGAGGGTCATAGGGGGAGGAGCCAGTGCACACCACCTGATCCTAAAGCTTTACTTTTTGTGCCCTGTCTCCTGCGGAGCCGCTATTCCCCATGGTCCTTTCAGGAACCCCAGCATCCACTACGGACTCCGAGAAATAGAATTATCGGTAAGTAAATTCTTATTTTTATCCTTTAGGCAATCTCAACCCTTTTTGAACCTTTATTCTTAAATATTGTGCCTGCAGCGGCTATAGTGACGCACAGGGCCACGCATCACTATGGGCATACACACGGAGAGATCCGTGCTTAATTTCTAAGCAATCTAATCAGATTGCTTAGAAATTAAGCACGGATCTCTCTGTGTGTACTCCCCTTTAGAGATAGCTGCTGTAATCTCTGCAATAATCAGAACTAACTACCGATTACTGTCTGGACATAGGACATATTCTTGTTATCTGTTGCTAACTTTTATAAGGCCCCGATGCGCTATACTATACTATACATCTGTAAATAGATGGCAAAAAAATAGTCGTTGTCTGTCCACTAGTAAAGCCGTGGTCTGCTGATCCACAGCTGGAGCTGTATTTTAGTCCCTTATGGCCCTCATTCCGAGTTGTTCGCTCGCTAGCCGCTTTTCGCAGCAGTGCACACGCTAAGCCGCCGCCCTCTGGGAGTGAATCTTAGCTTAGCTGAATTGCGAACGAAGTATTCGCAATATTGCGAAAAGATTTTTCTTTGCAGTTTCTGAGTAGCTCGAGACTTACTCTTCCAGTGCGATCAGTTCAGTGCTTGTCGTTCCTGGTTTGACGTCACAAACACACCCAGCGTTCGCCCAGACACTCCCCCGTTTCTTCAGCCACTCCCGCGTTTTTCCCAGAAACGGCAGCGTTTTTTCACACACTCCCATAAAACGGACAGTTTCCGCCCAGAAACACCCACTTCCTGTCAATCACACTCCGATCACCAGAACGAAGAAAAAACCTTGTAATGCCGTGAGTAAAATACCAAACTTCTTAGAAAATTTACTTGGCGCAGTCGTAGTGCGAACATTGCTCATGCGCAATTAGCGGAAAATCGCTGCGATGCGAAGAAAATTACCGTGCGAACAACTCGGAATGAGGGCCTATATACGGAGGACAACGGAGTAAGAATATTTGTTGCCAACAGTGAGTGCCAGATTCCTATTGTGTGTGTGTGTGTGTGTGTGTGTATATATATATATATAGTATTAGTATGTGTGTGTGTGTACGTATTGAGATTTTTATATAAACGCAGACATGTGCACATACATGTAGGGAGGCCAATCCCGGGATCGGGATCATCGGGATCCCAGGATTTAGACCCAAAAACGGCCGGGATTCAATCCCGGGATTGGAAGCTCCAATCCCGGGGATTGAGGGATCAGCGTTGAGCGTCCACAGGACGCTCAGATGCTGCCTGGCTCCCTCCTCCTGTCTCCCCCTGCTTAGCGTGACCTGTGACTGTGAGGTCACACTGCGCTGCCAGCAGCCGCAGAGCAGGAAAGTACGGCGGTCTTCACCCGCCGCCTCCTCCCGGCTCCCCTTGCACTCACCCGCTGCCTCCTCCCGGCTCCCCTGCACTCACCCGCCAGCTCCTCCTCACCCGCTACCTGGCTGTGCAGGTTTGTACGTTTTTTTAATGTCTGCAGGGCGGGTGGGGAGGGGCGGGGCGACAGTCTAAAGACAATACCGGGTATCACGGGAATCATCATTTTTCAATCCCGATACCCGGGATTGAAAAAATGGACCGGGATTGGCCTCCCTACATACATGTATAATTATTTCACATAAACATTGATATGGATATACATTTATATAGCCTGTTATAATTTCTCAGGCCGTGTGATTTACATATTGCTAAAAGTAAGAATTGCATTAGAGACACACAACAGCAAGTCATTGGCCCCCCTACATTATACGTACTGTAATACTCATTTACACTAAGTAATTTTAACAGTGCACGTGAAGAAATTTAGGTGATCTAGTGTGACACCTTCCCCCCACCTCCCCTCCCACACACTCACTATAGAGGGAGCTGGGAGACGGGAACCCACTGTTCGCATTCACCAGCTCAAGGCAGTGCCTCCTTCTCTGGACTGTGGTGGCAGGATCCTCCTGATGGTGCGGTGCAGCGTGACTTCATGACGCTGCGCAACGTCAGTTCGCAGTGCTCCTCTGGGAACGAAGCCTGCTGACTGGTTAAGCCCCGCCCCCCTGCAGAAGTGGGCATGGCTACAAACTATCGGGGCCCACCGATGAATTCCCCGGAACCCCAGCAGGCCAGTGCAAGCCTGTAAGAAGGAGGGAGAGAGAGCGGGAGAAGGACAGGGAGAGAGAGGGAGAAGGAGACAGACAGGGATGGAGGGTGAGTGGGAGAGAAGTAGAAGGAAAGTGAGGGAGAAGGAGAGCAACAGGGATAGAGGGGGGGAGGAAGAGTGAGGGGGAGAGAGGAAGAATGAGAGAGCGTGAAAAAGATAAGGCCTGTAAACACAGTGAGGAGATATTTTTTTGCGATTTTGACTATATAGTCAAAATCGCAAAGAAAGTTAGTGCAGATCGCTAGGTGAAAGTCACCTTGCGATCCCGATGTGTGGCCCCGCGAGGTTGGTATCGCAAGCCTAGATTGACGTGTAGGTAAGTCGATTTTGACTATCTAGTATAAAAGATAGTCAAAATTGACACTTAGACAAAATCGTACATAGCCAGTATCGCAAGCACAGTCATCTATGCTTGTGATACTGACCTAGTCCCTATCACATAGTGAGAATTGGGGTTTAGCCTGAATCTCACCGTGTGTACACACCTATAGGGAGATGGGGAGAGGGAGGGAAAGATAGGATGAAAGAGAGAGAGATGGGGGAGAGGGGATGAGAGAGAGAGAGAGAGAGAGAGGGAGATGGGAGAGAGAAGGAAAGACAGACCAGAGAGAGAGAGAGAGAGAGAGAGGAAAAGATAGTGTTCTCGAGAGAGCAAGTGAGTGTAAGCGAGATTTCATGAGAATGGAAATATAGTAAAAATACACTGACACTTACCACACTGTCTCTGTGTCAGCTTCCTCATGGGTGTCTGTAGTCGCAGCCTGAAGCTGCTGTGTGGAGCTGGAAGTGCCTGGCTGCCTCCTCCTTCTGCTATCCTGTCATGCTGCGGATCTAGTCATGCCTGTTCCATCCAGGAACAGTGTTCCTCCTGCTCCTCGTGGATCATGCCCGTCACTGCAGGGATAGAATAGGGGGGGGGGGGGGGGGCAGGCGCAGCATAGTGCTGGTGTCATGGTGTCCTTCATACACAGGTGCCGAACAGGTGACCGGAGGAAGAGGAGTGTTACCAGAAGGGGGTGCACATATTACCTATGTTTTCCTGCCTACCTGTGCCACAGTGCCGTGTCAGTCGGATGGCTGGCACAATCCATTTGTAATCCTTAACTAGGTGCTGCATCTATGCTTTCTGCTCTTCAGAATCTTGGGGCACGGCACGGGCGTATACTTTGCACCTCCTGTCACACACACACACTGACAGTCACACACACACTGACAGTCACACACACACACTGACAGTCTCACACACACACACACACACACACTGACAGTTTTGATTTTCCCGCTCCCAGCTGCCAATGCTCTGAATAAATTAGTGACGTCACAGCATCCTCTGGCACCGCTGGAACCGGACAATTAAACTTTCATATGAGCGGTGCCAGGGCTAATTACTGTGAAAATGTGCCCCCACCAACCCCAAAACACCCCATACCCCACTGTATAAACCTAATATTTGCAATTCCCCACCAGTTTACCATCAAAAAACTGGATGCAGGGGGAAAAAAAGTCGGCCATGTTTGTACACCCGTTTGAAGCTGCTCTGAGTACACCCCCTGCAGACAGCACTGCGGAGGCGCAACAAATTGAAATTCCCTATCTCTATAATGGCGCATATTTTACTAAATTTTTAAAAAACTGTAACTTTCTGAAAAACCTTAACCCCAAAAGGCACTACACTGGGACAAGCTCTATTTAATAAAACAAACCCCAAGTCTTAATTCGTCCTCTATCCTGAGTTATGCCTTCCCAAAAAACTTTCCATTGACTATATGGGAAAACCATCCTCAAAAGCCAAACATGAAGTCGCAGAAAAAAACTGACAGTTGAAACTTTAGGTTTCTCCCAATTCCTCATTTTTTGTTATTTTGCCCTAAAATTTGCAGCACCGGGTGACGATTCCATGCCAAATTTTCAGCTCAGTACGTACAATCACTTTTGAGGTGTAGCCCCTCAAACACCATGCCCCCATCTCAGAAGTTCCCTATGGGAGAATTCCGTTTGTTCGATTCAGCCTTAATGCATGGCCGCAACTAAGGGGGGGCATGTGACCTGGGTGCCGGATAGGAGGGGGCGCCGCAACGGTCACTTTTACCCACCTAACACCCCCTCCGAGTCCTGATGCGCACAGGTCCCTTAGAGCCGTCGAAGCTGCACAAGGCAGTCCAGACTCTACTAGCTGCCGCCTACTGTGATGAAACTTAAAATAAACTACAGCTCCCAGAAGCCCTTGCTGCGGGAGCTGTGGTTTACTTTCAGTTTCTTCTATGTGAGCAGTCGTGGGCTAACTGTTGTGCCCTAAGAGGGGGCACAGGGAACAAGTTACCCCAGCCTCCCCCTGCTGCCTTTGATCCCCGCAGCAGTGCACTATTGCACTGCTGAGCTGGAAAGTGAAGTGACAGCCGGAGTTCCGAAAAGGGGGTGGAGCTACACGGCACTGTACTCAGTGCCAGGCCAGCCAGCATCAGCGGAGAGAGGAGGGGAGAGAAGAGCAGCAGCACAGCACAGCCTAAGTAGTGAGTGTGTTATAGTGAAGGGGCACTGTATGTGTGTGCAACTACTATATATGTGTGTATGAATGTGTGCATGTGTGTGACTGTATGTGAATAGGTGTGTGACTATATATCTTCATGTGTGCTTTTGTGTCACTGTATGTATGTATGTATGTATGTATGTATGTATATACCTATATGTTCACTTGAATGAAGAGCATCTCCGTCCGGGCAGGCGCGAGCGCCCAGACGGAGATGCTCAGAATGGAAGCCTCTCTGTGGACTCCCGGCGTGACAAGGCGGACGGATCACCTAGTCACGCTGGGAGTGAACACCTACGATGGAGCCGCCTCAGATGAGCGTGGCTCCATCTGTATATACAGTATACAGGTGTGTGACTGTATGTATGTGAGTGAATCTATGCATGCGTGTATGTGTTTAGATGTGTGACAGTATGAATGTGTGTGATTATTTTACATATCTATCAATGTATGGGATATTATTTCCTTTTCTACTTTATCTGTAGCCCAAATGTCTAACCAAGTCCAGCTAAATGTCTAGATAAGAAGCTTTACAGCAGCTACCAGCCCTTTGACCTTATGGAGTTTATTTATATATATTATATATATATACGGGTTGGGGTTACGTGGCTGGTGCACGGTCAGCATACCGACGCCAGAATGCCGGCAGGGGGCGAGCACAGCAAAGCCCCTTGTGGGCTTGCTGCGCTCGCCACAGGTTCTGTTCCTGCTCTATGGGTGTCGTGGACACCCATCAGTGGAAATAGCACCTGTTAACTGGTATTGCCTGGCGGTATTGTCAGTCTTCAGGATCCTGGCATCAATATGCTGTCCACCGGGATCCCATGCATCGGCCACGTAACTGCATCCCATATATATATACATACTGTATATATGTGTGGCAATGAGGCGGCACTCACCAGACTTGCAAATAATCAGTAGTGATACTTGTCCCTGACGACGGACGGAGGCCATAAACGTAGGACTCCAATAAAGGACGCTTATGATTATTTGCAAGTCTGGTGAGTGCCGCCTCATTGCGCCACACATGTCCACAGGGTTGACACACTTGGGAAGGCACCGCAGCAAGGAACGGTATTTATACACGAGGAGTGCCGGGCACATGAATAGAGTACATACTGTGTAATATATATATATATACGCACACAGATTTACACCTGGAGGGGGGGGCGCCAGCTTACTGCCTCGCCCCGGGTGACAAAAATCCTAGTTTCGGCCCTGCTTAATGTAAGGGCACGACCGTGCCCTTATAATATATATATATATATATATATATATATATATATATATATTGTTTTAACAGACGGTTTGTTTAAATTAATTACCTAGGAACACAGGTGCCATCAATAGATGAATTTAGAAGGGTATATAAGAAGATCTCAATATACACCCCAATATATGCTCCTGAGGAAGCTGGATTTTTAGAAACCAGCGAAACATGTAGATCCTGAGCCTTTGCCATACAAAGATATCCTGACGTCCTGCTATCCATCCCTGGCGTTAATTCAACACTTGTTCCACCTTTTTGGATTTACAGCAAAGCACCTTCATTTGGACTTCCTTTCTAGCCACCGTTGGATAACTCCTAAGGCTAACTAATAAGGGACAACCATCTACCTAGATCTGGTAATATATACTACCTTTGTGCTGCCTACATTTTCATTGGAGGAGGTCCTAGCCAAGTGATGATTTACATATAGGAGCATTTTAGTGGATTGGCTGAGAGCTACTGTATTCTTTTCCTTTTTTGATGGCATTAGTTGTTTATACAGTATAAATGTTTTAACTTATGTGTATATTCTTATTGTATAAGAGCTTTTTAATGTGTTATAGTGAATACATTTTAAATATAATTTTTTAACAAACCGTCCATTTTTGCCTAATTAATACAGCCAGTGCTGGTACATCTATATCTCATAATGTAATCCAGCTCACTAAGGAAGGGCACAGAATTTGAGAGCGTGTCTTGCCCTTCTGGGGGTCCAGGTGAACTCTCCAAAATGTGTGAATCTCCCGAACATTCCGGTAGAGTATACAAGTTTGGAATAGCATCCTAGTGTTTGTGCATCACTACCACATTCACTTTCATAAATGATTATTGAGAACATTTCATTTTACAGGACAGTAATTATTCTTCTTTATCTAAAGAAAGAAAAATCTCTTTAAAGAATGTTATATGATTCTGCCACTCCCATCTTGCTTGCACCTCTGTTTATCAGAGTCAATAGGATTAGTAGACGCATCAGAAGGGTTCGCTATGATTTACCACCACGCGGGATGCCGAATGTCCGTATACTGACATCGGAATTCCGAGCGGTAGAATGTCGGCAGGGGGGCGAGTGCAATGAAGACTCTTGCGGGCTTGCTGCGCTTGCCACGCAGCGTGCTCGCACTCGCATTCTATTCGTGGACACCCATAGAGGGGAAATCACGTACCTCGCCAGTATACCAGCGGCGGTATGGTGCCCCTGTCGGGATCCCGGCATTGGGATTGTGACAGCCGGAATCCCGACGAGCGGTATGCTAACCGCATACCCATCAGAAGTATTATTACAATTAGCCTCCTTGTTTATATTGATTTCTTATTTTTTAATGTTGGACAACAATTTCACTTAAGTTAACTTATTACTAACTATCAATACATTTACTGTCTGTTCAGTGGCATAAGTGTCGTTCAGTTATTTGTTTCTCATCTGAAAAGATGATAAAGCTATTCCTATACACTTATATACAATACACATTCCGGGACTATTTCAGAGCCCCATGTAAGGTGGCCGCATTGCGTACATGGAAATAAATGCAGATCTTGGTCCATGTACTGATTTGGCTGCATCTACCTGACCTCACTGCCCATCTACTGTATATGTTTGTAAAGGTAGCACGCCCTATCATTGGTGCAAAAGATATGCCTGAAAGCATACACACAACTCTGAATATGCACAACTCTGAAAGGGTCGCAATTCCTCCTCCCCGCCCATAGCACACCCTCACTCTACATGATGGGGGTCATTCCGAGTTGTTCGTTCGTTATATTTTTCTCGCAACGGATCGATTAGTCGCTTATGCGCATGCGCAATGTCCGCAGTGCGACTGCGCCAAGTAAATTTGCTATGCAGTTAGGTATTTTACTCACGGCATTACAAGGTTTTTTCTTCGTTCTGGAGATCGTAATGTGATTGACAGGAAGTGGGTGTTTCTGGGCGGAAACTGGCCGTTTTATGGGTGTGTGCGAAAAAACGCTACCGTTTCTGGGAAAAACGCGGGAGTGGCTGGAGAAACGGAGGAGTGTCTGGCCGAACGCTGGGAGTGTTTGTGACGTCAAACCAGGAACGAAACTGACTGAACTGATCGCAGTTGCCAAGTAAGTTTGGAGCTACTCAGAAACTGCTAAGAAGTGTCTATTCGCAATTTTGCTAATCTTTCGTTCGCAATTTTGATAAGCTAAGATTCACTCCCAGTAGGCGGCGGCTTAGCGTGTGCAAAGCTGCTAAAAGCAGCTTGCGAGCGAACAACTCGGAATGAGGGCCGATATGTATATATTCATTCAATAAATACATTCAAAAATCGCAACTCTGAACGATCAATTATTCAAAATACAACATTTTCAATAACGTAAGATTGCAACAGAAAATATGCAGTGGATTTGAACAAGAAAACATCTTTACTAATTGCATCACACATTTATCAGTGAGAGATGGAGGAGTCATGACTGTGCAGTATGTACTCAATTAGTAATCAGCAGGCACTCAGAGCTATTTATCAAGTTTCCTGCATCTTTATTCTCAAACAAAGGATTATACAGTAATAATTTGACCTTCAAACAAGTTGAAAAAACATCTATGAAATATCTTGACATAACAAAAAATAAAAACATAATAATAATAATAATAATAATAATAATAATAATAATGATAATACTAGTAATCATTATCATAAATGCATTTTTGTAATTAGCTTTTTCCTTTCATGTTTAAAGAAAAAGATCCCTGACTTTTAAAGCTAACTTTAACAATGCTATATTCATGGTCGGCTTCTCCACACCAAGGGGAACCAGGAGAGTGCAATATCTGAAAGCATTGCCATGTCTGAGAAGCGCACTCCTTAGTCACTGTGACTTTCAATTTCATTGTGAGCAGCAGATTAGAGAGGGGCTTGTCCAATCAGCAGCCTACGTACAACTGCTACTGTTAAGAGGTTATTACTTTTGTATTATTTTTTTTGTAAATGCAAAGGGAATTAAAATAAAAGAGGGTTCATGGGAGGTGGGAGTATTCCCTTGAGCATGACTTCATTGCAGTTACAGCACATGGCGATGTTCAGTCGCTGTGAAGGAACAGCCAGGTATATGCAGGAGTACACATAATGATGTATCATATGGCCAATTCTAACACTTTAAATACCCAAGTTGAAAGAATTACAGTAGATAATGCCACAGTTTAGAGCTGTGGATTCTCAGATTGTGCCACTGTAGCACTCAGCTGTCAGGTTTGGCCACGCCCCCAGGTGACATCAGCCATCTATCACCACAAGTGCTAATAAGACAGGTTTGGGCATCACAGCAGCGAAAAAGCAATGCATCATCATTGTGACGTGTTCCCGGGTCTCCATGGTAACCCGGTATGCTCTCCAACCATCCGTCGCGTCACTTCCTATGACGCGCATTTCGATCTCCATAGTAACCCGGTGGCATCTTCAGAAACATACCAATGTCCTCTCTATGCCCCCAGGTTTCTTAATCAGCATTACGTTTCTTCTCCAGAATGATCGAATTAATGCTTTAGATATGTGGATAGTCTGTTGATATTTGATTAAACAAAGAAGTCCTGACCGTCCCATTCTTTACCACAGAATGCATTTTGCGGTGACAGCTTGAATAGAAAATATAAATAAACTGTTATGTACATGATTCAATGAAATAAAAACTTAATTGATGCATTTCATAAAACTAACAAGAGTAATGTCAATATCAAAGGGCTTTCTAAAAACCATTCATAGAGTACAAGAAAACATAAAGTGCTTCGAGTTTAATGGGTGCATATCGCACAATACTGCATCCATATCAATAAAACTAATATAATAGGAAAACTATATGCTGATATTAATACATAAAGTGCAACAGGTTAAGCAAGGTAAGTTAAACGTGCCTATAGGTAAAAGAAGCAATTCGTAAAAACCGTTTGATTTCAAAATCGGCATTTAGACCCCCTGGCATAAGCGTGCCTAGTTCAAAAATCATTTTCATCTCTGCCTGGGCTAATTAGTTAGATACATCTTTCTTTCTCCAATGGCCTTTAATGTGTTTCAGGCCACAAAATTGTTTAATAGCAGCGGGATTACAACCATGTTGAACTCTAAAATATTCTGAGAGTACGTGGGTTGTAACTTGTGAGGCCTTTTTTTTTTTGAGGAATCACAACAGGAAATAGATGAGGATAACGAACAGGCAGAACCACAAACACCAATGTCATTTATAAGTAACACACCAACTCATACGAAAAGAGATAGGTCTCCATCACAGAGAAAAAAGAGGTATACAGAGGGAAAACACACTCATTTCAAATATCCTTTCAATAAGGAAAAGGTCTATGGTTCAAAACCGAGACCCTTTCACAATAGGTCCTATAATCAAAGAGATTATTGGGACAATAGGAGACAGGACAAACCGAGGATGAATTTCCGTGATAAAGAGTTCTCCAGGAATCCACCACAGGACCTTAGATGGCAAAGAAGAAGGGAGCAGGATTTTTATGACCACAGAGCATGCTCTAAACTAGTGATGAGCGGGTTCGGTTTCTCGGAAACCGAACCCCCCCCCAACTTCACCCTTTTTACACGGGTCCGAGCCATACTCGGATTCTCCCGTATGGCTCGGGTAACCCGAGCGCGCCCGAACGTCATCATCCCGCTGTCGGATTCTCGCGAGATTCGGATTCTATATAAGCAGCCGCGCGTCGCCGCCATTTTCACTCGTGCATTGCAAATGTTAGGGAGAGGACGTGGCTGGCGTCCTCTCCGTTATTGTTGAATTTGATTGTGCATTATTGCTTAATTCATTGTGGGGAGGACTGGGGAGCAGCTGTATAATATAGGAGGAGTACAGTGCAGAGTTTTGCTGATCAGTGACCACCAGTTAACCGTTCTCTGCCTGAAAAAAACGCTCCATATCTGTGCTCAGTGTGCTGCATATATATCTGTGCTCACACTGCTTAATTGTGGGGACTGGGGAGCAGCTGTATTATATAGCAGGAGTACAGTGCAGAGTTTTGCTGACAGTGACCACCAGTATACGTTGTCTGCCTGAAAAACACTCCATATCTGTGCTCAGTGTGCTGCTTTATTTTAATGTGGGGACTGGGGACCACCAGTATAATTAATATTATATAGGAGGAGTACAGTGCAGAGTTTTGCTGACAGTGACCACCCTTACACGTTGTCTGCCTGAAAAACACTCCATATCTGTGCTCAGTGTGCTGCTTTATTGTGGGGACTGGGGAGTCGGGACCACCAGTATAATATTATATAGGAGGAGTACAGTGCAGAGTTTTGCTGACACAGTGACCACCAGTATACTATATATAGCAGTACGGTACGGAAGGCCACTGCTGTACCTACCTCTGTGTCGTCATTAAGTATACTATCCATCTACATTCTATACCTGTGGTGCATTTTAGTTTTGCAGTTTGCTGACACAGTGACCACCAGTATACTATATATAGCAGTACGGTACGGAAGGCCACTGCTGTACCTACCTCTGTGTCGTCATTAAGTATACTATCCATCTACATTCTATACCTGTGGTGCATTTTAGTTTTGCAGTTTGCTGACACAGTGACCACCAGTATACTATATATAGCAGTACGGTACGGAAGGCCACTGCTGTACCTACCTCTGTGTCGTCATTAAGTATACTATCCATCTACATTCTATACCTGTGGTGCATTTTAGTTGTGCGCAGTATATATAGTAGTAGGCCATTGCTATTGATACTGGCATATAATTCCACACATTAAAATATGGAGAACAAAAATGTGGAGGTTAAAATAGGGAAAGATCAAGATCCACTTCCACCTCGTGCTGAAGCTGCTGCCACTAGTCATGGCCGAGACGATGCAATGCCATCAACGTCGTCTGCCAAGGCCGATGCCCAATGTCATAGTAGAGAGCATGTAAAATCCAAAAAACAAAAGTTCAGTAAAATGACCCAAAACTCTAAATTAAAAGCGTCTGAGGAGAAGCGTAAACTTGCCAATATGCCATTTACGACACGGAGTGGCAAGGAACGGCTGAGGCCCTGGCCTATGTTCATGGCTAGTGGTTCAGCTTCACATGAGGATGGAAGCACTCATCCTCTCCCTAGAAAAATGAAAAGACTTAAGCTGGCAAAAGCACAGCAAAGAACTGTGCGTTCTTCTAAATCGCAAATACCCAAGGAGAGTCCAATTGTGTCGGTTGCGATGCCTGACCTTCCCAACACTGGACGGGAAGAGCTTGCGCCTTCCACCATTTGCACGCCCCCTGCAAGTGCTGGAAGGAGCACCCGCAGTCCAGTTCCTGATGGTCAAATTGAAGATGTCACTGTTGAAGTACACCAGGATGAGGATATGGGTGTTGCTGGCGCTGGGGAGGAAATTGACAAGGAGGATTCTGATGGTGAGGTGGTTTGTTTAAGTCAGGCACCCGGGGAGACACCTGTTGTCCGTGGGACGAATATGGCCATTGACATGCCTGGTCAAAATACCAAAAAAATCAGCTCTTCGGTGTGGAATTATTTCAACACAAATGCGGACAACAGGTGTCAAGCCGTGTGTTGCCTTTGTCAAGCTGTAATAAGTAGGGGTAAGGACGTTAACCACCTCGGAACATCCTCCCTTATACGTCACCTGCAGCGCATTCATCATAAGTCAGTGACAAGTTCAAAAACTTTGGGTGACAGCGGAAGCAGTCCACTGACCACTAAATCCCTTCCTCTTGTAACCAAGCTCCTGCAAACCACACCACCAACTCCCTCAGTGTCAATTTCCACCTTACACAGGAAAGCCAATAGTCCTGCAGGCCATGTCACTGGCAAGTCTGACGAGTCCTCTCCTGCCTGGGATTCCTCCGATGCATCCTTGAGTGTAACGCCTACTGCTGCTGGCGCTGCTGTTGTAGCTGCTAGGAGTCGATCGTCATCCCAGAGGGGAAGTCGGAAGACCACTTGTACTACTTCCAGTAAGCAATTGACTGTCCAGCAGTCCTTTGCGAGGAAGATGAAATATCACAGCAGTCATCCTGCTGCAAAGCAGATAACTCAGGCCTTGGCAGCCTGGGCGGTGAGAAACGTGGTTCCGGTATCCACCGTTAATTCAGAAGCAACTAGAGACTTGATTGAGGTACTGTGTCCCCGGTACCAAATACCATCTAGGTTCCATTTCTCTAGGCAGGCGATACCGAAAATGTACACAGACCTCAGAAAAAGACTCACCAGTGTCCTAAAAAATGCAGTTGTACCCAATGTCCACTTAACCACGGACATGTGGACAAGTGGAGCAGGGCAGACTCAGGACTATATGACTGTGACAGCCCACTGGGTAGATATATTGCCTCCCGCAGCAAGAACAGCAGCGGTGGCACCAGTAGCAGCATCTCGCAAACGCCAACTCATTCCTAGGCAGGCTACACTTTGTATCACCGCTTTCCAGAAGAGGCACACAGCTAAAAACCTCTTACGGAAACTGAGGAAGATCATCGCAGAATGGCTTACCCCAATTGGACTCTCTTGGGGATTTGTGACATCGGACAATGCCAGCAATACTGTGCGTGCATTACATCTGGGCAAATTCCAGCACGTCCCATGTTTTGCACATACATTGAATTTGGTGGTGCAGAATTATTTAAAAAACGACAGGGGCATGCAAGAGATGCTGTCGGTGGCCCGAAGAATTGCGGGCCACTTTTGGCATTCAGCCACCGCGTACAGAAGACTGGAGCACCACCAAACAATCCTGAACCTGCCCTGCCATTATCTGAAGCAAGAGGTGGTAACGAGGTGGAATTCAACCCTCTATATGCTTTAGAGGATGGAGGAGCAGCAAAAGGCCATTCAAGCCTATACATCTGGCCACGATATAGGCAAAGGAGGGGGAATGCACCTGACTCAAGCGCAGTGGAGAATGATTTCAACGTTGTGCAAGGTTCTGCAACCCTTTGAACTTGCCACACGTGAAGTCAGTTCAGACACTGCCAGCCTGAGTCAGGTCATTCCCCTCATCAGGCTTTTGCAGAAGAAGCTGGAGACATTGAAGGAGGAGCTAAAACAGAGCGATTCCGCTAGGCATGTGGGACTTGTGGATGGAGCCCTTAATTCGCTTAACCAGGATTCACGGGTGGTCAATCTGTTGAAATCAGAGCACTACATTTTGGCCACCGTGCTCCAGGGGCAAACACAGGATTTACCGAGGGGGGTTTCTGCATACATTTATATATATAAAAAATTTTTAAAAAAGTATTTTTATATATATATCGGCGTCGGTCACACAAATACATCCCAACTGACAGACGCAGGGACCAGGAGCACACTGACATATAGATTGTATATGGGCACACTGACACACACACAGGGACCAGAAGCACACTGACACACACACAGTATATGGGCACACTGACACACACATTTTACAGAGGCATACCAACAAATGCACACACAGTATAAAGGGGGAGCTGCCAGCCATGCAGAAGCACATACCTTCTCTATTATAGTGCAGCTCCAGCTCCCCCTTCGTCACCAAATGCTGCACTGTCAGTCTCCAGCTTCCCCGTTTCCCTGCATCGCGGGAGGGCTGGGAGGACACACAGCTGTGCTGTGCTCAGTCTGTGCTCTCTGTGTCCTGGGCGAACAGGCAGGAGAGCAGGTAGGTGCAGGTGAGAGGTTGGCTGCAGCGGTGTAGAGCGTGAGTGACGGACAGTCACTCACACTCTGCAGTAGAGCAGCTCCCTCCTGAGTCTGGCGCTGTACGCTAACGCGTATGCGTCGGGCCGGCACTGGCTGCTGTGAAGCCTGAGCTCTGCCCGACGAGAGCTCAGTGCAGCAGCAGCTTCAGTGATCGCGATCGCGGTAGCGGTCACGGTTTGTACTGAGATGGAGACACAGCTGTCTCCGTCTCAGATAAAAATAATTTGGCTGGTCAGGGGGGGTTTCTGGGTACTCAGAAACCCCCCCTGCGTGCGCCAGTGTGCTCGATCCTAGATTTAAAACCTACGTTGTATCTCTATTTCCGGCAGACACAAGTCTGTAGAGGTTCAAAGACCTGCTGGTGAGAAAATTGTCAAGTCAAGCGGAACGTGACCCATCAACATCTCCTCCTTCACATTTTCCCGCAACTGGGGGTGCGAGGAAAAGGCTAAGAATTCCGGGCCCACCCGCTGGCGGTGATGCAGGGCAGTCTGGAGCGAGTGCTGACATCTGGTCCGGACTGAAGGACCTGCCAACGATTACTGACATGTCGTCTACTGTCACTTCATATGATTCTCTCACCATTGAAAGAATGGTGGAGGATTATATGAGTGACTGCATCCAAGTAGGCACGTCAGACAGTCCGTACGTTTACTGGCAGGAAAAAGAGGCAATTTGGAGGCCCTTGCACAAACTGGCTTTATTCTACCTAAGTTGCCCTCCCTCTAGTGTGTACTCCGAAAGAGTGTTTAGTGCAGCCGCTCACCTTGTCAGCAATCGGCGTACGAGGTTACTTCCAGAAAATGTGGAGAAGATGATGTTCATCAAAATGAATTATAATCAATTCCTCCGTGGAGACATTCACCAGCAGCAAATTGCCTCCACAAAGTACACAGGGACCTGAGATGGTGGATTCCAGTGGGGACGAATTAATAATCTGTGAGGACGGGGATGTACACAGTGAAAGGGGTGAGGAATCGGAGGATGATGATGAGGTGGACATCTTGCCTCTGTAGAGCCAGTTTGTGCAAGGAGAGATTGATTGCTTCTTTTTTTGGTGGGGGCCCAAACCAACCAGTCATTTCAGTCACAGTCGTGTGGCAGACCCTGTCGCTGAAATGATGGGTTCGTTAAAGTGTGCATGTCCTGTTTATACAACATAAGGGTGGGTGGGAGGGCCCAAGGACAATTCCATCTTGCACCTCTTTTTTCTTTCATTTTTCTTTGCATCATGTGCTGTTTGGGGACAATTTTTTTGAAGTGCCATCCTGTCTGACACTGCAGTGCCACTCCTAGATGGGCCAGGTGTTTGTGTCGGCCACTTGTGTCGCTTAGCTTAGTCACACAGCAACCTTGGTGCGCCTCTTTTTTTCTTTGCATCATGTGCTGTTTGGTGACAATTTTTTTGAAGTGCCATCCTGCCTGACACTGCAGTGCCACTCCTAGATGGGCCAGGTGTTTGTGTCGGCCACTTGTGTCGCTTAGCTTAGTCACACAGCGACCTTGGTGCGCCTCTTTTTTTCTTTGCATCATGTGCTGTTTGGGGACAATTTTTTTGAAGTGCCATCCTGCCTGACACTGCAGTGCCACTCCTAGATGGGCCAGGTGTTTGTGTCGGCCACTTGTGTCGCTTAGCTTAGCCATCCAGCGACCTCGGTGCAAATTTTAGGACTAAAAATAATATTGTGAGGTGTGAGGTGTTCAGAATAGACTGGAAATGAGTGGAAATTATGGTTATTGAGGTTAATAATACTATGGGATCAAAATGACCCCCAAATTCTATGATTTAAGCTGTTTTTTAGGGTTTTTTAAAAAAAACACCCGAATCAAAAACACACCCGAATCCGCCAAAAAATTTTCGGTGAGGTTTTGCCAAAACGCGTCCGAATCCAAAACACGGCCACGGAACCGAATCCAAAACCAAAACACAAAACCCGAAAAATGTCCGGTGCACATCACTACTCTAAACCCATAGAGACTCACAATAGATTTGAACCACTAGAGATACAAGCCAGATCTCCTTTTTTATACAGGGACAGGAGACAGGAATACAGAAGGTGAAGTCTACAGGGAAAAGAGAGGGAAAGAAGAAAAAGATAAAAAGACAGAAACCACACAAGAAAGCGAACAGAGGGAACATCTAAGAAAAAGATAGAAGAAAATGGACGTGTTAAAAATTGTCAATTTGAGCCAACATATATTGGCGAAAGAAGAAATCTCCCTCTTGGAGAAAGGGTTAAAGTACGCGCCCTCACTTCCCCTCAATAAATTCGACCTGTTGCACTCTATTTGAATGATAACATTTTAAATATATGTTTTACCTTTGAATATAGTGCCACTGCGATTAATTTTTTTAGATATTACTGTTTTTATTGAGGATGGACAAATCCAAACTAAGAATTTTATTAAACCAACGGATTCAGGGACGTACATAGGAACTACAAGTTGTCATCATCCGGACTGGTTGAGTTCGATACCAGAAGGTCAGTTCAAACGCCTTAAGCGTAACTGTACTGGTGTTGAGACATTTACAACACATGCAGAGGAAATGAAAAACCGATTCATCAGTTCAGGTTACAATCCAGAAAAGGTGGATAGTGCTAGGGAAAAGATTGCATCCATAGATAGGGAGCAGTTATTCAATCCAGTTACGAAAGAAAGAGGAGATCATTTGGAGTGGGCCTTTGTAACTTCATTTAGCTCACAGTACAAGATCATAGAAAAATATATGAAGAAGCATTGGGGAATCCTTAAAAAGTACCCAATAATAGGAAGTAAATTACCTGACAAACCTACAGTAAATGTATTTTTAGACGAGCACCCAACTTAAAATTGAATTTAGTAAAAAGTGCCTTACCACCGAAAAAAGCCATGGGAACAATCAACTCCAAAGTTTTTTTAGGTGTGGTTTATGTTTGGGCTGTAGGGGGGTACATTCTGAGAGGAGTAAAATCACCAATGTTGAGGTTACAAACCGAACCATTAATATCACAGATTTTATTACTTGCAACAGTTCCAATGTCATCTATGGGACAGAGTGCTCATGTGGGTTGTGGTACATAGGCAGGACTTCGAGATCATTCAAAGTGCGGATTAGTGAGCACTTTAGGAATATTAAAAAAGGCCTCACAACCCACGCACTCTCAGAACATTTTAGAGTTCAATCCCGTTGTAATCCCGCTGCTATTAAACAATTTTGTGGCCTGAAACACATTAAAGGCCATTGGAGAAGGAAAGATCTATCTAACCAATTAGCCCAGGCAAAGATTAAAATGATTTTTGAACTAGGCACGCTTATGCCAGGGGGTCTAAATGGCGATTTTGAAATCAAATGGTTTTTATGAGTGCTTCTTTTACCTATAGGCACGTTTAAGTTACCTTGCTTAACCTGTTGCACTTTATGTATTAATATCAGCATATAGTTTTCCTATTCTATTAGTTTTATTGATATGGATGCAGTATTGTGCGATATGCACCCATTAAACTATGTTTTCTTGCACTCTATGAATGGTTTTTAGAAAGCCCTTTGATATTGACATTGCTCTTGTTAGTTTTATGAAATGCATCAATTAAGTTTTTATTTCATTGAATCATGTACATAACAGTTTATATTTTCTATTCAAGCTGTCACCGCAAAATGCATTCTGTGGTAAAGAATGGGACGGTCAGGACTTCTTTGTTTAATCAAATATCAACAGAATATCCACATATCTAAAGCATTAATTCGATCATTATGGAGAAGAAACTTAAAACTGATTAAGAAACCTGGGGGCATAGAGAGGACATTGGTATGTTTCTGAAGATGCCACCGGGTTATTAGAGATGTGCACTTGAAATTTTTCGGGTTTTGTGTTTTGGTTTTGGGTTCGGTTCCGCGGCCGTGTTTTGGGTTCGACCGCGTTTTGGCAAAACCTCACCGAATTTTTTTTGTCGGATTCGGGTGTGTTTTGGATTCGGGTGTTTTTTTTAAAAAACACTAAAAAACAGCTTAAATCATAGAATTTGGGGGTCATTTTGATCCCAAAGTATTATTAACCTCAAAAACCATAATTTCCACTCATTTTCAGTCTATTCTGAATACCTCACACCTCACAATATTATTTTTAGTCCTAAAATTTGCACCTAGGTCGCTGGATGACTAAGCTAAGCGACCCTAGTGGCCGACACAAACACCGTGCCCATCTAGGAGTGGCACTGCAGTGTCACGCAGGATGGCCCTTCCAAAAAACCCTCCCCAAACAGCACATGACGCAAAGAAAAAAAGAGGCGCAATGAGGTAGCTGTGTGAGTAAGATAAGCGACCCTAGTGGCCGACACAAACACCGGGCCCATCTAGGAGTGGCACTGCAGTGTCACGCAGGATGGCCCTTCCAAAAAACCCTCCCCAAACAGCACATGACGCAAAGAAAAAAAGAGGCGCAATGAGGTAGCTGTGTGAGTAAGATAAGCGACCCTAGTGGCCGACACAAACACCGGGCCCATCTAGGAGTGGCACTGCAGTGTCACGCAGGATGGCCCTTCCAAAAAACACTCCCCAAACAGCACATGACGCAAAGAAAAAAAGAGGCGCAATGAGGTAGCTGTGTGAGTAAGATAAGCGACCCTAGTGGCCGACACAAACACCGGGCCCATCTAGGAGTGGCACTGCAGTGTCACGCAGGATGGCCCTTCCAAAAAACCCTCCCCAAACAGCACATGACGCAAAGAAAAAAAGAGGCGCAATGAGGTAGCTGTGTGAGTAAGATAAGCGACCCTAGTGGCCGACACAAACACCGGGCCCATCTAGGAGTGGCACTGCAGTGTCACGCAGGATGGCCCTTCCAAAAAACACTCCCCAAACAGCACATGACGCAAAGAAAAAAAGAGGCGCAATGAGGTAGCTGTGTGAGTAAGATAAGCGACCCTAGTGGCCGACACAAACACCGGGCCCATCTAGGAGTGGCACTGCAGTGTCACGCAGGATGGCCCTTCCAAAAAACCCTCCCCAAACAGCACATGACGCAAAGAAAAAAAGAGGCGCAATGAGGTAGCTGTGTGAGTAAGATAAGCGACCCTAGTGGCCGACACAAACACCGGGCCCATCTAGGAGTGGCACTGCAGTGTCACTCAGGATGGCCCTTCCAAAAAACCCTCCCCAAACAGCACATGACGCAAAGAAAAAAAGAGGCGCAATGAGGTAGCTGTGTGAGTAAGATAAGCGACCCTAGTGGCCGACACAAACACCGGGCCCATCTAGGAGTGGCACTGCAGTGTCACGCAGGATGGCCCTTCCAAAAAACCCTCCCCAAACAGCACATGACGCAAAGAAAAAAAGAGGCGCAATGAGGTAGCTGTGTGAGTAAGATAAGCGACCCTAGTGGCCGACACAAACACCGGGCCCATCTAGGAGTGGCACTGCAGTGTCACGCAGGATGGCCCTTCCAAAAAACCCTCCCCAAACAGCACATGACGCAAAGAAAAAAAGAGGCGCAATGAGGTAGCTGTGTGAGTAGGATAAGCGACCCTAGTGGCCGACACAAACACCGTGCCCATCTAGGAGTGGCACTGCAGTGTCACGCAGGATGGCCCTTCCAAAAAACCCTCCCCAAACAGCACATGACGCAAAGAAAAAAAGAGGCGCAATGAGGTAGCTGTGTGAGTAAGATAAGCGACCCTAGTGGCCGACACAAACACCGGGCCCATCTAGGAGTGGCACTGCAGTGTCACGCAGGATGGCCCTTCCAAAAAACATTCCACAAACAGCACATGACGCAAAGAAAAATGAAAGAAAAAAGAGGTGCAAGATGGAATTGTCCTTGGGCCCTCCCACCCACCCTTATGTTGTATAAACAGGACATGCACACTTTAACCAACCCATCATTTCAGCGACAGGGTCTGCCACACGACTGTGACTGAAATGACGGGTTGGTTTGGACCCCCACCAACAAAGAAGCAATTAATCTCTCCTTGCACAAACTGGCTCTACAGATAATGAGATGAAATCAATATATATATATGTATGTATAATATATAATATCACTAGTACTGCAGCCGGACAGGTAGATAATATATTTATTAGGTAATGATGACTGATGACGGACCTGCTGGACACTGTCAGCTCAGCAGCACCGCAGACTGCTACAGTAAGCTACTATACTCTATAGTAGTATGTACAAAGAAGAAAGAAAAAAAAAAAACCACGGGTAGGTGGTATACAATTATGGATGGACTGCCGAGTGCCGACACAGAGGTAGCTACAGCCGTGGACTAACGTACTGTGTCTGCTGCTAATATAGAGTCTAGACTGGATGATAAATTATTGATAATGAGATGAAATCAATATAATATCACTAGTACTGCAGCCGGACAGGTACTATATATATTTATTATGTAATGACTGATGACGGACCTGCTGGACACTGTCAGGTCAGCACAGCACCGCAGACTGCTACAGTAAGCTACTATAGTAGTATGTATAAAGAAGAATGAAAAAAAAAAAAAAACCACGGGTAGGTGGTATACAATATTATATATATATATATATATATATATTATATACAATTATATATATATATATATATATTAAACTGGTGGTGATTGATTATTAAACTGGTGGTCACTTCAGGTCACGTTGCAACTTGCAACTAGTACTCCGAGGCCTAAGCAGACAATCACAAAATATATTATTATACTGGTGGTCAGTGTGGTCACAACAATGGCAGTGTGGCACTGACTCTGGCAGCAAAAGTGTGCACTGTACGTTATATGTACTCCTGAGTCCTGCTCTCAGACTCTAACTGCTCCCCACTGTCAGTGTCTCCCCACAAGTCAGATAATACACTTACAGTCACACTATCTATTATCTAATCTATAAATATCACTTCAGCAAGTAGTATAGTAGTATACAGTATAGTAGTACTCCTCCTAATAATGCTCCCCAAAATACTGTGTCTCTCTCGTCTCTACTGTGTCTCTCTCTTCTCTAAACGGAGAGGACGCCAGCCACGTCCTCTCCCTATGACTCTCAATGCACGTGTGAAAATGGCGGCGACGCGCGGCTCCTTATATAGAATCCGAGTCTTGCGATAGAATCCGAGCCTCGCGAGAATCCGACAGCGTGATGATGACGTTCGGGCGCGCTCGGGTTAGCCGAGCAAGGCGGGAAAATCCGAGCCTGCTCGGACCCGTGTAAAAAACCTGAAGTTCGGGCGGGTTCGGATTCAGAGGAACCGAACCCGCTCATCTCTAGTTACTATGGAGATCGAGGAGTTTGAGGAATTTGTCACGATAAGAACCACATTCTAACAGCGCCGGCTAAGTCATTTTCTCTAATTCTTCTTTTCGTTGTGTCACTTTGGTGAGGGGTGAAGGAAACCTCGTAAGAGTTTATGTGAGCTGGCAGCAGCATTTTGCGCACAGAGTATTTGTTATTCATTGCCATCATCATTGTGTCTGGAAGGAGCTGATCTTACAGCGGCTATAGAGAGCACACACATGGGGGGACCTGGGCTTACAGGAGATGGTCATATTGATGAGGCTGCTGTGTAAGGCTCAGGAAAAATGGAGCCCCTTGGGCCAAATGGAGAAGCTCCTTAGGAAAATGTCAGTCACTAGAAGCAGCATTAAATCGCTTGTTCAAAAGTGGGATCAAGACAGTCCAGAGGGTGAGATGAAAGCTGTGACTCCATCTTGTCCAGAGGCTTCATCGCTCCTCAGAGATTTCGTTGGATTTCCTCATTACTCCAAGCACGGCAATGGGGTTCTGCAAGTGCAAGGGACTTAAGGAACATACTGCGGGATGTAATAGAGTCCAAGATTGCTGGAGATGTGGGATGCCGGCAGATCTCTGACATTTTTTTAAAGGGAAAATCACTTACAAGGCAAAACCATGGCCAAACTGTATTACGCCTTAAAAAGTGACACGTGGAGATGGATAAAGAGTGATAAATGATCAGCCAACCAGCTCCTGTCATTTTTCAAACACAGCCTGTGAAATGGCGAGTTAGGAATCTGATTGGCTGGTCATTTATCCACTTTATCACCTTTTAAGGCTTAATACATTTGAGCCCATGCCTTGTAAGTGATCACACCTTTAAAAAAACATCTGAGATCGTCCAGTGTCCCGCACCTCCGACAATCTCAGATTCTATTACATCCTGCCAACTGATTGAGCCTGCTGTGGATTGGAATACTAAACTGTCTTTCTTGAGATTATAAAGTCGTTCATAATATTTAGCAAATTGATTTGTTATATGGAAGAGATTGGAAATGTTTGAGGTGATTAATCCCATTTTCCCCCTAACTTTACATGCCGAAACTTGCTCGCTCTGCTATCCTTCCCAGAAGGCTACAGAGCATAGCCAATTAGCCGAGCAGTTTACCCAGTGGCGATGTCTGATTCGGTAGGCTGTGGGAACCCCACGCATTAATCCCCAGAGGCAGGATTTGTACTCGCAGCCTCAGGAGTTGCGATGAATAATCTGCATTAAATGCTCCCCTCTGTATTATATGTGGAATCATTGGGTGATGGCATATTACCAGAGGTTTTACCATGCGGGGAAAAGACTAATTAAATAACTGTGGGCGTTAAACCCAGAGCTTTTCATGCATGGTAAAGCTCATGCTTATTTGAATAGGCTTCTGTGTGAGGACATATTTTAAGACACACACCCAGAAATAGAGACCACATAGCAAAATATATGTTGGCTCACACCCCACTGTTGGAAAGTCTCCTCACTACACAGAAGTACCTGCTTTGAAAATGATGACTTAGAGACAGGCTTAATGATACTGCAGAAATTGCTAGGGGTTCCGAGATCCGATCCAAACTAGAGTATTATTCAGAGATGGTCGCAGATTTTTGATATCACAGCAAAATCTGCGACCATAGTACTCAAATGCTTGGGGCCGCCCAAAACAGGGCAAAGTCACCAGCATGCATGGCACAGCCCTGCGATGCATTCACAATTCAATTGCAACCGAATAGGGGTCGACCCTAGCAGAGCAACGCTGCCATGTTTCCTATCACAGGAAACGCAGGCAACGTCATCGGCCAGCCCCAGAAACAGCTATGACACACCTGCGTTTCTTGCTTCCACCCCCCAATGCTGCATCACCGCCCCTCTGGACGCCTGCCCTCTGTCAATACTGAAGGTACAGTGCAGTCATCAATTAAGGAATGAAATTCAGTTAACATATTAGAGATTGTGATATCTAACAGTACAGGTTTCCTTTCATCTTATATCACCTTTCTATATATTCACATTTTTTTTCTATATTTTAATATTTTGCAGACACTATGGGGGAGATTCAAAGATTCAAATGTTTGAAAAGTCGGTTGGGGTTCTATTAGAGAGGAAAAACCAGACTCCCAACTGACTTTTCAAACATTTGAATCTCCCCCTATGTATTAAATCCAGATAATTGTTTTTAATTTTGGTCAATTACATGAATATTATTTATTATATTATTACCAGTTATTTACATAGTGCCCACATATTCCACAGCGCTTTAGAGAGAATATGTGCTCATTCACATCAGTCCCTGCCCCAGTGGAGCTTACAATCTAGATTCCCTATCACATGTACACGCACACACATTCACTAGGGTTAATTTTGTTGGGAGCCAATACCACCTACCAGAATATTTTTGGATTGTGGGAGGAAACCGGAGAACCCGGAGGAAATCCACGCAAGTACGGGGAGAATATACAAACTCCGCACAGTTAGGGCCATGGTGGGAATCGAACCCATGACCTCAATGCTGTGAGGCAGTAATGCTAACCATTACACCATCCGTACTGCCCGAATACAGTGAATATGTAGTATTTGTCAACTTTCTGGTCAGATAGAATTATTATTAACAGTAATGATAAAAATATTCTGCAAATAAATAAATAAAAATCTGTGTATATGTATGTTATGTATGTGTGTGTGTGTGTGTGTGTGTGTGTGTGTGTGTGTGTGTATATATATATGTGTGTGTGTGTGTGTGTGTGTATATATATATATGTGTGTGTGTGTGTGTGTGTGTATATATATATATGTGTGTGTGTGTGTGTGTGTGTGTGTGTGTGTGTGTGTGTGTGTGTATATATATATACACACACACACACACACACACACACACACACACACACACACACACACAGTGTATACTATGTATGTGTGTGTGTGTGTGTGTGTGTGTGTGTGTGTGTGTGTGTGTGTGTGTGTGTGTGTGTGTATATATATATATATATATATATATATACTATGCTGTATACTATACTGGGTACTATGGCTCCAAAGGGCCTTAATGAAACTTTAGGGTTACACTGTTTCTTATAAACTTGCTACTTCTGTTCTGTTTAGGGGTGACTGATCTGTCGGTTTCATATGTCGCTATGATATGTGGTTAAAGTTCTAGTTGATTGGGTGCAATCGGTTTTTTAAAAGATCTTTGCATTTAATGAATAGATATTTCTTGTATTCCATTTCATATGCGCTTAGCCGCTGCGGTTGCCATGGCGATTGTGTACTGTGGCATATGCAACGACTAAGTAACATTGGCATTATGCCTGTTGATGTTTTGTGCTGATGGATTGTTTCTTATACAGCTGTGATATTGGAGTATATGGTTGCAAATGATTGTTCACTCCATGGTTGACAGCAGCAGCACTTTGTTTTTACTTGTAGCCATGGCGCCAGCCGCCGGGTGATGGCGTCATCAGTGGGCGCCTTCATGCTGACACACGTGGGGGGTGAGATGATCTTTATAAGGTACGTTTTGTATTTGTATGTTTGTATCCTGACGAAGAAGCGGTATTAAAAGCTTTGAAACGTTGAACATTTATATATATATATATATATATATATATATATAGTATATTTAATTTATTGCCAGTTTCTTACATAGCACAGCCAATTCCGTTGCGGTAAGAGTTATTTTTTGGTAAGACAGTAATACGACTATTACAATAATCAATGTGGGAGATAATGAGAACATGGATTAGAGTTTTTGCAGTGTCTTGTGGAAGATATGTTCGGATTTTGGATATGTTTTTTAGATGCATGTAACATTATTTTTAGATAGTATGTGGGGAACAAAGGACAGTTCATGTCAAGTATAACACCTAGGCAGCGAGCTTGTAGGGGAGGGATGATTGCCGAGTTATCAACAGTGATAGAGATATCAGGTTGGTAACTAATATTGATCAGTGGAAATATCATTAATTCTGTTTTGGAAATATTAAGTTTGATGTGGCGAGATGACATCCAAGATGAAACGACAGAAAGGCATTTAGTGACATGGACCAATACAGATGGTGACAAATCTCGGGAGAATAGGTAGATTTGGGTATCATCCGCATACAGATGATACTGAAATCCAAAAGAGCTGATTAGTTTTCCAAGAGATGTGGTATAGATTGAGAAAAGCAGAGGACTTACGACAGAGCCTTTCGGTGCTCCAACTGATAGAGGTATCGAAAGGAGGTGGATTCAGAGAAGCGGACACTGAAAGAGTGATTAAATAAGTAGGATAGGGCTGTGTCATGAAGACCTAGCGATTGTAGTGTTTGTATGAAAAGACAGTGGTCAACAGTGTCAAAAGCAGCATAGACATCTAGAAGTATAACAATTGACTAATGGCCTTTAGACTTAGCAGTGACCAGATCATTCACTAATTTAGTCAGTGCTGTCTCTGTGGAGTGTTGGGAACGAAAGCCTGATTGATGTGGGTCCAGTAAGTTGTATGAGTTAAGAAAGTGTGTGAGTTGAGTGTAGGCAAGTCCCTAAAGTAGCTTGGAGAGACATGGAAGCTAAGAGATAGAACAGTAGTCTGAGAGTGAGCTATGGTAAGAATTTTTTTTTCCAGAATGGGAGTAATCACTGCATGCTTGAACGGTGAGGGAAAGATACCAGTAGAGAGAGAGAGAGAGAGAGAGAGAGAGAGAGAGATTACAGGTTTTAGTTAAGGTTGGGATAAGCACAGGAGGCAGAACTTTACTTATTTGTGAGGGTATACGATCAACAGTAGAGGTAGTAGAGTAGGAGGATGAGAAGAGTGTAAATACTTCATCTTCATTTGTGGGATCAAATGAAGAGAAGGTGCCACAGGGGTCAGATAAAGAATGGAGCACTGTCTGAGGGTAGGCATACCATTTCATCTCAGATCTTATCAATCTTGTCCTTGAAGTAGGAAGCAAGACCTTGTGCATTGATAGTGGCTGGTGGGTGGGGTGGGGTGAGAGAGGGTTGAGAATGTATATTTGTTTGACAGTGTCCAGGGCATTATGATAGGAGTTTTGTAGGTGTCTTGTTAATTTATAGTGCCACGGTTGACATCTAGGCCTGCGTGGAGTCAAGTCCGGATTAAGGGACACATTTTCATGGGCCTATACTGAGAGTGGAGGAGCTGTGGTGAGTGCTGTGCGAATGTGGCCAGAGCCATGTGAGTGTGTACACCCTATACAGTATGTACCTCAATGTGTCCCTAAATACATAAACATAGAAAAAATTTATAATTTTGTGAGAAAGCTACAAAAACTATTTTAATACTTGTGATTTATGATTGTTTGGCCAGCTGTGCACCTGGTCATCATCCTCCTGCCAGGGTGATGGGCCTATTTTTATGTGGAGGCCTGGAGCTGGAGCTCCATCCGCCCCATTGTTAATCTGGCCCTGCATGGAGTGTGATGGGTAGCTGGAGCCACTTCATCAAGGGTTATTTCTTCACCTGGTTCAGGTGTGATCCAGACATCTCAGGAGAAGTGAATGCAGAATTAGGTGAGAGCAGTTATTGCAGAATGGTGGAAAAGTCTTAAAGTAATTGTGTTAATATGTCTGCAATTTTGAGGTGGATTGGAGGACTTCAGTGATAATTACTTTGAAGCAAATGAGGAGAGCATGCAAGTTATAAGGTTGTGATCTGAGAGAGGGAAAGGAGTGTCAGTGAATTCAGAAACTGAGCATAGTCTGGTGAATACAAGATCAAGGCAGTGACCCACCTGATGAGTAGCGGAGTCAGTCCATTGGGAGAGGCCGAGAGAGGAGGTTGGAAAGAGTAGATTGGAGGCATGAGCAGCAGATTTCAGACTATCAATCGCAATATTGAAATCACCCATGATGATGGTGGCGATGTCAGAGGATAGGAAGTGAGGAAGCTAGGAGAGAAATCTTTCAGAAATTGTTTGGGTTGCCCAGGTGGGTGGTAGATAGCTGCAACATGCAGAGAGAAAGGACTGTAAAGCCTGATAGATTGAACTTCCAATGTGTATGTAAAGAATTGGGACAGTAATATTCCAACCCTACCTCCTTATAATAGGAGCGATGGGGTTGGAATATTACTAGCCATGTGAATAAGATGCATTTTTTTAGGGAAAATGCCCAAAAAGACATCCGGTGTTAATAAACACGTTTACGACTAGGAGCGACCAGAAGGGCTGTTTAACATGACTGTGGCAACGATGAAGGAGGACACATCTGTACTACTGAGAAGCTGTCATAAGTTCCAAAAAGTTCTGTTCATAACAATATAACTGTATTGCACGTTGTTGTCATTCTATCATGACGGTTAGATAATTATACAGAAAATGTACCGGTATACAAGGAACTTCATTAATGCAGATAGTGTATATCTGGATTCAGAATGTTAGTTACCTAAATTAATAAAATGGTAATCAGCTTAATGCACTGCAGATTTAAAATCTATAACAACAATAATTATAATATAGAAAGATTAATGTATTGTATTTTCTGTTTGTATAGGCTGTAAAAAAGGCATGCAAGCATTATATTGTATGATGAAAAATGTTTTGTTGGCAGCGGAGTGCATGCATTTCTTACACAGCAGAGATTATATTCATTCCTAAAATGGACTTCTTTTTCTCCTTTAATCTGTCCTTCCTCCTTTATTCACCATTTCTTCATTCTTTAATCTATATTTGCTCGTACACGTTATTTTTACACTTGTTCTTATCTTTTATTAACATGTTTGTTTGCATCAGCTATCCTTGATATTTTCATGGTATCATCTTCTTTAAATAGATTATCTCCCTGAAATGGGTTGGGGCTGCGAGACCGGCAGTGGTGATCCCAGAGGTCAGCATACCGACCCCGGGATCCAGACCGCAGAATGCTGGCGGCGGGGTGGGGCGAGCGCAATAGAGGCACTTGCGGGCTTGCTACGCATGCCGACTGTCAAGTGTTTGATCACTCGGGATCCTGGCGTCAGCGTGGTGACTACTGGGATCCTGAGCGGTGGTCACATGTCCGCATCCCACTGAAATACAAAGAGGTACCCAGCTTCTGTTTTAAAATAACTCTTGTATGCAATCCATTTTCTCTTTCCATTGGGCCTATTTCAGATTTGTACATAAACCCGATGGTTTAAGTACAAATCTGATGGTGTGGGGTCTGCGCAGGTAGTTTTGTGATATCACTCGCAGCCCTCTGTCCGCTACAGCATGATTAACATGTTGCGGCATTTTGGGGTGGAGTTGGGATGACACACAGCACTGTTCTACAAAACAGGTGGTGTTGTCCCCGTTTTGAAGCTAAGACAGGTCCAGGGTCTTTGTCGTCATACACAGACTTACTGGACCCGGGTGTCCGAATTGGACAGCCAGCCTGAATAAGCTTCAATTTAAGCAGGCTGACCAATGCCTAAAAATATTGCGTGTCGTGAAGGTTGTGATGGTGATCCGAGGATGCGTCTTCAGATGCAGCACTTCGACCTTGCAATTACATGCCGAGAGCATCTATCTCCTACAGACGCCTCCTGCTGCATTAGAATTTTAATTACACAGAATTGCACAGTTGCTTCCTTGAGGATGTGCAATCCATACAAACATGAATTAAGCCACTGGTATCATAGGACTAAAACATTTTTTTAAAAATGATATGTTTACTCTGTCAAGATTTATAACATTATATAAAAAGATGTCATTGTGTAAATGCCTATTCTGTATACTGACCCAGGAGCTAGTATAAGGATAGATTTCTCACAGCTCATTAGCATACACAAGGCAGTGAATCAAGGATGTCCGCTGTCTTCACTGGTGTTTGCCCTTATAATAGAACCTTTGGCGGCTGCAATTAGAGCTTTACAAAATGTTTGGGGTGTGGAAGTGTTTAGATGTGTCTCACCCCTGGCACATCAGAGACCAGCGCTCGGACATCATGTCTGCTTCCAGCACTGGTCATTCAGCAGAGCCGGGCAATGCCAATGAAGCAGCAATGGCTTCGGACCAGCAGCCAATAAGTGGCGGTAGTGGTTGGCTTTTGAATACGACACACCCGTGAGTCAATCGTGGTTTGTGGCTAGGCAGCCAATGGGAAACAGCTGCGGTGAGCCAATCATGGCTCACTGCATCATAGCTATGCCTGTCTCCAGCATCTGACGTCAGATGCCGCCTGATGGAAGAGCCAGGTCAGTGGTAGTCAGAGGGAGAAGATGTCCAAAGAAGAGTTCCACAGAGGAGGCCGAAAGAGGGCACGCTCATAAGAGAAGAGACAGCACCGGCTGGATGTTGAAAAAAGAGGTGGCGGGGTTAGTCAGGACAGGCCAGCAGCAGAAGAATGCGGCTGAGGACTAGAGATTGCTGAAGTGGTGAAATGCAAAAAGAGGTAATGCAGTTCTCCATGGCAGCCTCTCTGTGGGTTTAAGTGCCTCTCCTTCCTACATGATTAGGGATCTGGGCACTAGGCCTAGGTCATTTAGTACTGTTAATAAGCAGGCTTATAGTCTAAGCCCCATAATTAAAGTGACTTGGCACTGAGCCTGGGTCATCCCAACTGGTCACAATTAGGCAGGCCAAAAGTGCCTGAGCCTCTCTGAATAAAGTGATTTGGGCATTAGGGGCACTTAAACCCACAGGGCCTAGTGGCACTCCAAACTTACCTGTTTCCTACAAAAATGCCTACTACCGAGCGTCTCTGGATGAAATCTCAATCTCTGGTGGACTTCCTTCATTTCAAGTTTATTTTCTCTCCCTACAGCTCTGCCCTTTCCCTCGCCAAGCAATCCTTTTTCCAATCACTCATCTCTTCTCAGTCATCCAGTCCCTGCCACCTCTTTGATACTTTCAATATTCTCCTTCGACCCCCCCCCCCCTTCCCCTCCCATCCTCCCTCACTGCTGCTGACTTTGCCTCCTTCTATTCTTCCAAAATGTAAGCGATCTTTCATGAAATCTCCTCCCGTTTCCCCTCATCAGCACGCTGCTCCCACCACCCCCTCCCTCCAGCCATCCCATCTTGTGCTCCTTCTGCCCCACCACAGACAAGGAAGTCCACTCCCTCATCTTATCGTGTCCCCCCTCCACTTGCCCCCTGGACACCCTCCATTTCTGCCTCCTCCGCTCCCTATCCTCCACTGCCTGTTCCCACCTAGCTCATCTCTTCAACCTATCACTGTCTACTGGCATCTCTCCCTCGCCATTCAAACATGCTCTTGCCTTATCTTGTCTTGTCCTATTCTTAAAAAATCCAACCTTGACCGTTCCTCACCTGCTAGCTACCACTCCCATTTGCCTTCAAAATACTTGAGAGGTTGGTGTACAGCCGGATCACTAGCTACCTCTGACAACTCCATCCTTGATCCTTTTTAATCTGGCTTTCGCCCCCTACACTCCACTGAAATTGCACTTGTAAAAGTCACCAGTGACATGCTTTTGGCCAAATCCAGGGGTAGCTTCTCTCTGCTCATCCTCCTGGACCTCTCTGCTGCGTTTGACACTGTAGCTCATCCTCTCCCCACACCCTCCAGATTATTAACCTCTCCACCACTGTCCTTGCCTGGTTCACCTCTTAGCTCACTAACCACTCCTTCTGAGTGTCTGCCTCAGGTTCTACCTCACCCCCTTCCATCTTCCCCGTCTGTGTCCCACAGGGCTATGTCCTGGGCTCCCTTCTGTTCTCCCTGTACACCTCTTCCCTGGGTGCATGCATAATCTCCTTTGGCTTTCAATACCACCTCTATGCTGATGGTGCCCAACTATACCTCTCCTCTCCTGACCTCTCATTCTCTGTCCTCTCGAGTATCCAGTTGCCTCTTCACCATCTTCTCCTGGATGTATGAGAGCTCTCTGAAGCCATCAGTCCAAATACTGACGGCCAGCATCCCGGCCATTGGTAAATCATATTGATCCCACAGGGAGAACATCTATGTCTGTTTGTCTTTACCTGTGTCTGCCTCTATCTATCCATCTTTCTTCCTGGGTGTACAGTGGACATGCACTCCGGTGCAAGGTTAAATCTTACTATTTGTGATAATCCCAACTTCCTCCCAATGTGCTCAACTGGGTTCTCGGAGGTATAATTTATCATGGACATTAACTTACTGTATGACTCACATTACCTGTAGACAGGGACGTTTTTTGAGAGGAAAAGGCCCATGTGCAGCCTCCTCAATCCGTGCCCCCTCCTCTTTGCCAGACGCTGGCAGAAGCCCAGCTCTGTAGAGAGTCTGAGCACTAGAGTGCTCAGACCCAAATGAGCATGCACAGATCTCCGGGAAAATGGCGTGGCAGCCAGTTTCTCAGTGATTTCTACAAGATTTTGCCATCGATGCAGGTTTTCCGGAGGGGTAAGTGTCAAAACAAAATGGGTGCAGCATGTGCAGTGTGGGCCCCCCTGGACTCAGGGGCCCGTGTGCACTGTAAACACTGCAGCCATCATAAATACGAGAGTGCCTATAAAGCACATTCTGCGTCTATGGATGCCCTCCAGCAAAATGCATCTCCATCTGGGTCCAAGACTTTGATAACTTTCAGATCAAATACCTTGTCGATTCACTGTATAATGTCTATCACCCACTCTTCCCACTTTAAAACAATATATCTGCACACTCCCTTCTCTGCACACTTCCTCAGACGAGGCATGATTTCCTCCATCTGTGATATCCTCTTAGACTTACGTAGGAGCTCCATTACAGAGATGAATGTTAATAAGAGATGGATTTGAGAGGAGTATTGGCAGATTAGAGAAAGGACTACACAATGCCAGACATACAAGCAGCACACTGGATCACTAAGCGCTATGTGACTCCTGGAAGAGTGTAACAGTTTGCTGGCAAGCCCTCTTTAACAACAAAAGCTGGCAACGCCCAGAGCCTCCCTATCCAGAGACTGGAGCAGCATTCGAGCCGCACATTTGACCATAACTCAAGTAACAAGAACAACCGTATATTGGAGCCGGTAACACTGCCACCAAGCACACATTTAACAGGGTGAGTACTGCACTTTGTCTGGGCAACTCTACCCGCGGCCCACAGGTAGAATAAGTGCTACTCCCTGAAAGCACCAATTTATTCAAATTTGATTCTTCCCACCCCGTGGATATTTACTATATGATGTTTTATATTGTATGTACCATTCTATGTAGTGAACCAGTACTAGAAGGTATATTTACTAAAATGCGGGTTTTAGAAGATGTTGCCCATAGCAGCCAATCAGATTCTAGCTATTATCTTGTAGAAGGTGCTTGATAAGTAGAATCTGATTGGTTGCCATGGAGAACATCTCCACTTCTAAAAACCTGCACTTTAGTAGTATACCCCTGGGAGTCTTTAGATTATTCATTTAAAAATATCCATTATATTTTATATGTGAGACTACTCTATTTTTATATATTGCTATTATTACCGTTTTTTTTATTGATTTTTATCTGTCTACATTTGAAGGTACTATTTATATTCTTATTAAGGAATAACATTTTATATTGCACTTGACCAGTACATACTGTATCGATAGTGTCTAATACACTATCCAGAATTTACAGTAACAGTTTTATTTTACACTGTACACAGTAAATATAGACAATAAATTCTAATTGAGGCAGCTCTGAGAGTACAAAATTCACCAGTTTGTAGCACAGCTCCTTAGGCACCGGAGTATCCCCACACTCCCACAACAGCACACCTCACCTACAGTATCTGTATTTCGCACACCTCAATAGCACAGTGCCAACACATATACTGTACATTAAATGATTGGACAGTGTTATTACTAGCTAATAAAGACACATTTACAACAAAAAAAAAAAAACAGAACAAGATGCAAAGACCATATGAAAGCATTCATCAAGTTCAAATCTATTAACACATCTATTGCCATCCACGGATTGAATGGAAACATATTTTATTGTTGCAGACTGATTTATAATATCACTGAAATAACATGCATAGATTGCAGCACCCACCAGGGGTCAACCGCAAGCAAGTGATTTGTCTCCAAGTGGACACATTTGCGTCTTTCTTGGGGTTAGCATGGGATGTTTTTTGCGCACACAGTTAATGTACTTTGACTATTTATTTATTATTATTTATTAACAGTTTCTTATATAGCGCAGCAAATTCCGTTGCGCTTTACAATTTGAAATAACAATAACAAACTGGGTGATAACAGTCATAGAGGTAGGAAGGCCTTGCTCACAAGCTTACAATCTATAGGGAAATAGGCATATGTACACAAGGAAAGGTGCTATCTATTGCATAGAATGAGAATACATGTGAGGGTATGTGTGGACTGTACAGAGTGGATGCAATTTGATAGGAAGGTTTATGAAAGTTATGTGGGCGGTTCTGGAATTTGATACGCTTGCCTAAAGAGGTGAGTTTTCAGGGAACGCTTGAAGGTTTGGAGACTAGAGGAGAGTCTTATTGTGCGTGGTAGGGCATTCCACAGAGTGGGTGCAGCCCGATGAAAGTTCTGCAGTCGTGGGTGGGAGCGAGTAATGAGTGTGAATGAGAGACGCAGGTCTTGTGAAGAGCGAAGAGGTCGGGTTGGGAGATATTTTGTGATAAGCGAAGAGATGTACATTGGTGTAGTTTGGTTAATGGCCTTGTGCGTGAGTAAAAGTATTTTATATTGAATGCGGTAGAGTACAGGTAACCAATGGAGGGACTGACAGAGTGGATCTGCAGACTATGGTTTCAGATCCCCTCCAAGCCCTGTAGAGAGAGAAGTTTAAACTGCATATGTAGGGTATATGGAAACAGTGGAGTGATTGGCAAATAGAGAAGGCAAAGACAGGGCTCCATGAAATAAAGATCAGTCTAGTAACAACTAATATGGATAAATGAATAAATTGGAAGCTGGAAATTATATGGATAATTGAATAAAATGGAAGTTGGATGGTTCAGTTATTTGCTTCAAAATGTAGTACTTAGCTTTTAAATGTAACTGCATCTGTCATCCACTCATTACTCGCTCCCACTCATGACTGCAGGACTTTATTCAGGCTGCATCCACTCTGTGGAATGCCCTACCACGCACAATAAGACTCTCCTCTAGTCTCCAAACCTTCAAGCGTTCCCTGAAAACTCACCTCTTCAGGCAAGCGTATCAAATTCCAGAACTGCCCACATAACTTTCATAAACTTTCCTATCAAATTGCATCCACTCTGCACAGTCCACATATATCCTCACATGTCTTCTCATTCTTCACTTTCCCTTCCTCCTGACCCCGGTTCATCATTGCTCTGTGACCATATCATACAGCCCTCCAAGAACCTTTGCAATCTGGTGGACAACTATGCAATAGATAGTACCTATCCTTGTGTATCCATGCCTATTTCCCTATAGATTGTAAGCTTGCGAGCAGGGCCTTCCTACCTCTATGACTGTGTTATGATTCCAGTACTCCTGACCGGAGGAGATCTAATGACAATGGCCAGAGTACTGGAAGGGGAATGCTCGTTACGGGAGCTAGAAAGACTAGTTGCCCCTGGCGCCCTAACTCTATTGTCTCACCCGTGCTATCGAAAATCCCTTGCGAGACTATGGTTTCTTGAGCCCCTGGCAGCCACGCCTGAAAGGCGGACCATGTCTGCCCAACTCCGGTGCCCCCCGGTCTCAGCGAGAGACAAAGGGAAATCCGAGGCAGGATGACGACAAGAGAACCTCTGACTGACAACAGGCCAGGGGCAACAAGCTAACTAACCAAACCAGAAGTATGCGCGGAAAAACCGCCAGATAAAAGGACAACCAAAATCCACTAGTCCGTTACTCCTACCCAGCACCGCTGGTTACCAGAGTGGATCTGTGGGAGCGGAATCCTCCGCAAAAGCTCCGGAACACAAATGATAAATAATAAGTAATAAAGAGGCCAAGCCGCAACACACGGCTACGCCGTGACTCACGAACACCACTGGATGTTTAAAGGTGCTCAGTCAGGACTCCAGGAACAGATGACGACTTCCAAGTACAGGACAACTGAGGACAGGAACGACCGGGTACAGCAGGACTGGAAACACTCTCAGCAAACAGATACAGCATGCAGGAAGCTATTACCGGCGTCTGTGAGAAGCCCAGGAAGTGTACTTAACAGGGAGTCCTCCAATCAGCTGTTCAGAGGCTGATTGGATTAAATGCCGTGCAGCTGCCTTGCTGCACGGCCAGGAAACAGGTGCCCTATTAATTTAAATGGACCCAGCAACGGGGAACGCGGTCCGCCAGTGGCGTCCCCGTTGCTAGGGTCCGTGCGGCTCCGTGCGCCCGGCGTCTAGCATTGCCAGGGAGCCGGCGGCTGTACGTGCACGGCGTCCCTGGTTGCTAGGCGCCGGGCCGCACCGACGAGCGGACCCCGGCGCCTAACAGTACCCCCCCCTTGAGGAGGGGTCAAGGAACCCCTAAAGCCAGGTTTCCGAGGAAATTCCCGAAAAAATGCCCTCTTGAGCCTCGGGGCATGGAGATCCTTATCCAGGACCCAAGACCTTTCCTCTGGACCATAGCCCTTCCAGTGCACCAGAAAATAAAGCCGACCCCGGGACAATTTGGAATCGAGAACCTTCTCCACCAAGAACTCCTGATGTCCCTGTACATCTACTGGTGATTTCCCCTGAGAGATCTTCTGAGGAAATCTACTGGAAGAAACGTATGGTTTCAACAGGGAGCAATGGAACGTATTTCCGATTCGGAGAGCTCTTGGTAAACGTAACTGGAAAGCAACTGGATTGATTTTTTTAATAATATGAAATGGTCCAATAAATTTGGGGCCCAATCTAGCTGAGGTTTGTCGAAGTCTAATGTTACGAGTCGACAACCATACCCTGTCTCCCACCTTAAAAGTGCAAGGACGCCGGAGCCTGTCAGAAAACTTTTTCTCTCGAAATGCCGCTTTTCTGAGAGCAAGGTGCACTTTTTTCCAAATGACTCTGAGATGAGAGGTTAAGGTTAGCGAGGAAACAGAGGAATGTTGGAAAAAAGAATTAGCTCTGGGGTGAAAACCAAAAACTGAAAAGAATGGAGACACATTAGTGGAGGAATGACAAGAATTGTTGTAAGCAAACTCCGCCAAAGGAAGAAACTCGGACCAATCATTCTGGAGTTTGGCTGAGTACAAACGCAAATACTGTTTTAATGATTGATTAACTCGCTCGGTCTGCCCGTTGGATTGGGGATGATAGCCGGATGTTAAAGACAATTTCATCTTTAATGAGGCACAAAAAGACTTCCAGAATTGTGCAATGAATTGTGGACCCCGATCAGAAACAATATCAGTGGGCAACCCATGAAGTCTGAAAACATGGCGGAGAAACAAAACAACCAATCCCTGGGCAGATGGCAGTCGGGGAGGAGCAATGAAATGGGCCATCTTGCTAAAACGGTCCACTACCACCCATATGACTCGGAATCCGGCTGACAGAGGGAGGTCTACCACAAAATCCATGGAAATATGAGACCATGGCCTGAGAGGAACATTTAAGGGCATAAGTTGCCCGATAGGCAAGGAACGGGGAACCTTATGCTGTGCACAGACCTGACAAGAAAAAACAAACTCCTTAATGTCTTTAGAAAGACCAGGCCACCATACTGAGCGGGAGACTAATTCCAAAGTCTTAGAGATCCCCGGATGCCCGGCAACTTTGCTATCATGAAACTCAGTCAAAACAGTAGCTCTCAAAAACTCAGGGACGTAAAGACGACCAGCAGGAGTATTTCCAGGAGCTTGATGTTGAAGCTGCTTTAACTGGGTAAACAAATCTTGAGTGAGGCCTGCCCAAATGACTGAAGACGGAAGTATGGGAGTAACAGGACTGTTATTATGAACTGGAAGAAAACTGCGTGACAGGGCATCCGCCTTGGTATTCTTGGAACCTGGCCTAAAAGTGATAATAAACTTGAAACGAGTAAAAAATAAAGCCCAACGAGCCTGCCGGGCATTCAGCCGCTTAGCTGATTCGATGTACTGAAGATTTTTGTGGTCAGTCAATACTGAAATGGTATGTGTTGCTCCCTCAAGCCAATGCCTCCACTCCTCGAAAGCCCATTTAATAGCCAGTAACTCCCGGTTACCAACATCGTAGTTGGATTCAGCAGATGAGAATTTCCTGGACATAAAGGCACAAGGATGTAGTTCCAGAGAGTCCGGATCCTTCTGAGATAGGATAGCCCCCACTCCAACCTCCGAGGCATCAACCTCAACAATGAAGGGCAATTCTGGGTTGGGATGTCTGAGGACTGGAGCTGAGACAAAAGCTTGTTTCAAGGCCTGAAAGGATAATTCAGCTTCACGTGACCAGTTGGTAGGATCCGCTCCCTTCTTAGTCAGTGCCACAATGGGAGCCACCAGGTCGGAAAAAGAATGAATAAATCTTCTATAATAATTCGCAAACCCTAAAAAGCGCTGAATTGCTTTTAAGTTGGTGGGTTGCGCCCAACTAAGGATGGCTTGGAGCTTCTTAGGTTCCATACAGAATCCCCGAGGGGAAATAATGTACCCTAAAAAGGATACCTCCGTGACATGAAACTCACACTTCTCCAGCTTGGCATATAGGTGATTTTCACGTAATTTTTGAAGAACCTGACGCACCTGGGTAACATGTTGTTCAATTGAGTCAGAATAGATCAGGATGTCGTCTAAGTAAACGACCACGAATCTTCCTAGAAAATCACGGAGCACATCGTTAATGAGATCCTGGAAAACTGCCGGAGCGTTAGACAAGCCAAACGGCATCACCAGATACTCGTAGTGACCCAACTGAGTACTGAAAGCCGTCTTCCACTCATCTCCCGACTTGATTCGGATGAGGTTATACGCTCCCCTCAGGTCAATTTTAGAAAAAATCACAGCCGAACGCAGCTGATCAAAGAGGACAGAAATCAGCGGCAGAGGGTAAGTATTTTTAACTGAGATCTTATTCAGGGCTCTAAAGTCAATGCAAGATCTGAGTGATCCATCTTTTTTCTCCACAAAGAAGAAGCCTGCACTTAAAGGGGATTTAGATGGCCTGATAAATCCTTTCCCTAGGCTCTCCTTAACATACTCATTCATGGCCGCAGTTTCTGGCCCGGATAATGCATATAACCTTCCCTTTGGCAATGTAGCACCAGGAATTAGCTCAATAGCACAATCATAAGGCCGATGGGGAGGCAGAATGTCCGCATTGCCCTTGGAAAACACATCAACAAAGTCCTGGTATTCCACGGGAATGAGTTCGGGAATGGCAGCAGCTATTCTGACGGGAAACGTAATACATTCCTTATTACAGATGGTACCCCATTGTGAAATCTCCCCCGACTGCCAATCAATGATGGGATTATGAAAGGCCAGCCAAGGGTGACCCAGAACCACTGGAACTGCTGGGCAATGGGTAAGGAAAAACTCGATCTTTTCGGAATGAAGAGCTCCTACCGTAAGTAGTATAGGGGGTGTACGGAGGGAAATAACCCCATTGGACAAGGGACTCCCATCTAAACCATGCATGGTGATACACCTACCCAAGGCTAACTGAGGAATACCTAAGGCTTTGGCCCACGTTAAGTCCATAAAGTTCCCTGCAGCTCCACTGTCAACAAAAGCCGACACCGAAGAACTGAGGCTGCCAAAGGAAACTTTAGCTGGGACTAAAAGGGAGTTATTCGAGGAGATAAGCTGCAGACCAAAGTGAACCCCCTCACAATTCACTTGGTCGAGGCGTTTCCCGACTTGTTCGGACAATTACGGGCAAAATGTCCCTTACCCCCACAGTACAAACAAAGACCAGAGTTTTGCCTTCTGGCTCTTTCTTCTGGAGACAGCCGAGAGAGACCCATCTGCATGGGCTCCTCTATGTCCTCAGGAATGGAAAATACACATGGAGTAGACCTGACAGGTGCTCCTTTTTCAGCCCTCCGCTCTCTGAGACGACGATCAATCTTAATAGAAAGCTCCATGAGTTTATCGAGAGTCTCAGGAGCGGGATACTGAAGGAGACTGTCTTTTATAGACTCAGATAAGCCGAGGCGAAACTGACTGCGCAGGGCTGGGTCATTCCAGCCACAGTCGTTCGACCAACGGCGAAATTCTGTACAATAAACCTCTGCAGGATTTCTACCCTGTCTGAGAGCGCGTAACTGACTCTCAGCGGATGCCTCTCTATCAGGGTCATCATACAAAAGCCCTAAAGACCCCAAAAAGGCGTCTACTGACAACAATGCCGGATCCTCTGCTTTTAAACCAAAAGCCCAGGTCTGAGGATCCCCCTGGAGCAAAGAAATAATAATTCCGACCCGCTGAGATTCAGTACCTGAGGAGATCGGTCTTAAACGAAAATAAAGTTTACAGGATTCTTTAAAATTAAAAAACTCCTTCCTATCACCAGAAAAACGGTCAGGCAAGTGCATTTTTGGTTCAGGGACTACCCTCGGGGAAGTTCGTAAAAGATCTTCCTGCGACTTCACCCGAAGGGAAAGATCCTGAACCATCTGAGTAAGTTCTTGAATCTGGCTGACTAGGAGCTGGCCAGGATTTGGCCCTAAACCTGTGGGATTCATGAGGCCGATAACTCTTACAAAACTGAATAAGGAAAAAATCAAACCCTGTTTAATTTTAAGTTTTGGTATGGCCGGTAATAATGTTATGATTCCAGTACTCCTGACCGGAGGAGATCTAATGACAATGGCCAGAGTACTGGAAGGGGAATGCTCGTTACGTGAGCTAGAAAGACTAGTTGCCCCTGGCGCCCTAACTCTATTGTCTCACCCGTGCTATCGAAAATCCCTTGCGAGACTATGGTTTCTTGAGCCCCTGGCAGCCACGCCTGAAAGGCGGACCATGTCTGCCCAACTCCGGTGCCCCCCGGTCTCAGCGAGAGACAAAGGGAAATCCGAGGCAGGATGACGACAAGAGGACCTCTGACTGACAACAGGCCAGGGGCAACAAGCTAACTAACCAAACCAGAAGTATGCGCGGAAAAACCGCCAGATAAAAGGACAACCAAAATCCACTAGTCCGTTACTCCTACCCAGCACCGCTGGATACCAGAGTGGATCTGTGGGAGCGGAATCCACCGCAAAAGCTCCGGAACACAAATGATAAATAATAAGTAATAAAGCGGCCAAGCCGCAACACACGGCTACGCCGTGACTCACGAACACCACTGGATGTTTAAAGGTGCTCAGTCAGGACTCCAGGAACAGATGACGACTTCCGAGTACAGGACAACTGAGGACAGGAACGACCGGGTACAGCAGGACTGGAAACACTCTCAGCAAACAGATACAGCATGCAGGAAGCTATTACCGGCGTCTGTGAGAAGCCCAGGAAGTGTACTTAACAGGGAGTCCTCCAATCAGCTGTTCAGAGGCTGATTGGATTAAATGCCGTGCAGCTGCCTTGCTGCACGGCCAGGAAACAGGTGCCCTATTAATTTAAATGGACCCAGCAACGGGGAACGCGGTCCGCCAGTGGCGTCCCCGTTGCTAGGGTCCGTGCGGCTCCGTGCACCCGGCGTCTAGCGTTGCCAGGGAGCCGGCGGCTGTACGCGCACGGCGTCCCTGGTTGCTAGGCGCCGGGCCGCACCGACGAGCGGACCCCGGCGCCTAACAGACTGTTTATTACCCAGTTTTGTTATATCATTGTTATTTCCAATTGTAAAGCGCAACGGAATTTGCTGCGCTATATAAGAAACTGTTGATAAATAAATAATAAAGACTAAGGGCCAGATGTACTAAGCCTTGAAAAGTGATACATTGCATGGTGGTAAAGTACCAACCAACCAGCTCCTATCATTTTTCAAACCCAGCCTGTAACATGGCAGTTAGAAGCTGATTGGCTGTTACTTTATCACCATGCAATTTATCACTTTTCAAGACTTAGTACATCTCCCCCTAATTTTTTAATATTTTCAGAAGAAACTTAAATTCTGCATAATAAGGAAGCATCTTTAACTCTACAGTATTTGAGAGCTCAGAGCAGAGGGAGGTTAATGGGAAGACCAGATTGGTAGTTGAGGGAAGATCAGAAAGAAGATGGTTGCAATAGATGAGACAAGAGATAATAAGGGACTGGACGAGTGTTTTGATGCCATCAAGCAATTGATAGGAAGAGACTCTGAATTTTAATTAAATTTAATTATCACTGTCTCTTGTTGTGTCTCAGTTGCATTGTGTTGAATTCATCAAAAAAGACATCCGACACTAGCAGAGTCTCGTAGGATCTGGTGCACCAAGAGGGGCTGTCTGGAGTGACTGCAGCAATGATGTATGAGGACATATCTGTAGTAAGAAAGAAAAACAGAAAAAATTTCACAATTTGCATTTTCTTGACACATTAGGTGTATATGTTCAGACTGTGGCAACAGCCAGTCTTTATGGGCCATGCCATTTATCACCTTGCAAAGTGTAGGGCAATTGTTTTTTTGGTTTTTATGCAAAGAACACAAATAAAGTCACTAAAATCAGAAAATTGAGGCATCTCGGTAAACAAAGTTTGTAACTAATTTCTGTTATGATGTAATTACAAAAAGAAACAGGGTACAGACCCATCTGTCTTTTGAGAAAACTTCTGCAGCCTGTTATTCTGCAAATGAGGACAAGAAGAAGTCCAGAATGAGGCCAAGTTAAGGTTTGTCTCTATCTACTAAAAATATTTTCCATTCAGCACCTATTTAATTTGTTCAATATCAACTATGTATAAGTAATGATAATCGTCTTTGAGCTGCCAATATTGAAGTTATGATGCTTTGTGGTTTATGCCTTCACACAAAGTTTTATTAACCCATGCCTTCACATAAACAATAAAATCAGCCTCTATCCAAGTTGGAAGGGGTTATTAAAGATTTTCAATTGAAAAAGTTGTCTTGCTTATTTGAAGTGCTTGTCCTTCCACACAGGAATTCAAGAACATGTTGTTTTATTTAAAATGTCCAATCTGCTAAATGATCTTCAGTTGGACTTGACACTGTTAAGTAAGTATAGAGCATATGGGGGAGGCAGGTGTACGGCAATGTCACAGCTTTTGTAATTTACCTTTACATAGAAAAGAACAATTTATAAATAAATTCTTACTATAAAGAGAATATAAACTGTAGCAATTTTTTTCAAACTGCACTGCCCTCTAGCAAACGTGTGTCTCTCGAAGGAATTTTGGGTCGAATGGATCTCGTCCTGAAGATAACTGCCTGGTGGTGCCATGATCGTGTTGCCAGAGTTACACCATACTCTGAAATGTATGTATGCCACACCCAGCACGGATTAGGTGTAAGTGCCAATAATAAGTATGACTAAAATTACACATTAATGATTATTTGCATCATTCAGAAATGTGTATCATCATTTCCAGGCTAGGTTATGTCTGTTTTGTGATTGCTGCAGTTTCATTAACCACTTAATTGGCAATTTTTTCCCCAAAACAGCTCAGAAATTGTCCAGATTCTATAATTGAATTAGGTCAAGAACATATATTTGAAACTTATAAAAAATGATTGTATAAAAAAATGAAAGAAATTACATTTGCAAAAAATCATTTTTTTAAACATCGCAACATTGTGACCATCGCAACTTTGATTTCCCCAGCCACTGCACATCTCAGCAGCTGACGGATACACACTGGGGGGCTTGAGTGGGGGGATACATTTCCCAGCTGGCTGCTCCTCTGCACAGCTGCTGGGTGGGGGGTCCTGCTGTGCTGACCAATCAGCAGCATGGCAGACACTGGGGGAGAGAGCCTTGATGCAGAAGGGCTGGGAAGTCCCTCTGTGATTGGCGGCTGCCGGAAGATTATCTTCCGGCAGCAGCCTACTCTGAGTTTCTGACTGGTTGCATTGTTTACATCCAGGTCAGAAAATGTATGGCCTAGTGTGGTCACAAACGATGCAAACATGTCAGGCAAGTGGTTAAAGGATTCCTAGTGCTCTTTAAAAATTGCTAAAGTGAATACCTATTATGTAAACTCCCTCTTTCTATTTCTGATTGATCGTATGCACCTAGCCTAGAGTGGGTGTAAGTGCTGATACTAAAAATGACATAGCTGCAGGTGGAGGAAGAAAAACAAGGGGCAGGGAGGCCATCAGCTAGAAGATAATTGCCATAGACATGCGGACACTTGCATCAGCATAAGATAGCAAGCAGTCCACTGTGGCAGAATAGAAGAGCAGCCACAGACCTGCCCGACTCAGAAACAAACCCACAGGGAGCAATATTTGCATTATATCAGATTTAGGTCCTAATTCAGATCTGATCTCAGCAGCAAGATTGTTCACTAATGGGCAAAACCATGTGCACTGCAGGTGGGGCAGATATAAGATGTGCAGAGAGTTAGATTTAGGTGTGGTGTGTTTAAACTGAAATCTAAATTGCAGTGTACAAATAAAGCAGCCAGTATTTACCCTGCACAGAAACAAAATAACCTACCCAACTCTAACTCTCTCTGCACATGTTATATCTGCCGCACCTGCACTGAACATGGGGGGTGATTCAGACCTGATCGCACGCAGGCGTTTTTTGCAGTGCTGCGATCAGGTAGTTGCTGCCTACATGGGGAGGGGGTAGTTGATGTGACGGGGTGCGAACGCTTGTGTAGAGAGCTGCACAAACACAAGTTTGTGCAGTCTCTGCACAGCTCAGGACTTACTCACCATCTGCGGTGATCCGGCCAGCAGCTGACGTCAGGAATCCTCCCTCCAAATGGCTGGGCACGCCTGCATTTTTCAGGACACTCCCTAGAAACGATCAGTTGACCCCCACAAACGACCTCTTCCTGTGTACCTTCTTGCAATCGCCGGTGCGATCGCTTTCTTTGTTAAATCCATAGCTGTCCGCCGATCCCCATCGCCAGCGGCCGACGCGCCTGTGCATTGTGGAGCATGCGCAGTTCAGACCCGATCACACCACTGCAAAAAAAACTAGAGTGCGATCGGGTCTGAATGACCCCCATGGTTTTGGCCATTAGAGAACAATTTTGCTACTGAGATCAGGTCTGAATTAGGCCCCTAGGACATTATTTTTAAAGAGTATATGAGAATTGTTATTTATCAGGTATTTGATATGTATGAATGAACACTAGCATAAGAAAAAGATGAAAATAAAAACAAAGAGTAAAATAAAACTAAAGTGAAGTCATCAATTTATAAACGTTTAAGATTTTGCAGCCAAACTAAAGTTTATACATTTTGCTTATAAGCTTCACTGTAAAATGTCAGGTGAGTTGCCGACTGTGTTAGATCTGTTTATTTCTACCCCTTGCAAATCCTTTGCCAGCAATATATATTTAGACCTTCTTGAATAGTTGACAGTGTGATAGCTTTCAGTGGCCTCAGATGTGACATTTGGACACCCGATGAAGCCGTGCATTAAATTTTAATATAACCATTCCTTTGCAAAAGGACAAAATGCAACAGAAGTTGCTATTAAAACCAAAGTACATTCAGTGTTCCGTGCATGACAAATGACGGCACATTTGAAATGTGAATGCAGATCCCAGATGCTTTGATGTAACAACATAAAAAAAATTGAAAAACAGTTTTTCAGCAGTTCCAGATATTAATCTTTATATTGCTCCTGATAACTCACCACTGACCTGGCAATGGTTTTCAGGGAATGCTTGAAGATTTGGAGGCTAGAGGAAAGTTTTGTGGCCATTCCACAGAATGCAGTCCTAATGAATTCCCAAAACTGTGAATGGGAGCAGGCCTTGTGCAGAGTGGAGTGGTCATGTTGGGACATTTTTCTGAGATGGGATGGTATCGGGATCCCGGTGCTTGGGATGCTGACAGTCAGAATACCGACAGCGGCATCCCAACGCTCAGGATCCTGACACCTATTTGCTGAGTAATCTCCCACTAACCTCCCTAACTTTAACCCTTCTTCCCCACAGCCTGAACCTAAACCCGAAGCCAAACCCTAACCCTCCCCCGGTGGTGCCTAATACCCCCTCCCCGCAGCCTAACCCTCCCATTGGGTGCCTAACACTTTCTCCCTGCAGCCTACCCTTAATCCCTCCCTCCTACAGACTAACTCTAACCCTTTCCCCCGCAGCCCACACCTAAAACCCCCCTCTGAACGCCCGGATCCTGCCCAGATCCCTTTGAGATAAGTGAAGAGATGTATGTTGGTGTAGTTTTGTTGATGGCCTTGTATCTTGTAATACTCGTACAGTTGACATTAATGTATATCTGATGATGAAGTCAGTACAATGATTCCCACTCATAAATGTAGACTCATCTTTGCAAAAAATAAACTAAGTCTACACCGTCTTCTGTAAATCAAAGAAAACATTGCAGAGGTTATATTTGCCCCATAAATTGTGTTCTCAATTTGTAATAAAAAAACAATCCTACTGGTTCTATTTCCCAATTGTTCAGTTACAGAATGGCAGTTCTTTGATTGATTTTATGCTTTATATATCAATATAAACTCTGCAAATATGAGTTCATTAAATTAAATCATTTATCTTTAATACTGCAATGTATTTTTCCTTCAACTGTGATAATCATAATGCTTATGCAGATTTAATAAACATTGCTAAGAGTTAAGAAGTTAATTGCTATTTAAATAATTCATAAATTCCTCTCGGGTTCCTACATCCTTTAAAAAAAAAAAAAAAGATATTTACCACTAGAAAATGTTCCTACTTTTAATATCCAGCACAGAAAATGATGGTTTTTAGCCTAGGTTAGTTAAGACTGCTATTTATCTAAGTATAACAATCTGAGGGCTAAGAAGAATATTTGTTCATACTGTATTTTGAATTATTAAACATTCAACATCTAGTTAACTTCAATCTTACAATAATTATTATTGCAGTGTTCGAACATATCTATAACTACAGTGCATCCGGAAAGTATTCACAGCGCTTCACTTTTTCCACATTTTGTTAGGTTACAACCTTATTTCAAAATGGAATACATTCATATTTTCACTCAAAATTCTACACACAATACCCCATAATGACAATGTGAAGAAAGTTTTTTTGAGATTTTTGCAAATATATTAAAAATAAAAAAACTAGGAAATCACACGTACATAAGTATTCACAGCCTTTGCTCAATGCTTTGTTGATGCACCTTTGGAAGCAATTACAGCCTAAAGTCTTTTTGAATATGATGCCACAAGCTTGGTACACCTATCTTGGGCAGTTTTATCCATTCCTCTTTGCAGCACCTCTCAAGCTCCATCAGGTTTATGGGAAGCGTCGGTGCACAGCTATTTTCAGATCTCTCTAGAGATGTTCAATCCGATTCAAGTCTGGGCTCTGGCTGGGCTACTCAAGGTCATTCACAGAGTTGTCCTGATGACACTCCTTTGAAATCTTGGCTGTGTGCTTAGGATCGTTGTCCTCCTGAAAAATGTACCATCGCCCCAGTCTGAGGTGAAGGTCAAGAGTGCTTTGGTGCAGGTTTTCATCCAGGATGTCTCTGTACATTGCTGCATTCATCTTTCCCACTATCCTAACTAGTCTCCCAGTTCCTGGCGCTGAAAAACATCCCCAGAGCATGATGCTTCCACCACCATGCTTCACTGTAGGGATGGTATTGGCCTGGTGATGAGCGGTGCCTGGTTTCCTCCAAACATGACGCCTGGAATTCACGACACAGAATTCAATCTTTATCTCATCAGACCAGAGTATTTTGTTTCTCATGGTCTGAGAGTCCTTCAGGTGCATTTTGGCAAACTACAGGCTGGTTGCCATGTGCTTTTTACTAAGGCGTGGCTTCCATCTGGCCACTCTACCATACAGGCCTGATTGGTGGATTGCTGCAGAGATGGTTGTCCTTCTGGAAGGTTCTCATCTCTCCACAGAGGAACGCTGTAGCTCTGACAGAGTGACCATCGGGTTCTTGGTCACCTGCCTGACTAGGGCCCTTCTCCCCCAATGGCTCAGTTTAGATGGCCAGCAAGCTCTAGGAAGAGTACTGGTGGTTCTGAACTTCTTCCATGATGGAGGCCACTGGCCAAGCTGTCTGGACTTCTTGTCCAGCGCTGATAAATTCGTCACCAGACCCGGAAGTGACGTCCCTCCTCCCACTTCCCGAGCTCAGTCAGGCCACGTTTGTCGGCGCTGGACAGGAAGTCCAGACAGCGTGGCCAGCGGGGAACGCCGGAGGGGCAGCCCGGAATGGGGGGTAAGTTATCTGTTATTTAAGCACTGTTTGTACACGTTTGCAGTTATCCTGATGAAGGGGAGGTGGTCCCCAAAACGTTGATTGCACTAAATACACGTTCATGTTGATTTGAAAGCCTGTGAGTGCCGCCTAATTTTTTATTGTACATTGTGGGGTGATCCCCCTGGGTAAGGCACCACAGCCAGACGGTTCCATTGGTGAACAAGCCGAGTGCCGGAGGCAGAGTGTATGTATGTATGTGTGTATATGTGTGTATATGTGTGTGAATGTATACAATGCTCAAAAAAATAAAGGGAACACTAAAATAACACATCCTAGATCTGAATGAATGAAATATTCTTATTAAATACTTTGTTTTTTACATAGTTGAATGTGCTGACAACAAAATCACACAAAAATTATCAATGGAAATCAAATTTATTAACCCATGGAGGTCTGGATTTGGAGTCACACTCAAAATTAAAGTGGAAAAACACAATACAGGCTGATCCAACTTTGATGTTATGTCCTTACAACAAGTCAAAATGAGGTTCAGTAGTGTGTGTGGCCACCACGTGCCTGTATGACCTCCCTACAACGCCTGGGCATGCTCCTGATGAGGTGGCGGATGGTCTCCTGAGGGATCTCCTCCCAGACCTGGACTAAAGCATCCGCCAACTCCTGGACAGTCTGTGGTGCAACGTGGCGTTGGTGGATGGAGCGAGACATGATGTCCCAGATGTGCTCAATTGGATTCAGGTCTGAGAAACGGGCGGGCCAGTCCATAGCATCAATGCTTTCATCTTGCAGGAACTGCTGACACACTTCAGCCACATGAGGTCTAGCATTGTCTTGCATTAGGAGGAACCCAGGGCCAACCGCACCAGCATATGGTCTCACAAGGGGTCTGAGGATCTCATCTCTGTACCTAATGGCAGTCAGGCTACCTCTGGCGAGCACATGGAGGGCTGTGCGGCCCCCCAAAGAAATGCCACCCCACACCATTACTGACCCACTGCCAAACCGGTCATGGTGGAGGATGTTGCAGGCAGCAGAACATTCTCCTTGGCGTCTCCAGACTCTGTCACGTCTGTCACATGTGCTCAGTGAGAACCTGCTTTCATCTGTGAAGAGCACAGGGCGCCAGTGGCGAATTTGCCAATCTTGGTGTTCTCTGGCAAATGCCAAACATCCTGCACGGTGTTGGGCTGTAAGCACAACCCCCACCTGTGGACGCCCTCATACCACCCTCATGGAGTCTGTTTCTGATCGTTTGAGTAGACACATGCACATTTGTGGCTTGCTGGAGGTCATTTTGCAGGGCTCTGGCAGTGCTCCTCCTGTTCCTCCTTGCACAGAGGCGGAGGTAGCAGTCCTGCTGCTGGGTTGTTGCCCTCCTACGGTCTCCACCACGTCTCCTGATGTACTGGCCTGTTTCCTGGTAGCGCCTCCATTCTCTGGACACTACGCTGACAGACACAGCAAACCTTCTTGCCACAGCTCGCATTGATGTGCCATCCTGGATGAGCTGCACTACCTGATCCACTTGTGTGGGTTGTAGACATAAGTTCTATATGTGAAGTTGAAGTGTACCTATGATGGAAATTACAGACCTCTCTCATCTTTTTAAGTGGGTCAACTTGCACAATCGGTGGCTGTCCAAATACTTTTTTGGCCCACTGTATATATAGTAGTGAAAAAGCTGGCACTCTGATATAAGTCTGTGAATTGCCTGGGTGCCCTCCCAAAAACGCCTGGCAGCGAATTCAATGTAGTCTCTGTAGAAGGCGGCACCCCCGGGTCTTGCATACAGTCAGTACAAGCAGACGACAGGCACCATATGCAAGTTAAGTTGACGTTTCAGTTTTATTTTAAAAACTTCCGACATCTGGCGCTTGGGGAATTGCATTTTAGCAGTCTGCATTTCAAAATTGTGCTCTATGTACTGTACACGTGCCTGCAGTGATCTGTATATATTAAACATCATATTTTAACTTTAAAATAAATATCTGCTTATGCAATCTAATTTGGGTTATATATGTAGTTGCACAAAACTACAACTCTATATAAAACAAAGTGCAGGGATTTCGGAAAGTCTGGGTTGCATGTCTTAAAAATGAGCTCACATTGTAATTTTCTTCTCAATGAGTAAACGGTCATTGGAAGTACTGTACACGGTACACACTAAGAGGATGCTGCTATTTTTCATTCAAAATTCCGCACAGTCTCAAGAACTTGGCTCTGTGCTGAAAGTGGAGAGTGCTACTGTGCAGTGCAGATTCAATGTTGCTGCTCTGCCAGGAAAGCTTCATTTCCTGTACCAAGGTGGCCGCCGAGGCTACTACTGAGAATGGACAAAGCCATCTGTATAACAGGGCATGCGGCTGTACCTGCATTATCTTCAGTCAAACCACTCCACTGGTTAAGTAACTGGAATCCTACATTTACCCCTGAACCTAAAACATAATACAGCACTTGCCTCTCCCCCCTCCCCCCCCCCCCCCCGCTTACCACCCCCCCACCCCCATAAAAAGAATGTACTAAGATTAAAACGAATTGGGAAATATTGTATACATAAAACATAACCTTAAAAAAAGATCAAATGTATAATGCCACCTGAGAACCAAATAAAAGCAAAAGTGATGCTACATTATATTGGACCAACAAATTCCGAATGTGGCATGACCAATAACCTAGCAGCACGATGCACAGAATATAACTTAGTGAACTTGATTGCACAGTATGATTACAAGTGTGTGTGTGTGTGTGTGTGTGTGTGTGTGTGTGTGTGAGTGTGTGTGTGTGTATATATCTATATAGATATATATATATTTATATAAAATAAGAAATGTAGCAGGCGGCACTCACGGCTCCAGAAAGAAACCACAGGATACAACCTGAGCGTGTGATTTCTTTCTGGAGCCGTGAGTGCCGCCTGCTACATTTCTTATTGTATTTGAGGACTCCGCTTCAATGTAGGGCACCGACCATTACCTTGTACTTACTTTTACACAGTAAGGAGTGCCGCTGACCAGTTACTAGTATATATATATATATATATATATATATATAGAACAAGAAGATTAGAAGTCCGAGTGAGTGCCACTCTTCTTGTTCTATATATTGCCCTGCTGCACAGCATCGCATTGGAGGCACCGAGGCACCTTTACTGGTCAGAGACGGAGTGCCGGCAATCCAACTTCGTATATATATATACAGTATGTATGTGTGTGCTCATGAGCGGTACTCTGCAGACTTTCAATCACAAACAGGTCATCATCCCGTCTAAGCAGCAACGTTTCTGTGTTTATTCAAACCATCATCAGGCTTACATTGATGTATTGATGTAAGCCTGATGACGGTTTGAATAAACACCAAAACGTTGCTGCTTAGACGTGGTGATGACCTGTTTGTGATTGAAAGTCCGCAGAGTACCGCTCATGAGCACACACACATGTTCAGCAGTTTAAAAATTGCAAATGGTAATGATCGCCCCTTTTGCTTTTATGCAGTAAAGCAGTGGCTCCAAAACTTATTTTAATCACAGCACCTTAGAGTACAGTGTCAACGTTTATTTCACAGCACCCATAGGCCAACATTTTTTTTTATTAAGAAATTATGCAAAAATTATCAAATTAATAAAATTGCCCTTATATGACATCCTTCAGTTACGTGATGGTGCAGTGTCGGACTGGGACATGTAGGGCCCACCGGGGAAATGCAGTGGTAGGGGCCCATGTTAGGTGTGTGGCCAGTCTGCCGAGGGAATGTGGCCTGCCAGCTCATTGGCTTGACTAACCATTAGAGAGTGCAACGTCTGGTCCCCTTCATAAATATATACAGTAAATTCAGCTGCTGCATGCATGATAATGTACCAGATTGATAACAGCAATGCACTGTAGAAAATACACCATAGTCCAGTATAAGGTAACATATGTATAATATATAATTCAACTGCACAGTCTGGAACCTGATCCTTAGAGGAGGAGGTGGGCACCCTGGCAGTGGGGCCCACCGGTGGTTTTCCCTGTATCCCTGTGGACCAGTCCAAGCCTGTGATGGTGGGTTGCAATTCTTTTTGTCCTCAAATATTATGATTGACAGCCACCAGCTCTGGTTTTACCTATACATGGACCATAAATAATTTGATTTGGTCTTGGACCTCCAAGTGCACCCAGTTTGGGAACCACTGCCGAAGAGTGTGATCGGTCCCTATAGATTGCAAGCTTGCAAACAGAGCCTTCCTACCTCTATGACTGATTGTTATTACCCAGTTTTGTTTTATCATTGTGTCCAATTGTAAAGCGCAATGGAATTTGCTGCGCTATATAAGAAACAGTTAATAAATAAATAGTTCTGGAGCTGAATATACAGTGTACCAAACAAACAGAGGTGTGCAAATCGTTAAACTCAATTTTTTTTTTTTTTTATATTATGTTGAGAATACTTTTTTCTTTCATCAGGCACTCCACCAAGGCTTACCTACTTGGTGACAGGTCTGCCGACTTTCCCATAAACCCACTTTGCACGAACCAGAACAGAACCAGGAAAGTACAAATGGCCTAAATAAAACAATGAAAATATTGTTAACGGAGTAAGAAAAGTTGAAGTATCATTAAAACACTTAAACTGATTTATCTGATGTTTTATAAAAAACAAAAACCCACAAAAGAAGAAAAAAGTAATGTAATGAATTACACATTATGGGGCTAAACAAATCAGCTGATGTGAAAGTGAAAGGGGTATATTCAATTGAAGTCGGATCCATTCCGACATTCATTTGTCGGAATGGATCCGACCTGGGCTATTTAATGCTATTTCAATTCGATTTTTAAAAATGTCGAATTGAGATACGGGAGGGGAGACGGGGAGAGCCGGCAGGCAGACGGAGAGAGCAGCACTACAGCAGCGGCTATATAGCCGCTGCTGTAGCACTGCTCTCCCCTGTCTCCCCCTTCCCCCCCATCTCTGCCTGTCCCTGTCCCCGCATCACAGCCGCTGCTCACGGCAGCGTCCACCCGGTTCCAGCAAGCGAGGTCTCGCTTGTTGGAGCCGGGTGGACGCTGCTGTGAGCGGCGGCTGTGACACATCCTCCGGCGCTGCTCTCACCATCTCCGGCGCTGCTCTCCCCATCTCACTTCGACTTTTTTTAAAGTCGAATTGAGATGGTCGAAAAGGTCGTTTTCGACACAAGCACGCGGATCAGCAGCTATTCTGCCGATCCACGTGCTTTTCGACAAGCAGAATTCCTCCACTTGTTGAAAAATTTGGGGTTAGATTGAATAGGTCGGAACCCCTTCTGACCTAAAAAAGTCGAAAACTGTCGTATTTTCGACAGACAGCAGCTTTCGACTTCAGTTGAATATACCCCTATATGTTCAAGGCTGCCACCTTAAAAAAAAAAAATTCCTTATCAAATATTTTTAAATAGAGGACCTATGTTATGTAACACATGAAAAAAGCTTCAGTCTTACAGTCAAGATCGTGGCAGTTAGAAATGAAAACTTTGAAATGTAAAAATATTGAGTCTAATAAGTTGCACACCTCTAATAATAACTTACAATATTCAAATTAAAATTTATGGAACTTCTGTTACTGGAAGTAGTCACCCAAATGGAGCAGATGACTATTGTAATAATAATAATAATAATAATAATACTTTATTGTCACTAAAAACATTCGAAAATGAAGAAGTGAAATTGCAATACAGTACATTTATGCTTCAATAGACAAATTAGAATTCAAACCAACAATTATAGAAGGGAAAAAACAATTTCTCATACCACTAGTGTGGCAACCAAGACACCTATAACCCTTCCCAGAGGGCAAGAGAGAAAAGATTGAGTGACAAGGGTGGCTACAATCCCTAATGATCTTATTAGCCTTAGCTGCACTCCTCTTATTAAATATCTTCTCCATCTTAGACAGGGTTTGTCTAATAATCCTCTCAGCAGATTTAAGTACCCTACACAATGTGCTACGATCAGCACATTTCGTATTACCATACCACACCATACCAGACCTTAGGGGGAGATTCAATTAGCCGGAGGTAGACAAAACACACGAATCCAGGAACTTTTCCCAGATCCTATGTGTATTTGCCCGAAAATGGGAATTTTTTGTGCTGCAAAAAAGGGAAGTAATTAAATTAGCCCAAAAAAAGAAAAATCTTGGTAAAGTCTCGTGCGAAAAATTATCGGGTACAATTAAAAAATTGTCATGTACTATTGTCTGGTACAATTGAAAATGATCAGGTACAACTGTAGCGTACAGGTTAAAATTATCAGGTACAATTGAATTCCCCCCATAGTCCACATGGAATAGTCCACCCTTATTTCTCACCCCAAGGATTAATAAATAAGCAACAGCTTTAAGAGTGTTTTTATTGGTAACTCTCTAACTCTGATCTTTTTAAACTATTGTCTAGCCCAGAGCAATGACAAACCCTTTGCCCCAAGGAAAGAGTAGCGACTGAATATTTACAGTAAGTCACACTATAGCCCAATGGAAAGAAATGGCATGAAATTGTATAAAAAATGACAAATACTATCTTGTTAAATGACAATGTGTCGTCATTACCAATAAAATAGATTTTTGCAAAGGGCTATTTATGAAAATCATTGTACATATATACATCAAGTTAACAATATTCAAGATGAAGGGCCTCTGGCTTGAACATATATTGTATATTTCCCAGTAAGAAATCTATAAAATATTGAAGTCAATCAAATATTGAGTAGCATATTCTGAATATTCAGCGGTTCTGTCTCAGAATTTACGATCTATCACTCACCCAAGTGTCTTTTCTCTTGGTATGGATTTTCAGTTTATAGTCATCGTGATCATTTCAGTTGCGTAAATCATCTCATTTTTTTTTATTATTAAATATTATAATTAAATTTTTTACGTGATTGTTTGCATATTCAGTTTTGAAAATTGGTACTGGATGATAAAACATACCTCCCAACATGACCCTCTCCAGGAGGGACAGAAATTGCAATCACCTGTGCTGAAACACCTTTCTTACTCATTAACCTGTTCAACACAGGTGCCAGAAATCATACATTAAGCGGGAAGTCCAGAAGCAGAGAATTGTGTCCCTCCTGGAGAGGGTCGTGTTGGAAGGTATGGATAAAACAGTATAGCATGGAGGAGAATCATTACAATACTCCTTGTCTCTCATGAATATTTCAGATTTACCATTCTGTTAACAGTATTGTTCTAAAGAAAAAAATTGAGCTATACATATGTAATTAACTTTGGATGTGTTACCATAACGTTTGCAACACCTGTTGGCTTCAGTTTTGAGATCTGAGATTTTTAAATGTCCTGTCCCTGTTACTTTTATAACAGAACACTTCTGCCTTGGGGACATTGCAAATGGCATTAAAGGGAAAGGATGCCTTTTTGCAGATGACACAAAGGTATGCAACAGCGTAGACATACCAGAAGGGGTAAAACGAATGATTGATGATCTAGGTAGACTAGAGGAATGGTCAAGAGTGTGGTAATTACAGTTTAATGCCAAAAAATGCAAAATCATGCACTTGGGTCTCAAAAATCCAAAGGCTAAATACAGTATTAATGGCACTATACTGGAAACTACTGAGGAGGAAAGGGATCTAGGAGTCACTGTTTCAGGTGACTTAAAGGCAGGTAAACAATATAACAAAGCAATGAGGAAGGCTAGTCAGATGCTTGGTTGCATAGGGAGAGGAATCAGCAGCAGAAAGAAAGAAGTAATAATAATAACAACACTGTATAGGTCATTGGTACGGCCTCATCTAGAATACTGTATTCAATTCTGGAGGCCATATCTTCAAAAGGAAATTAATACATTAGAGAGAGTACAGAGAAGGGCAACTAAAATGGTGCAAGGCCTACATCATAATACATACCCAGAAAGGCTAAAAAAATCTCAATATGTATAGTTTGGAGCAGAGAAGGGAAAGGGGGGACATGATAGAAACTTTCAAATATATCAAGGGTTTTAACAAAGTCCAGGAGGGAAACATTCTCCAAATGAAGAAAAGCAATAGGACACGAGGACATGCACTGAGACTGGAGGGAGGTAGGTTCAGGGGAAATTTGAGGAAAAATTACTACACAGAAGGAGTAGTGGACAAGTGGAATAGCCTCAGCCATCAGAGGTGGTAGAGGCTAAGACAGTAGAGAAATGTAATTTAGAGCAATTTAAACATGCATGGGATAGACATAAGCAGTGCTTACAGTGGTCCTAGAGAGGTGGTAGAACTCATCCCCCTCCCCCGGTGCTCATGCCCAAAAAAAAGGGTGTGGTCTCAAAAAGAAAGTGGCGTGGTCAGGTCACACAATAGTAATAATGCCCACAGTAGTGGCACCCCTAATACACATAATGCCCACAGTAGTAGCACCCCATAATACACAATGCCCACAGCAGTAGCGCCCCTTTTACAATGAACACAGTAGTAGTGCTCCTTATGCAATGTCCACTTTACTGGTAGTGTCCACAGTGGTAGTGCCCCTTATATAGAGCCCATAGTAGTGGTTCTCCTTATGCAATGCCCCCAGTAGTAGTGCCCATTATGTCCCCAGGAGTGATGCCCCTTATGAAGTGCCCCCTTTACAATGCCCTCATTAGTAGTGCCCCCATTAGTAATGCCCTTAATGGTAATGCCCCTGTGTAGTATTGCCCCCAGTAGTAATGTCATCTGTAGTAATTCCCCCAGTCGTTTAGCCCCCTGTAGTTTAGCCCCAGTAGTTTACCCCCACTTTAGTTAAGCCTCCAAGTGGTAATGCCTTCAGCAGTTTAGCCCCTGTAGTTATGCCCCCAGTAGTTTAGCCCCCCAGTAGTAATGCCCCCAGTAGTTTAGACCCTGTAGTTTAGCCCCATGTAGTTTGCCCCCACTTTAGTTAAGCCTCCAAGTGGTAATGCCTTCAGCAGTTTAGCCCCTGTAGTTATGCCCCCAGTAGTTTAGCCCCCCAGTAGTAATGCCCCCAGTAGTTTAGACCCTGTAGTTTAGCCCCATGTAGTTTGCCCCAAGTAGCAATGCCCCCAGTAGTTTAGCCCCTGTAGTTATGCCACCAGTAGTTTAGCCCCCTTGTAGTTTGCCCCCTTGTAGTTTAGCCCCCAGTAGTAATGTCCCCCTGTACTCTGCCCCCTTGTAGTTTAGCCCCCCTGTTGCAATGCCCCCCTGTAGTTTAGCCCCCAAATAGTAATGCCCTCAGTAGTTTAGCCCCTGTAGCTGTCTCCAGTAGTAATGCCCCAAGTAGTAATGCCCCCAGTAGTAATGCACCCCTGTAGTTATGCCCCCAGTAGCAATGCACCCCTGTAGTTTACCCCCAGTAGTAATGCGCCCCTGTAGTTTACCCCCAGTAGTTAGCCCCCTTGTAGTTTTCCCCCAGTAGCTTGCCCCCTTATAGTTTGCCCCCAGTATCTTGCCCCCTTGTAGTTTGCCCCAGTAGCTTGCCCCCTTGTTGTTTGCCCCCCAGTAGCTTGCCCCCTTGTAGCTTGCCCCCTTATAGCTTGCCCCTTTGTAGTTTGCCCCCAGTAGATAGCCCCCAGTAGCTTGCCTCCAGCAGTTAGCCTCCTGTAGCTTGCCCCTAGTAGTTTGCCCCCAGTAGACGCACCGCTAATACACTCACACATGTTAAAAAAAACACCATATTTACCAAGCCCCGCTCCTGCACCCGACCGCAGCAGTCCTCCTGGTGTCTGCTCCTCAGCACTATGAGAGAGACATCATGATGTCTCTCCCATAGCGCACACTGACAGAGCCGGAAGCCGGAGCTCAGTAGTGAGCTCCTGCCGTCGGCTTCCGCTGTGGAGAGAGAGCCGGGCACCCACTGGTAACACAATCTCAGTGGGCGCCCAGCATCTCCCTGAGGCGCCGGGTACACATCGGGTTAGGGGAGCCGAAGAAGGCGGAACTGCGTTCCGTCTCCATGTGGAACTGACGGAACGCAGTACCATCCATTTCCGGCTTATTTTAACCCCTGGACATAAGTATATCCTTACAAAGAAATAAGGATCAAATAAGGTTTGAGATAAAAAATGTGGTAGAAAATATGGGCAGACTAGATGGGCCAAGTGGTTCTTATCTGCCGTCAAATTCTATGTTTCTATGTTTTACCCAAGCATGCTAGTCAGGCCATGGGGCATATTATTATTAACAGAGGAGGAGGCCCATGTGCAGCCTCCTCCGTCTCGGCCACCTCCTCTGTAGCCGGCAGCTCAATAGTCTGAGCACTAGGTGGCAAACTCTGTAGTGTGTATGCACAGATCTCAGGGAAAGTGACGTGGTGGCCAATTTCCCAGAGATTTCCTTACTGCATGCGCAGTTAGTATGAAAACTATGGACTCCCCTAGTATGTTCTCCCATGCATTAATAGGCCTGCACGTGAGTAACCCTTAGTTATTCAGGATGACCGGAAATTCATGCTGCTGAAATCAGTGAATCTATTCATGGCGAGAGAGAGACAGTGACAAACAACAGTTTGTTTAGCACTGCTTGTTGAATAATGAAAAGAAGACATAACCCCTTTAGCGAGTGCTAAAGGGGTTATGTTTCATTCTTAGTAGTGATGAGCGGGTTCGGTTTCTCGGAAACCGAACCCCCCCAAACTTCACCCTTTTTACACGGGTCCGAGGCAGGTTCGAACCTTCCCACCTTGCTCGGCTAACCCGAGCGCGCCCGAACGTCATCATCCCGCTGTCGGATTCTCGCGAGATTCGGATTCTATATAAGCAGCTGCGCATCACCGCAATTTTCACTCGTGCATTGGAGATGATAGGGAGAGGACGTGGCTGGCGTCCTCTCCGTTTATTGTTGAAGTTGATTGGTTTATTGCTTAATTGTGGGGAGGACTGGGGAGCAGCTGTTAGGAGGAGTACAGTGCAGAGTTTTGATGATCAGTGACCACCAGTTTTATCCGTTCTCTGCCTGAAAAAAACGCTCCATATCTGTGCTCAGTGTGCTGCATAATATATCTGTGCTCACACTGCTTAATTGCGGGGACTGGGGAGCAGCATATAGCAGGAGTACAGTGCAGATTTTTGCTGACAGTGACCACCAGTATACGTTGTCTGCCTGAAAAACACTCCATATCTGTGCTCAGGGTGCTGCTTTATTGTGGGGACTGGGGACCACCAGTATAATTAATATTATATAGGAGGAGTACAGTGCAGAGTTTTGCTGACCAGTAACCACCAGTATACTATATATAGCAGTACGGTAGGCCACTGCTGTACCTACCTCTGTGTCGTCATTCATAAAGTATACTATCCATCTACATTCTATACCTGTGGTGCATTTTAGTTTTGCAGTTTGCGGACACAGTGACCACCAGTATACTATATATAGCAGTACGGTACGGAAGGCCACTGCTGTACCTACCTCTGTGTCGTCATTCATTAAGTATACTATCCATCTACATTCTATACCTGTGGTGCATTTTAGTTTTGCAGTTTGCTGACACAGTGACCGCCAGTATACTATATATAGCAGTACGGTAGGCCACTGCTGTACCTACCTCTGTGTCGTCATTCATTAAGTATACTATCCATCTACATTCTATACCTGTGGTGCATTTTAGTTTTGCAGTTTGCTGACACAGTGACCACCAGTATACTATATATAGCAGTACGATAGGCCACTGCTGTACCTACCTCTGTGTCGTCATTCATTAAGTATACTATCCATCTACATTCTATACCTGTGGTGCATTTTAGTTTTGCAGTTTGCTGACACAGTGACCACCAGTATACTATATATAGCAGTACGGTAGGCCACTGCTGTACCTACCTCTGTGTCGTCATTCATTAAGTATACTATCCATCTACATTCTATACCTGTGGTGCATTTCAGTTTTGCAGTTTGCTGACACAGTGACCACCAGTATACTATATATAGCAGTACGGTAGGCCACTGCTGTACCTACCTCTGTGTCGTCATTCATTTAGTATACTATCCATCTACATTCTATACCTGTGGTGCATTTTAGTTTTGCAGTTTGCTGACACAGTGACCACCAGTATACTATATACAGCAGTACGGTAGGCCACTGCTGTACCTACCTCTGTGTCGTCATTCATTAAGTATACTATCCATCTACATTCTATACCTGTGGTGCATTTTAGTTTTGCAGTTTGCTGACACAGTGACCACCAGTATACTATATATAGCAGTACGGTAGGCCACTGCTGTACCTACCTCTGTGTCGTCATTCATTAAGTATACTATCCATCTACATTCTATACCTGTGGTGCATTTTAGTTTTGCAGTTTGCTGACACAGTGACCACCAGTATACTATATATAGCAGTACGGTAGGCCACTGCTGTACCTACCTCTGTGTCGTCATTCATTAAGTATACTATCCATCTACATTCTATACCTGTGGTGCATTTTAGTTTTGCAGTTTGCTGACACAGTGACCACCAGTATACTATATATAGCAGTACGGAAGGCCACTGCTGTACCTACCTCTGTGTCGTCAAGTATACTATCCATCCATACCTGTGGTGCATTTCAGTTGTGCGCAGTAAATATAGTAGTAGGCCATTGCTATTGATACTGGCATATAATTCCACACATTAAAAAATGGAGAACAAAAATGTGGAGGTTAAAATAGGGAAAGATCAAGATCCACTTCCACCTCGTGCTGAAGCTGCTGCCACTAGTCATGGCCGAGATGATGAAATGCCATCAACGTCGTCTGCCAAGGCCGATGCCCAATGTCATAGTAGAGAGCATGTAAAATCCAAAAAACAAAAGTTCAGTAAAATGACCCAAAAATCAAAATTAAAATCGTCTGAGGAGAAGCGTAAACTTGGCAATATGCCATTTACCACACGGAGTGGCAAGGAACGGCTGAGGCCCTGGCCTATGTTCATGGCTAGTGGTTCAGCTTCACATGAGGATGGAAGCACTCATCCTCTCGCTAGGAAAATGAAAAGACTTAAGCTGGCAAAAGCACAGCAAAGAACTGTGCGTTCTTCTAAATCACAAATCCCCAAGGAGAGTCCAATTGTGTCGGTTGCGATGCCTGACCTTCCCAACACTGGACGGGAAGAGCTTGCGCCTTCCACCATTTGCACGCCCCCTGCAAGTGCTGGAAGGAGCACCCGCAGTCCAGTTCCTGATAGTCAAATTGACGATGTCACTGTTGAAGTACACCAGGATGAGGATATGGGTGTTGCTGGCGCTGGGGAGGAAATTGACAAGGAGGATTCTGATGGTGAGGTGGTTTGTTTAAGTCAGGCACCCGGGGAGACACCTGTTGTCCATGGGATGAATATGGCCATTGACATGCCTGGTCAAAATACAAAAAAAGTCACCTCATCGGTGTGGAATTATTTCAACACAAATGCGGACAACAGGTGTCAAGCCGTGTGTTGCCTTTGTCAAGCTGTAATAAGTAGGGGTAAGGACGTTAACCACCTCGGAACATCCTCCCTTATACGTCACCTGCAGCGCATTCATCATAAGTCAGTGACAAGTTCAAAAACTTTGGGTGACAGCGGAAGCAGTCCACTGACCACTGAATCCCTTCCTCTTGTAACCAAGCTCCTGCAAACCACACCACCAACTCCCTCAGTGTCAATTTCCTCCTTACCCAGGAAAGCCAATAGTCCAGCAGGCCATGTCACTGTCAAGTCTGATGAGTCCTCTCCTGCCTGGGATTCCTCCGATGCATCCTTGAGTGTAACGCCTACTGCTGCTGGCGCTGCTGTTGTTGCTGCTGGGAGTCGATCGGCATCCCAGAGGGGAAGTCGGAAGACAACTTGTACTACTTCCAGTAAGCAATTGACTGTCCAAATGTCCTTTGCGAGGAAGATGAAATATCACAGCAGTCATCCTGCTGCAAAGCAGATAACTCAGGCCTTGTCAGCCTGGGCGGTGAGAAACGTGGTTCCGGTATCCATCGTTAATTCAGAGGCAACTATAGAGTTGATTGAGGTACTGTGTCCCCGGTACCAAATACCATCTAGGTTCCATTTCTCTAGGCAGGCGATACTGAAAATGTACACAGACCTCAGAAAAAGACTCACCAGTGTCCTAAAAATGCAGTTGTACCCAATGTCCACTTAACCACGGACATGTGGACAAGTGGAGCAGGGCAGACTCAGGACTATATGACTGTGACAGCCCACTGGGTAGATGTATTGCCTCCCACAGCAAGAACAGCAGCGGCGGCACCAGTAGCAGCAACTTGCAAACGCCAACTCATTCCTAGGCAGGCTACGCTTTGTATCACCGCTTTCCATAAGAGGCACACAGCTGACAACCTCTTACGGGAACTGAGGAAGATCATCGCAGAATGGCTTACCCCAATTGGACTCTCCTGGGGATTTGTGACATCGGACAACGCCAGCAATATTGTGCGTGCATAACATCTGGGCAAATTCCAGCACATCCCATGTTTTGCACATACATTGAATTTGGTGGTGCAGAATTATTTAAAAAAACGACAGGGGCGTGCAAGAGATGCTGTCGGTGGCCCGAAGAATTGCGGGCCACTTTCGGCATTCAGGCACCGCGTACAGAAGACTGGAGCACCACCAAACATTCCTGAACCTGCCCTGCCATCATCTGAAGCAAGAGGTGGTAACGAGGTGGAATTCAACCCTCTATATGCTTCAGAGGATGGAGGAGCAGCAAAAGGCCATTCAAGCCTATATATCTGCCCACGATATAGGCAAAGGAGGCGGAATGCACCTGACTCAAGCGCAGTGGAGAATGATTTCAACGTTGTGCAAGGTTCTGCAACCCTTTGAACTTGCCACACGTGAAGTCAGTTCAGACACTGCCAGCCTGAGTCAGGTCATTCCCCTCATCAGGCTTTTGCAGAAGAAGCTGGAGACATTGAAGGAGGAGCTAAAACAGAGCGATTCCGCTAGGCATGTGGGACTTGTGGATGGAGCCCTTAATTCGCTTAACCAGGATTCACGGGTGGTCAATCTGTTGAAATCAGAGCACTACATTTTGGCCACCGTGCTCGATCCTAGATTTAAAACCTATGTTGTATCTCTCTTTCCGGCAGACACAAGTCTGCAGAGGTTCAAAGACCTGCTGGTGAGAAAATTGTCAAGTCAAGCGGAACGTGACCCGTCAACAGCTCCTCCTTCACATTCTCCCGCAACTGGGGGTGCGAGGAAAAGGCTAAGAATTCCGAGCCCACCCACTGGCGGTGATGCAGGACAGTCTGGAGCGAGTGCTGACATCTGGTCCGGACTGAAGGACCTGCCAACGATTACTGACATGTCGTCTACTGTCACTGCATATGATTCTCTCACCATTGAAAGAATGGTGGAGGATTATATGAGTGACCGCATCCAAGTAGGCACGTCAGACAGTCCGTACGTATACTGGCAGGAAAAAGAGGCAATTTGGAGGCCCTTGCACAAACTGACTTTATTCTACCTAAGTTGCCCTCCCTCCAGTGTGTACTCCGAAAGAGTGTTTAGTGCAGCCGCTCACCTTGTCAGCAATCGGCGTACGAGGTTACTTCCAGAAAATGTGGAGAAGATGATGTTCATCAAAATGAATTATAATCAATTCCTCCGTGGAGACATTCACCAGCAGCAATTGCCTCCAGAAAGTACACGGGGACCTGAGATGGTGGATTCCAGTGGGGACGAATTAATAATCTGTGAGGAGGGGGATGTACACAGTGAAAGGGGTGAGGAATCGGAGGATGATGATGAGGTGGACATCTTGCCTCTGTAGAGCCAGTTTGTGCAAGGAGAGATTGATTGCTTCCTTTTTGGTGGGGGCCCAAACCAACCAGTCCTTTCAGTCACAGTCGTGTGGCAGACCCTGTCGCTGAAATGATGGGTTCGTTAAAGTGTGCATGTCCTGTTTATACAACATAAGGGTCGGTGGGAGGGCCCAAGGACAATTCCATCTTGCACCTCTTTTTTCTTTCATTTTTCTTTGCATCATGTGCTGTTTGGGGACAATTTTTTTGAAGTGACATCCTGCCTGACACTGCAGTGCCACTCCTAGATGGGCCAGGTGTTTGTGTCGGCCACTTGTGTCGCTTAGCTTAGTCACACAGCGACCCTGGTGCGCCTCTTTTTTTCTTTGCATCATGTGCTGTTTGGGGACAATTTTTTTGAAGTGCCATCCTGCCTGACACTGCAGTGCCACTCCTAGATGGGCCAGGTGTTTGTGTCGGCCACTTGTGTCGCTTAGCTTAGCCATCCAGCGACCTCGGTGCAAATTGTAGGGCTAAAAATAATATTGTGAAGTGTGAGGTGTTCAGAATAGACTGGAAATGAGTGGAAATTATGGTAATTGAGGTTAATAATACTATGGGATCAAAATGACCCCCAAATTCTATGACTTAAGCTGTTTTTTAGGGTTTTTTGAAAAAAACACCCGAATCCAAAACACACCCGAATCCGACAAAAAATTTTCGGTGAGGTTTTGCCAAAACACGTCCGAATCCAAAACACGGCCGCGGAACCGAATCCAAAACCAAAACACAAAACCCGAAAAATGTCCGGTGCACATCACTAATTCTTAGATGGGGCCCTATATGTGCAGCTATCTCTACTGCCAAATATATAAAATTGAACCACATCTCCTTTCATTTTTATATGCGGAGTTATGCAGCAGTGCAAAGCAGTGCCATACTGGGGCATGAAGGTCCCAACGGGGAAAGGCAGTGGTAGGGTCCCGTGCTTAAGGGGTGTGGCCATCCACCAGTGAGCAGTGGCGTGCAGTGAGGTCAGTGGCTGGTGAGACACTGCAGCCATAATATCTACTGAGTCCCGCCGATGACTCTTACCACTGCTGAGCAGATGCCCACTACTGCACCTGAGCCTATGCCCGCTACCGCCGACACCCCTGATGCCCGCTATCCCTACCATTAATTGGCCAATCGCCAATTGCTTACAAAATTGCCGCCATTAACTGCCCCAGACCCCCTCACCACTAATTCGCATCTCAGTCTGATGCCGTCACCGCCAGTGCCCGCAGCCTGCCTGCTCATCAAACTTGTGATGAGTAGGCAGCTAATATATTTTACATTTTTATAAAAAATAAATATTAGTGTTTGAGACTGGGGAGGGAGTGGGAGGAGGACATGAATGCAATTTTGTTGTCCATTTGCTTCCATCAACTTAATAGCGCCATTTGTGCGATGCTATTAAGTTAATGGAAGTCCTGAACAACAAGGACAGTGGGTGACAGGAAGTGCGTGACGCCAGGTAGAGGGTGACAGGGAGGGTGACGCCAGGGAAAAGGTGACAGTAGTGGGTGACAGGGAGATGGTGATGCCAGGGAGAGGGTGACAGGAGTGGGTGAAAGGGAGAGGGTGAAGCCAGAGAAGGTGTCAGGAAGAGTGTGACGCCAGGGAGAGGGTGACAGCAGTGGGTGACAGGGAGAGGGTGACGCCGGGGAGAGGGTGACAGGAAGAGTGTGATGCCATCTAATGATTTTTTCCAGTCTGTGCGTAGCTGATTGGGCCGGAACTGACGTCACACACCCGTCCTCAAAATTCTTGGGAACGCCTGCGTTTTTCCTGACACTCCCAGAAAATGGCCAGTTACCAACCACAAACGTCCTCTTCCTGTCAACCAGCCTGCGTTCGCCTAGCAATCAAAAAAGAAGCAGGATTTTTTCACAGTTTGGCCTTACGCCTGCTCATTACAATCCGTACACATGCGCACATAGTCGTACGCTGTGTGATTTCACACAACAGCGATTAGGTCCGAATTAGGCCCATAGTGCATACACACTATACGATGTGAATCTTTGTTCTATGTACTATATTTGATGTCTGTAAAGCGACTTTGAGTCCTATGGGAGAAAAGCGTTATATAAATAAAATAATTATTACTATTACAATATTTCTCAGCGATAAGTAAGATTTGTGCGAACTTGATGTTACAGATCATCAGCAATTCCATTGTTCCCACAAATTCTCCCCCTCTCCCCTATTACACATGCCTGCTCTAAGCTGCTGCATAATCAATAGTTTCCACTTTCATCCCCATCACCAGCTACACACACCACCATAGGTTTGTATCCCTGATGAAATCCATACATACACCCTGAAACTGCTTTTCAAGAAAAGACTTACAGCACTCATTTATGTCGGAAGAAAACATTTTTTTATTGATTTTTTTTAATGCTTAATTGGGGGGATAATGTCCCCAATGGGTGTGAACTGTCTGTGCTGGTGTGGGTCTTCGTGTAAGGTAACTGCTGCCTTAGATGGTAGAAGATGTTACTTTGTGGGCCAATGGGAGGTACCAAATTACTGAGGGGCACTTGATGTTATTGTATGTTGAGGTCAGGTGTTACTACATGGTAATCCTGTTACTTCTAAGAGAGGCTAGAAGCATTGTGGCAGACAGGAGAGAGTGTATTAAGTTGGTATTTACCTTAGGTGTAACTCTGGGGAATTACCTGATCTCCCAGCGTGGGATTGGACGGATCCTAGAGGAACTGTCTGAAATCCACACTAGGGGAACAGATTATTCCCCACAGTTACACCTAAGGTGTACATATGTGTACATAACTTCTCTCCAGTCTGCCATAATACTTCTAGCCTCTCCTAGAGTGAACAGGATCACAGCCTACCTCAATAAGACCCTCAGCACAATAATACCCCCATTGACTCTACAAAGGATTTAAGGCAGCAGTTACTGTAGAGTACATAGATCAGAGGTTCTCAAACTCGGTCCTCGGGGGCCCACACAGTGCATGTTTTGCAGGTAACCCAGCAGGTGCACAGGTGTATTAATTACTCAGTAACACATTTTAAAAGGTCCACAGGTGGAGCTAATTATTATTTCACTTGCGATTCTGTGAGGAGACCTGCAAAACATGCACTGTGTGGGGTCCTGAGGACCGAGTTTGAGAACCTCTGACATAGATGTTAGTGTTAGACCCAAACCAGAGCAAAGATTCACACCCATTTCATTCATATGCTGTATTCATGCGTATGTATGGCAGGTTGCTTCGCCATGTGGAAGACGTCTCGTTCCTATAAAGAGAAGAGAAACCTTGTAAGTGACAAAGGTAAAGGGAGTCATATGCACAATACAAACATTTTATAAGGCCAAATATATATACATTATGATGAAAAGACAATAGGAAAACTTTTGTATACGCTTACTTTTGTACGACACTATCACTCAGAATGTACACAAGATGATTGCTACACTCTACCGTATCTTGGGTGCAAGAGGAATGCGACAACATTCAGGGCCATTGAGGCAGTCATAGGGCCTAGTTACTGAAGGGAGCGTGACCAAATCCAAGAGGCGTGGCCATGCCCCCTGAAGAAAAAAAAAAGTAAAGTACTATGCTTGGTACCGGGAAATGGTACCGCGTGCTGCAAATGGGGACAACGGTCCCTCTTAGCAGCTAACCAGGACCCACACTGGGCTCCTTCAACAGGCCCATGTAATTAGTACCCCCACACTGCCACTGACGGCTTAAACAAAATTGATAGAAACTCTGCCCTCACCCATTGCACCATGATCACTCCAAGTTGTATCCTACAGTATATAATTCTACAGAATGTTAGTCTCATATTGGGGGGAATTCTGAGATGATCGCAGCAGCAAGTTTGTTAGCAATTGAGCAAAACCATGTGCACTGCAGGTGGGCAGATATAACATGTGCAGAGAGAGTTAGATTTGGGTGGGTTATTTTGTTTCTGTGCAGAGTAAATACTGGCTGCTTTATTTTTACACTGCAATTTAGATTTCAGTTTGAACACACCCCACCCAAATCTAACTCTCTCTGCACATGTTAAATCTGCCTCCCCTGCAGTGCACATGGGCCCTCATTCCGAGTTGTTCGCTCGCTAATTTTCTTCGCATCGCAGCGATTTTTCGCTAATTGCGCATGCGCAATGTTCGCACTGCGACTGCGCCAAGTAAATTTGCTATGCAGTTAGGTATTTTACTCACGGCATTACGAGGTTTTTTCTTCGTTCTGGTGATCGTAGTGTGATTGACAGGAAGTGGGTGTTTCTGGGCGGAAACTGGACGTTTTATGGGTGTGTGTGAAAAAACGCTGCGGTTTCTGGGAAAAATGCGGGAGTGTCTGAAGAAACGGGGGAGTGTCTGGGCGAACGCTGGGAGTGTTTGTGACGTCAAACCAGGAACGAAACTGACTGAACTGATCGCAGTTGCCGAGTAAGTCTGGAGCTACTCAGAAACTGCTAAGAAGTGTCTATTCGCAATTCTGCTAATCTTTAGTTCGCAATTTTACTATGCTAAGATTCACTCCCAGTAGGCGGCGGCTTAGCGTGTGCAAAGCTGCTAAAAGCAGCTTGCGAGCGAACAACTCGGAATGACCACCATGGTTTTGCCCAATTGCTAACTAAATTCCTGCTGCGATCAACTTGGAATTACCCCCATGGTTTTGCCCAACTGCTAAAAAAATTCCTGCTGCGATCAACTTGGAATTACCCTCATAGTACACTGTGTATTACTTAACTTTATGTGATCACATCCCACCTGCATCCTAGCTGTGGTAGTGGAGAGTTCGGTTGAATAATGCCTTGGTTTATTCAAGTTTTTTGTGGCCACATTTAGCTTGCACCCCAGTTTTAGAGGTGTACTCTGGACCATTTTTGCTGCATTTGGCTCTGATTCATCATGCGGTTTAGGTTTAGATTTGGATTTGTAAAACCGTCGTGACTGGTTTTGGATTTGTTTTTTGTTTTTTTAAATTATCCAAAAAAAAAAGAAGCTAAAATAACATAATTCAGGCCTTTTTTTGTTCCTAGAGTATTATTAACCTCAATGACATTAATTTCCAGTCAATTTTGACCACCTCACGGCTCAGTTCCTGCAGCTCAAAAGTCATTTACTTTATAGATGCCTTCTTTGTATGACTGTGGGATCTCTGTGGTACAGGGAAGAAAATGTAATACATTTTAGAACGAAAATAGGGTGTAACCACCAATACAAGCTAGTTACTAAATGTTTTAGGTTTATTACATTTCATTCAGAAGATAGCAATATGGACAGAAAGGTTACAGATCATGGCCAGTGAGATGGCCATTCACATACTAGGGTAAGCCGAGTTGCGGGAGGTCAGTGGTGGCTAGTGTAATGGGAACCCAAGCACTATGCTGTCATTACATACACTAATATATTGGACACAGAGATTGCTGGGGCGAGGGTTCCGTTGTCGTCGTCCCCATGCTTTCCCCAGCCACAGTTTCCAATGGAACCACATCCTTTCTCTCTGTCCCCCTTAGCCCCCACTCCTTCCCCTCTGTCCCCCACTGTACGTGTCGGCCTCAGGACTGCCATTGCTAATTATTGTATAGATTTTACTCAGCTACAGAACAAAGATAGACAGGGATAAAGTTATAATGTCCACAATCATAATGTTGAAAACACAAGATGGCGTGGATTTTACCTAGGGGCTGCAGAGTTGCAGTCTCCCCAGTAAACTCTTCCACCCGTGGGGACTGCCTTCCCATTAGAAGCACTCCCTGCTAATCACAGCCAGGCAGTCAGCCCAAGGGCAGGTGTTTTCTCTTCCTGGGACAGCCAGTCTGGACTGCGATCGCAGAGTGAGCGCTTCCGCACTCCCCTCCTATTTTGGCATCCCTGTCTGGCTTTTTGGGGCTGCAGCCAATGTAGCACATAGAAGCCAACGTGTACCTAGTGTGTAGTACCTGGCAGTCCCAGACTTAAGCCCCATCCCTGGATTTAAGTCCCGCCTCCCACTACCATTGGAATTAAGCTCCCCTCCCACTGGACTTACACCCTGCCTCCTGGTGATATCAGCCATCAATCTCCGAGAGGGCAACGAAGAGAGGGCTGTATTGGTAGCAAAAAGCATATTCGCCGGCAAGACAGGTAAGGAGCAGTTACTGCTCACTATATAGAAACCCATGGGAGCTGCTATTATGATAGGAAACCAATATCTGCTGCGGGATCCCAGTAATGCATCCAGGGGATACTTCAATTTTGCATCATGTTCAGGGGATTTTCCACAAACTTGTTTTAATAAATATCCCCATGGCATGGCACTCCCATCCGACCCCTGAGACACAACTTTATGATGACATGTGCTTCAGGCAGTGACGTGCGGTGAGGTGCGGCAGAGCTTTTCCTATCATACTAACGTATATGCCAGAGTTCTGACGATATAAAGTATATGAAAAATAGAAAGAATATATAATAAAAATATCTTCTTTGTATTATCCTAATCATTTTTATAACCAAAATTCTGGAGTAAAAACGTCTATGGCAGGTGATGCAGTGCCTCCCCTGTCTATCTTCTCTGCACACCTCTCATCAAATCTCACCAAATTTCCAGTAGTTTATACTGCTGCACCTGTGTATAATGCCCACAGGTATATACTGCTGCACCTGTGTATACTGCCCACATGTATATATTGTTACACCTGTGTATAATGCCCACATGTATTTACTGTTTCACCTGTGAATAATTCCCACATGAATATACTGCTGCACCTGTGTATAATGAGCCTAATTCTGAGTTGATCGCAGCAGCAAATTTGTTAGCAGTTGGGCCAAACCATGGAGGTCATTCCGAGTTGTTCGCTCGCAAGGCGATTTTAGCAGAGTTGCTCACGCTAAGCCCCCGCCTACTGGGAGTGAATCTTAGCATCATAAAATTGCGAACGACGTATTCGCAATTTTGCGATTACAAACTTCTTAGCAGTTTCAGAGTAGCTTCAGACTTACTCGGCATCTGCGATCAGTTCAGTGCTTGTCGTTCCTGGTTTGACATCACAAGCACACCCAGCGTTCGCCCAGACACTCCCCCGTTTCTCCAGCCACTCCTGCGTTTTTTCCGGAAACGGTAGCGTTTTTTCCCACACGCCCATAAAACGGCCTGTTTCCGCCCAGAAACACCCATTTCCTGTCAATCACACTACGATCGCCTGAGCGAAGAAAAAGCCGTGAGTAAAAATCCTAACTTCATAGCAAATTTACTTGGCGCAGTCGCAGTGCGGACATAGCGCATGCGCACTAAGCGGAAAATCGCTGCGATGCGATGAAATTTACCGAGCGAACAACTCGGAATGAGGGCCCATGTGCACTGCAGGGTGGCCAGATATAACATGTGCAGAGAGAGTTAGATTTGGGTGGGGTGTATTCAAACTGAAATCTAAATTGCAGTGTAAAAATAAAGCAGCCAGTATTTACCCTGCACAGAAACAAAATAACCCACCCAAATCTAACTCTCTCTGCAAATGTTATATCTGGCCCCCCTGCAGTGCACATGGTTTTGCCCAATTGCTAACAAGCTTGCTGCTGCGATCAACTCAGAATTACCCCCTATGTGCACTGCAGGGGGGACAGATATTACATGTGCAGAGAGAGTTAGATTTGGGTGGGGTGTGTTCAAACTGAAATCTAAATTGCTGTGTAAAAATAAAGCAGCCAGTATTTACCCTGCACAGAAACAATTTAACCCACCCAAATCTAACTCTCTCTGAAAATGTTATATCTGCCCCACCTGCAGTGCACATGGTTTTGCCAAACTGCTAACAAACTTGCTGCTGCGATCAACTCAGAATTACCCCCAATGCCCACATGTATATACTGCTACACCTGTGTATAATGCCCACATGTATATACTGTTGCACCTGTGAATAATGCCCACATGTATATACTGCTGCACCTGTGTATAATGCCCACATGAATATACTGCTGCACCTTTGAATAATGCCCACATGTATATACTGCTGCACCTGTGTATAATGCCCACATGTATATACTGCTGCACCTGTGTATAATGCTCACATGTATATACTGCTGAACCTGTGTATAATGCCCACATGTATATATACTGCTGCACCTGCGTATAATGCCCACATGTATATACTGCTGCACCTGTGTATAATGCCCACATGTATATACTGCTGTGCCTGTGTATAATGCCCACATGTATATACTGCTGTGCCTGTGTATAATGCCCACATGTATATACTGCTGCTCCTGTGTATAATGCCCACATGTATATACTACTGCACCTGTGTATAATGCCCACATGTATATACTGCTGCACCTGTGTATAATGCCCACATGTATATACTGCTGCACCTGTGTATAATGCCCACATGTATATACTGCGGCACCTGTGTATAATGCCCACATGTATATACTGCTGCACCTGTGTATAATGCCCACATGTATATACTGCTGCACCTGTGTATAATGCCCACATGTATATACTGCTGCACCTGTGTATAGTGCCCACATGTACCCTTTGGCTCATACATTGTGTGTAAATCTGGCTCTGTTACAAGCCAGTGCCTCCTTAGCCATTTACTGTACTTCACCACACGTCCCTGGCTTTGTGGTAGTGCGCGGCAGCAGCACAGGGTTCCCTGAAGCCCTGTTACGGGGCTGGTCAATAAAATACTTTGTGGCATGACCCAGAGCATTACTTACACAAATACTTGTTCTAGGCATCTATAGGCACTAAAAAAAGTATTAAAAAATACTTAAAAGTCGACAAGGAAACTTGCAAACCTGAAGTCTGACAAGCTGATTTACTATATTTGTATCAAAGTTTTTTTTGTTTTTTCTCCTAAATGCTAAGGCTTTGTACTTGAAATGTTGATCATGACGCAGAAAATTTTCCTCTCCAAAGAATAACAAAACCCTTAAAAAGAAATGACACGGTGCATGTAGTGTAAAAATGACAAACGCAGCGACACTGAAACCAAAGCTCTGTATTTTATATGTTTCTCCCCAGTGTACTGTAATTTGGACCAAAGGAAAAAAAGTCAGAACAATGAAGGTCAGTATTATTGTGTTGGTTGAACTGAAGGTCGGGCTGCAAGGCTTGGAGCGGCTTCATGATATAATTGATTGTGAAGTGGAAAAGCTTTAGACGAATAACACATCTAAGACTGATGCCAGATGCAATCAGATCTCCGTCAGTTAGCAGATACGTTGCTTTGCCTCTTGTTGGAATACGTCCAAGTATCATGCAGTTTTTCTTCGAATGTCAAAGTCACTATTCATCCTGATCGGTGTTCGATAGAACTGGATTTGTATTAGCTGATTGCAAAAGGCATCAAGAGTAGTTGTATTAAAGCAATTTGTCTACTTAGTATTTCTTGTATCTTTTAGTGGAGAAAGCATGACTTCCTGGAGGATAATACAGTAATCTGCGCATCTGAGAGGTGACTGATACTCAAAGTATACAAAACTTTTTTTTTTAAATTTAATAGCACAGAGATAGTTTGCAATCAGTCTTAAAGGAGAATTGGGGCAGATGCAGAGGTTAAAGTGAGCCGGAATGAGGTGGAACTGCGTTCCACCAGTTCCATTTGGAGATGGTACGCAGTTCCGCCTCCACCGGCTCACCTGACCTAGGGAAATGCCTGGCACCTGCTGAGACTGTGTTACCAGTGGGCGCCGGCTCTTTACCCCTAAGCAGCAGCTGGAAGCCAGAGCTCACTCCTGAGCTCTGGCTTCCGGCTCAGGCAGTGTGCGGCTGGGCGGATCTATGGGAGAGAAGTCATGACGTCTCTCCCATAGATGCGAGTAATGGGCGCCAGATGGAGGCTACGGTCGGGAAGCAGGAGCGTGGCTGGCGAGCAGAGCTGGTTTAAGGCTTCGGGGGGCCCGGGGTACTTAAGACAGTGGGGCCCTAAAATCTAAATTTAAAATCATAACATCTTCAATTAATACAAAGAAAATTACAACTAGGTGGTAAATCTTAAAGAATCTTTCAAATAAGGAGCACACACTGGAAATATAATATATATGTGTATGTATGTGTGTATATATATATATATATATATATATATACACTGCTCAAAAAAATATAGGGAACACTAAAATAACACATCCTAGATCTGAATGAATTAAATATTCTTATTAAATACTTTGTTCTTTACATAGTTGAATGTGCTGACAATAAACTCACACAAAAATTATCAATGGAAATCAAATTTATTAACCCATAGATGTCTGGATTTGGAGTCACACTCAAAATTAAAGTGGAAAAACACACTACAAGCTGATCCAACTTTGATGTAATGTCCTTAAAACAAGTCAAAATGAGGCTCAGTAGTGTGTGTGGCCTCCACGTGCCTGTATGACCTCCCTACAATGCCTGGGCATGCTCCTGATGAGGTGGCGGATGGTCTCCTGAGGGATCTCCTCCCAAACCTGGACTAAAGCATCCGCCAACTCCTGGACAGTCTGTGGTGCAACGTGGCGTTGGTGGATGGAGTGAGACATGATGTCCCAGATGTGCTCAATTGGATTCAAGTCTGGGGAACGGGCGGGCCAGTCCATAGCATCAATGCCTTCGTCTTGCAGGAACTGCTGACACACTCCAGCCACATGAGGTCTAGCATTGTCTTGCATTAGGAGGAACCCAGGGCCAACCGCACCAGCATATGGTCTCACAAGGGGTCTGAGGATCTCATCTCGGTACCTAATGGCAGTCAGGCTACCTCTGGCGAGCACATGGAGGGTTGTGCGGCCCCCCAAAGAAATGCCACCCCACACCATTACTGACCCACTGCCAAACCGGTCATGCTGGAGGATGTTGCAGGCAGCAGAACATTCTCCTTGGCATCTCCAGACTCTGTCACGTCTGTCACATGTGCTCAGTGAGAACCTGCTTTCATCTGTGAAGAGCACAGGGCGCCAGTGGCAAATTTGCCAATCTTGGTGTTCTCTGGCAAATGCAAACGTCCTGTACGGTGTTGGGCTGTAAGCATAATCCCCACCTGTGGACGTCGGGCCCTCATACCACCCTCATGGAGTCTGTTTCTGATCGTTTGAGTAGACACATGCACATTTGTGGCTTGCTGGAAGTCATTTTGCAGGGCTCTGGCAGTGCTCCTCCTGTTCCTCCTTGCACAAAGGCGAAGGTAGCGGTCCTGCTGCTGGGTTGTTGCCCTCCTACGGCCTCCTCCATGACTCCTGATGTACTGGCCTGTTTCCTGGTAGCGCCTCCATGCTCTGGACACTACGCTGACAGACACAGCAAACCTTCTTGCCACAGCTCGCATTGATGTGCCATCCTGGATGAGCTGCACTACCTGAGCCACTTGTGTGGGTTGTAGGGAGGTCATACAGGCACGTGGAGGCCACACACACTACAGAGCCTCATTTTGACTTGTTTTAAGGACATTACATCAAAGTTGGATCAGCCTGTAGTGTGTTTTTCCACTTTAATTTTGAGGGTGACTCCAAATCCAGACCTCCATGGGTTAATAAATTTGATTTCCATTGATCATTTTTATGTGAGTTTGTTGTCAGCACATTAAACTATGTAAAGAACAAAGTATTTAATAAGAATATTTCATTCATTCAGATCTAGGATGTGTTATTTTAGTGTTCCCTTTATTTTTTTGAGCAGTGTATATATGTAAAAACTAAGATTAATACTGTGCCACGTGTGATCTACCAGATATGTTGCTGCTAATGGGGCGTCAGCTGAATCCCTCAATACATACAGGGGTGGTGATTCCCTGAAAATTTTTTAGGAAAAGGGGGGATGAGGGATGTATAGCGGCCATGGTGTCTATTGATAAAGTATAAAATTGGCAATTATAATAAAAATGATTTATTTCATATAAAAGTTGTGCATAAAAGAGACACATAAAAATGGGGCAACAATACGTACACAGCTGAACTAAAAGCACTTAAATGAACATATAAAACTACAATAAGAACAAGTAAAAGAGATTTTCCTTATCTTAAATGAGGTAGGTACATACATACACACACACACACACACACACACACACACACACACACACAGTGGTCGAAGTGGAAATTTTGAAGTGCGGGTATGGAAATGTGACGGCTGTTATTAAGCGCGCGCCACGCTCCGGAAAAGGGTGTGTAGCCACTCAAAAGGCGGCATGTCCTTAAGTGTAGTGTACCACACCATATACCCCTTATACACATTATGCACCACAATAGTAGGACCCCTTATACTACCTAGTAATGGTGCTCCTTACACATTACACATTATGCCACATGGAATGAGCCAAAATTCACATTATGGTGGTCATTCCGAGTTGATCACTCACTAGCAGTTTTTAGCAGCCGTGCAAACGCTATGCCACCTCCCACTGGGAGTGTATTTTAACTTAGCAGAAGTGCGAGCGAAAGGATCGCAGAACGGCGGCAAAGTTATTTTGTGCAGTTTTAGAGTATTTTAATACCTACTCAGCGCTTGCGATCACTGCAGACTGTTCAGTTCCTGTTTTGACATCACAAACACGCCCTGCGTTTTTCCTGGCACGCCTGCATTTTTTCTGACACGCCCTGCGTTTTTCCTGGCACGCCTGCATTTTTTCTGACACGCCTGCGTTTTTTCGAACACTCCCTGAAAACGATCAGTTGACACCCAGAAACGCCCACTTCATGTCAATCACTTTGCGGCCAGCAGTGCGACTGAAAAGCTTCTCTAGACATTGTGTGAAACAAACTACATTGTGCGTTGTATTAGTACGTCGTGCGTGCGCATTGCACCACATACGCATGCTCAGAAGTGCCGGTTTTTTGCCTCATCGCTGCACAACGAACGAATGCAGCTAGCGATCAACTCGGAATGACCACTATGCCACATGGAATGAGCCAAAATTCACACAGAATGAGATGAAATTCACATTTTTACACATAGTATGCAACAAAATTCACATGGAATGAGCCAAAATTCACATTATGCCACACAGTATGAGCCGCAATTCAGGGACAGGGAGAGTGACAGCAGGGACATGGGGACAGGGAGAGTGACAGCAGGGACAGGGAGAGTGACAGCGGGACAGGGAGAGTGACAGCAAAGACATTGGGACAGGGAGAGTGACAGCAGGGACATAGGGACAGGGTGAATGACAGCAGGGACAGGGAGAGTGACAGCAGGGACATTGGGACAGGGAGAGTGACAGCATGTACAGGGAGAGTGACAGAGAGAGGGACATAGGGACAGGGAGAGTGACAGAGAGAGGGACAGCAACGACATACAGAAGGGAGAGAGAAAGGCAGCAGTGTAAAATTACCTAATCAGCAGCGGCTGTGTGGAGGAAGCTCTGACTGGCAGCGTGGAGGATGAGGAGGTTGTGGTCAGCAGCAGTGCAGAGTTGGCTGTGGTCGGCGGTGGATGAGGAGGCTGTGGTCAGTAATGCAGAGGAGGCCGCGGTGTGGAGCAGGAGGCTGTGGGTGCAGGAGACTGTGGGCGGCAGCACGTGGGAGGCAGTGGTGGTGCGAAGGGGACAGCGTGCGGCGGTGGCCTTTGGCGCGGCTCTGGTCTGCCCGACCGCGGTTATATCAAATCTGCCACGGACCGCAGCTAATCAGATTGGCTACAGTTCAATAGCACCGAATTTGAATACTGTGGCAACGGAGGTCTGTGCTCGAAGTGGCAGTATGCCATACCAGCGTATGCCAGCCCACTTTGAACACTATATGTGTATATATATATATATATATATATATATACACACACACATATATATATATATATATATATATACATACACTAGGTGCTTCATCGCGCCCTACGGGCGCTCTTCACACCGTCGCAAGGGGCTACGCCCCCTTAACCCTTGCATGCCTTTCTGGGGTTCAATATTTGTGTTATATGGAGTATCACCTGCATTCCTTTGTTAGTGGTTAAATATTGCACAATGAAAGGGTGTGCGATGGTGAAGGAGGCGCAGCCCTTTGCAACGGCGTGAACAGCACCTGCAGGCCACAATGTACAGAATGTAGCGGGTGCGGGGGGTACTGCGGATGGTGTCTGTAGATGCTGCGGATGGAGGGGGGGCGGAAGTGGGGGTGGGGCCCGGATGGGGAAGGGTTGGGAGGTGCTGCGGGTGGGGGAGGGGCAGAGGAGTGGGGGATGCAGATGGGGGAGGGGTCCGGAGGCACTGCAGGTGGGGGAGGGGCAGGGGTGCCATGGGTGGGGGAGGGGCAGGTGTGGGGATGTTGCAGATGGGTGCAGGGTTCCGGAGGTGCTGTGGGATGGGAAGGGGCGGGAGTGACACTGGTGGGGTAGGGGTCCGCAGGCGCCATGGGTAGGGGAGGGGCAGGTACGGGTGTTGCGGCAGATGGGGAAGGAGGTCCGGAGGTGCTGCAGGTGGTGGTGGGGCAGGTGCGGGGGTGCCATTGGTGGGGGAGGGGTGGGTGAGGGGGGGACCGCGGATGGAGGAGGGTGTCTGCAGATGCTGCGGGTGGAGGGGGGCAGGTGTGGGGGAGACATATAAGGGGGGTGAATGGTGGAGGGGGCCTGGAGATTGCTGGGGGTGGTGAAGGGGCGGAGGAGTGGGAGCCGCGGGTGGTGTAGGGGGTCTGGAGGCACAGCATGTGGGGGAGGGGTGGAGTGCCGCATGTGGTGGAGGGGAAGGTGTGGTGCATTGGGGAGAGGTCTGGAGGTGCTGCGGGTACTGTACCTGCCAAAAAGGTAGTTGGAGGGTATGCAGTAACAGGGCCAGGACAGGGGTGACAGGGTCAGAACAGGGTTGACTGGGCCAGGACAGGGGTGACAGGGTCAGAATAGGGGTGACAGGGCCAGGACAGGGGTGACGGGGCCAGGACAGGGGTGACGGGGCCAGGACATGGGCGACGGGGCCAGGACATGGGCGACGGGGCCAGGACAGAAATGACAGGGACAGGATAGGGGTGACAGGGTCAGTGTAGGGGCGGCAGGACCAGGACAGGGGTGACAGGGCCAGTATAGGGTTGACAGGGCAAGCACAGGGGTGACAGGGCCAGGATAGGGGTAGCAGGGCCAGCATAAGGGTGACAGGGCCAGGATAAGGGTGAAAGGGCCAGGATAAAGGGTGGCAGGTCAAGGCCAGGGGTGACAGGGACATGACAGAACACAGGGCACGGGAGAGATTGGTATTAGGGACAGAACAGTGGTGACAGACAGATGTGTCTTACCGGAGTCACTGCTGCTGGCTGCTGCTGTTCCACTCCAACCTGTTGGCATCTGCTGCTGGTGGAGACTTGGCATGGCTGACTCTCTTAGGCTGTATTCCTGCTTCCTCTGCCCGTCCGCATCACTCCCCCCTCCTCAGTCACACACCGCAGACCTCACGCAGCTGCCGGGCACTGTGGTAAGGTGAAACTGGGAGTGACTGGTTAGCCCCCAGGAGATGCTGCGGCTGGAGGGAGGAGGGGGTCATAGCATGCACATGGCGCGGACCTCACGGCTGCTGGGCACTATGGTAAGGGGAGACTGGGAGTGACTGGTTAGCTCCCAGGAGACGCTGATGCTGGAGGGAGGAGGGGGTCAGAGCCTGCAAGCAGCGCGGACTTCTGCAGCGCTACCCGCCGGCTAAAGTGTGTGAAGGAGCTGGGCGCAACTCACTGCGGGTGGCAGCGCTGCAGCTAGCGGTGGGGTCGCAGGGGCTGGAGATAACAGAGGCAGTACGGAAAGTGCACAGCGGCTGGTGACCCACAAAACTACAGCTAAGAAGCGTGGAGTGTGCCAGAATGTGACGCTCCTCCCCGCCAGAGAGACCCTGCTGAGTATGCTGATGTGGGGGTCAAGTATGGCATACCCCCTCACACACCCCCATACCTCCCAAATGTCCCAATTTTCGCGGGACAGTCCCATTTTTTGGGGTCTGTCCCGCTGTCCCACCCGCGGGTCGCAGTGTCCTGTGGTGGGGGGGGGGGGGGGGAGCAGTTGGAAAGCTCCTGTACTCGCTGTTCTGCTTAGCAGAGCAGCGGTGAATAGTGGAGACAGAGGGAGAGGGGGCATCAGGGGGTACGGATTAAGGGGGGGTTCCAGCAGCAGAGCCGGATTAAGGGGGGGGGGGGCAGGTGGTACGTACCGTTGGCCCCACAGTTTTAGGGCTTCCCCCGGCTCGAGTAGCTCTGTCCCAGCTCAGAAGCTCCCCCGTCCTGCCAGCAACAGCGGCAGCATTGTGCTACAGTCAGCACACGCTGCTGCGTATTGGCAGGTCTGTGGTGTTACAGGGAGGCAGCAGTCTCCCTGCTTTCTTCTGCCTGTGCGGGTGTGTAGGGGGAGCGACCACCTCCTCTGGATTTACCTCTAGCTGAGGGGCCAAAATTCCATTAAAAAAATAATAATACCGGAATTTGCATAATGGGGCGTGGCCTCGCGTCCCGCGATTAGGCCACGCCCCCAACCCACAGCATGCACAGCAATGAGATAGGGCTCCCCTGTCTCAAGTACCCTGTGCCCCCCGGACTCATAATCAGCCCCTGGGGGCATGCCAGCAGCTCACAGAGCGCTGGGCATGCCCCCTCACTGACGAAAACGGGGCCCTCCCGTGAAGCCACGCCCCCTTTTCGCCGTGTGTGTGTGTGTGTGTGTGTGTGTGTGTGTGTGTGTGAAAGCTGGGAGGTATGCACCCCTGCCTGTGCCATGTCCATACTATCTGCTTCTGCAGCTGCTCCTAGTGTCCTATAGATTTGTCCAGATCTGTGACTCATTTGACTAACTCCGCCCACTGCTGTGACTCCGCCCAGCGTTAGCAAATGAATCACAAGATCACAGATCTGGGCTATTATATAGGAGATATATACACATACAGTATACTGTATATATACACACATATATACACACATATTACTGTTTGTTTTTCCCTCTGCTGCTGGTGGACTCTACTGTACAATAGGGATGCTGGCTGGGCACAGGCTGGCTCCACCACAGTCCACACACCGTCCTCTTTGATTCCGGCAGCCTGCGCGCCCAGCCAATGACTGAGCCGCAGGCTGCTGCTCCACAGACTATTGGACAGCTGAGCCGTCGCTCAGCTGTCCTTCCTGTTTACACTCCCTGTGTGCGGCTCCAGCATTTTAACGCTTTGATGAGCCGCGAGCCGCCGGGGGACATATCTCAGCCGCTGCCCTGCGTGGGTACTTATCCCCAGGGCCCCCCTCTTAATCCGGCTCAGCTGGCGAGTATTGTTTTTTTGTGGGTTTTTTTGTGTGTGTGTAAGCATTAAGCAGCGCTACTAGAGGGGGAACTGGGGGCATAACTACTGAGCAGCAAACAAACTGGGGGCATAACTACTGGGGGCACACCTACTGGGGGCAAACCAACTGGGGGCATAACTACTGGGGGCACACCAACTGGGGGCAAACTAACCGGGGGCATAACTACTGGGGGCAAACCAACTGGAGGCATATCTATAGCGGGCATAACTATAGGGCACATATCTACAGGGGGCATAACTACAGGGGCATTACTACTGGGGGCAATACTAATGAAAGCATTGCATAGGGGGCACTTAATAAGGGGCACCACTCCTGTGGACATAAGGGGCACTACTGCTGTGGGCATTATGTGTATTTGGGGTGCTACTACTGTGGTCTTTGTGTATAAGGGGCACTAATGTGTGTCATAACATGAATAAGGGACACTACTATGTGGTGTAATGTGAATAAGATTGTGCTACTGTGCAGCGTAATTTGAATTGGGGATACTATTGTGACCACGCCCCTTTCTTTTCGAGGCGCACAATCCCTTTATTTCACAAGCGGGAGGATGGGGATGGGGTGAGTTCAACCACCTGTCTAGGACCACTTTAAGCACTGGGCAGATGTATTAAGCCTTGAGAAGTGATAAACCAGTGATGAGTGCAAGGTGATAACGCACCAGCTAATCAGCTCCAATATGTAAATTTATAGTTAGGTGCTCATTGGATGGTGCATTTTCATCTTGCACTTATCACTGCCTTATCACTTCTCCAGGCTTAATACATCTGCCCCATCATGTTAGGTACATCGGATTGTAATTACTCGAATACATACACTATTTAAGTCTAAGATTTCCATTAATTATTTGTAGGAGTCACTGATATTCTCAAAATTAATTGGACATCTCAAAACCTATGTAGCTATCACTTTTGTTGGTTTTATATGTCTCTACCACTTCTCTGCCCTCATTGCTCTACTGCCGCCAGTAGTTAAGCTTTTAATAAAAGAGAAGAAGCAGATTCGGCAACCACTGTAATTTTTCCAATGTTGCTTTATTTTGTTTTGGGAATACAGTTGGTTTGATAAGAGGATGTGTGGACTTTCAGTCAAAGCTGTGGAGGACTAGTGTTTTTTCATTGAAGTGTGGAGAGGGAGCCACCCGTAAATCTGATTCTGGAGGGCAGTTTTGGTTGTCCATTAAAAGCAGAGTCACTTTTACGTCCTTTTTGGAACCTGATGTCACTAAAGTATCAACATTTTTGGATTGTCGGCTTGGACTTCCAGTACAAATTATTGCCCTGAAAAGAGAGAGTTAAAAGTGATGGTGAGAGTTGATGATATTACATCCCTTAAGACGAATGGAAGAAGTTAATAAGACCAAAGAGGGCTACACCTCAAGGCTGTGGGTTGGATTAAAGGCTGGTTATTTGTTTAGGTTTAGCATATGACTCTGTGCTTTTAGGTTAGGTTTTGTTAAGTTGAGGACTGGAAGACCTAAGCCTGTTTGTTTGTTTGTTTGTTTGTTTGTTTGTTTTTTTTGTGTTCTTTTTTTTCTTTTTTGGTTGGGCATGAAAAAATGTCAATTCATCAGTCCGGGTGCAATAGCACAAATTTTGGGCACAATCACTTTTGTTGACCGGTAGTTGGCTGTGCCGCCGCAATAGAGGCAGCATTATCACCCTCGCGGGTTGGATTTGGATAAAACCTGTGTCCACAGCTGTTTATCTAAAAAAACGTATTATTACAGTTGCCCTAAGGACATAACACCTATTGAAGCGTGTTCAAAGAGAAAACAAAGTGTAAAACATTTAAGAACTTTTGGAAGTATTGTCTTTGTTTACCTGCTGTACAAAAAGAAAGAAGACAAAAGCTTGATCCAAAAGTGACGTGCATCATGCTTGGCTCCTGTCATAAAAGTAAAGGTTACAGATTATGGAATCCAAGAACCAAAAAAATGGTATTCAGCCCAGTGCTGTAAAGTGAGCTGCAAAGCGGCAGCTCACTTTACAGCACCGGAGGTCACAGCAGCAGGGATGCCAAATGACCAGCAGCCCTATAGGAGCTCCAATCACTGATCCCCGGGTGTTGGTGAATATGATCAGGGTTAAGGTGGGATCGTAACAGGGAGGGGGTATTTTTCGTGAAAGATACCCCGGTTTGGCTGTGGAGTAGCATCACAGGGACAGGGCTTTCTTGCAAGCTCTGTCCCTGCATGCGATTGATACATTATAGCATTGCAGTTGGCCGATATTGTCACAGCACATCCACATCCTCAGATGCGGATGGTGATAAATCAGTCCCTTTAGAATCATATAATTTTGACGGCAGATAAGAATTATTTGGCCCATCTAGTCTGGCCTAAACACATGCATACACACACACACACACACACACACACACACACACACACACACACGGGTTAATTTTAGTTGGGAGCTCATTAATCTACCTGTATATTTTTTGTTTTGTGGGAGGAAACCGGAGTACCCAAGAAACCCATGCAATCACGGAGTAGAATATACAAACTCCACACAGTTAGAGACGTGACAAACCTCAGTGCTGTGAGGCAGTAATGCTAACGATTACACCATCCATGCTGCTTACTTCATTCATGAAAGCATGTAAAAAGGGTCCATTAATGTAGTTCACATTGCCAGTGAAGAGAATCCTGCAGATGTTCTAACAAAAGGTGTCACATCACATTCACTTATGATATTCTTGAAGAAAAGTGGACTGGAAGTCACGTGATATGTTGATGTTTTCTTGTGTGTTTGTCCCTAACTTTCTTACATGTAGCTACAAGAAAGCTTTTCAGTATTTAAATGATTGTGTAACTGTAGAGATGTGCCCTGCATCACAGGGCACATCACAGCAGCAGCGGCGGGTGCCCGGTGCCGGGACCGTGTATTGGTTCCCTGCAGCGAACTTCAAGCGGCGACGGACAGTGCCATGGCAGCAGTGCTTCAAATTTGGCGCCAATTCGGCAGCCAATAGGAAGCGCCGTCCGCGGCCTTACACAACTGGCGCTCTCCGTGAGCCAATCATGGCTCGCAGAGTGGTGGCCAATGGGAAGTGGTCGCGGCGAGCCAATCGGAGCTCGCCACGCAGTACCTGGCCCCACCCCTGGTGGGTGACGTCAGACGCCGCCGGGGAACAGGAGAAGCCGGCCGCGCGGAAGAGCAGCAAAGAGCTCCGGTGGACACTGAAGAGGCCAGAAGATGTCCAGAAGAAAGATGAAGATGTCCAGCGGCAGCTGGACACACAGAAGAGGCGGCGGTGCCACTGGCCAGGACGGGCTAGTGGCAGAAGACTGACGTGGAGGACCTGGAGAGTCCACCAGGGGTGGAAAGAGAAAGAGCTAAAGAAGCTTCCCCCTGGTGCCTCGCCCACTGGTACAGGTAGGCCCTCGGTGAGGGCACCTGTCACCCCCCCCCCCCCCCTCCCTCCTCCATAGATCATCAGGGAATGGGCATTAGGCTCAGGGGCACAGCCAGGCCGGTGGCCTGTGGTGCAGTAGACGGGCACTAGGCCTGTGGGGTCATTTCAGGCATTAGGCCTGTGCGGTATTAGAGGGCATTAGGCCCTAGTTTAGTTGCGGCCCATCAGGTATATAAGGTGACTCTGGGCATTAGGCCCAGGTCACCCAAGTAGCCCCATGTTAGGCGGGCACTAGGCCAGTGGGTAATTGTCAGGCCTCTGGCCTGTGGTTAATTAGGGGGCACTAGGCCCAGTACAAATAGAGCTCTCCTTGGTTAATAAGAGTGGTCTGGGCATTAGGCCCAGGTCACTTATGCTGCCCATGCTAGGCAGGCAAAGAGCCCGTACCCACAAGTGATAAAGTGATCTAGGTAGTAGACACAGATCACTGGTGTATGCCCTCAGCTAGGCAGGCCAGCAGGACCTGAGCCCCTGGTAAATTAGTGTATGGGAAGTGGGCAGGTTGTGCGGCACCCACTCCCCAGTAATCTAAAGTAGGATTTTTCCCCTGTGTGTCCAGCTTCACACACGTAGTCACAACAGTAAGCAGATAGGAATTTAAAGGCACAACATCGTTGTATATTCTTGTACCGTACTGTGTTATTGGATTGTTGTTTCCGTGCAGGGCAAAGTTTGTTTAAAGTTTGAGCTGCACCACATACACCTGAGCTAGTTTGAGGGCTCTGTTCATGTAGCTAGTGTAGCGGACGCACACTTGGGTACTTCTTGGCCCTGCAAGGCTGTTGTTTCTTTTTGCCTCCTTACAGGGACCTGTACGTGGAGAGGATCGAAGTACAAGATTGGCAAAAGTGAGCATCATCTGTGTCTGTCTGTCCCTGTGTCCGTCTGTCCTCTGAGCGCCGGTTCAGTGGACCTTGATGGCCGTGCAAAGGTCCAGCTACACCTCAGTGCGGTGCTGCGTAGGGTGAAAATTGGGTGGCTGAGGCTTTATGGCGATGATGATTTTCACCTAACAGGTGTTGAGAGTTGAGTGCGCTACTGCACACATTTGATGTTGGATCCTATGGGGAGACTTTATTCCCTAATCAAGATAGATGCAGCATCTAGTACTGCGAAAGCATAGTGCCATCTTGTCACTGTGTATGTGCGACACAGTGATGCATGGCTCTGTACTACTTAGCTCCAGAGAGAACTGAGATTGTGGGCTGAGGCAAGGGACTTATCGTTTAAACCTGTACCGTTAGAGTGCCTTGAGAACCGTGTTTGGGAACCTCTGGTATAAGGCTTTGTCTCTGTAGGCCTTTATGTTATATCACAGGTTCTCAAACTCGGTCCTCAGGACCCCACATAGTTCATGTTTTCCAGGTCACATGTGGATTTTTAAAATGTGATAGTTGGTGATACACATTGAACCTGCTGGGTGACATGGAAAACGTGACCTTGTGGGGTCCAAAGGACCAAGGGGGTCATTCCAAGTTGATTGTAGCTGTGCTAAATTTAGCACAGCTACGATCATGAACTCAGACATGCGGGGGGACGCCGAGCACAAGGTTAGTCCGCCCCGCATGTCAGTGCCGCTTCCCCCCCACAGAAGAGCAAAAGCATCGCACAGCGGTGATGCCTTTGCACTTCAAGAGTAGCTCCCGACCAGCGCAGCTTTAGCGTGCTGGTCGGGAGCTACTCATCGCTCCCCGGCCCACAGCGGCTGCATGTTTCGTCACGTAGCCGCTGCGGGCCACTCCCCGCACGGTCCGGCCGCGCCTGCGTTGGCTGGACCGCGCCCATGAAATGGCGGACAAACGCCACTGTTTCGCCCCCTCCCGTCCATCGACCGCCTCTGCCTGTCAATCAGGCAGAGGCGATCGTAGCGCAGCGATGGGCAGCCATGCTCCGGCACACTGCGGCGCCGACGCATGCGCAGTTCTGACCAGATTGCTACGCTGCAGAAAACTGCAGCAAGAGATCGGGTCAGAATGACCCCCCAAGTTTGAGAACCTCTGAGTGTATGTTAATCTTGTATGTCTCCTTTGCTAATATAACATTTATTTTGATGCACTTCATTTATTATATAACTAGTTCTAGAAAGATTTGTTTCCTTAGTGGGAATCCATTCACAACAAGGAGCTGTGTGGATTAAAAGCAAACATATGCTTTTATCTGCATTATATACAGCATAGATGTTACTGACTCATTTGTTCATATATTTATCCGAGATGAGAGAAAGTTGTTATTATTACATAACATGATTGCTTGTTTTTCAATGCCATGTGTTACTAGTTTCCTACACATTATTCAGAATGAACATTAGTCAAATAACGGAAAATATCACATTACAGACACAATTGCACATCAATTCATCACATACTGAAACAGCCTTGTTTAGTTTTTGGCATCAGAATACATGGAATAGAACTGGTCTAGTTTTCTAAAGATGATGACACATCACAGAGATACTGCAACTATATTTATGAAATAATGGCAATATATTATACTGTTGATCAAAAGCATTGATTCCAATATCCCCCATTACAGTCCAGGTTTTAAGGATATCCATGCTTAAGAACAGGTCCCTTAATTAGTGCCTCAGTCAATTTGATTTAAACATCTGTGCTCAAGCATGGATATACTTAAACCTGGACTTTAATAGTGGACTTTGGGAAACTGCAATAAGGGAATAATATTTGTCATTGATGCAAGAGATGAAGACTATCATTCTATTTGTGTGGTGTTTAGCTTCTAACATTATTTTTACTAGACAATATTATGTATCACTTTACACAGTTTCCTTGCCCAGACAAGCTTACAATCCTCTAAGGAACCAATGGTCACAAGAAGCTGATGGTGAATAGGCTACATATGCACCTCAAGTACCTGCCATACAATGTCATGTACAAAGTTGTGTGTCAATTTAAAACTAGTGGTACTACATTGGTTGAACTGACTGATGTGGTACAACACACATCAGTCAGTTCAACCAATGTCTTACTGTATCTAGAACAAAATGTAATAAGCTACATAGCTACAGTATGTTCTTTAGTAAGTGTGTATAAGCGTACATGGGCATTTGGTCTTCATACGTGTCTACTCGGCTGCAATTTCTTAGTGACTCACGATGTTGGAGGTGTTCTGACGGATCCTGGAAGAGTAAATCATTTTCTTCATGACCCTGCTCCTATGACACAGTCCCACAAATCACATCAGTATGTGTCAGTTAGGGGGCTAGAGGGGGTGTCACTCAATATACCGGCTGTCGGGATCCCGGCTAGAAGAACCATTACCTCCTCCACCTACTGTACATCTCAAAACCTCATCTCTACACTCCCTACTGCTCTCTCCACTCAGCCAGTGACTGCCAATTCTCCTCCACACTGATCAACAGCTCTAACTCTCGCCTCCAGGACTTCTTCTGTGAGGCCCCAAACCTTTAGATCACTGTCCCTCTATCAGACTTATCTTTAACTTCCAATATATCAAAGGCTCCATAAAAACTCATATATTCACTCTAGACTGCTAGACCTCTTCATGATCCCTTCCCTCCGTCCCACACACGTACCTCGTTCACATCCTCCACATCTTTCCAATACTCCTTCCCCTCATGGGCATATCCCCCCTTTAGTTTTATTCCATCTCCCGACATTCACATAACTAAGCTGCTACACATATGCACCTACTCATGTATATAGAGAATATGTTGATGGCCAAGTTATTTTGATGCTTGAGGGACCCTTGTGGCACCATATAAATAAATGCTAATGGTGATAATAATAATAATAATAATAATAATAATAATAATAATAATAGTAGTAATAATAATAATAACAATAATAATAATAATAATAGTAATATCCGTATTAATAATTGTGTCCCACTGGTCAGAAGTAAGTTTTTGCCAGTGACCTGACCCGGATCTGGCACTGACCAGTATATTCCTTCAAGTTTTCCTTGATGTCTATTCCTGGGGAAATGACTTCTTATTTAAAACGCTGAACTGATTTTGGGAATATTCTCTGGTGCGCTGTAACTAGCTGCCTCCATATAACATGGGAAAACAACACTTTCATTCAGAAAGATCACATTCCAGCAGAAGGATATTAAAGCTGCCTCTGCCTACGTAATTTCTCCCTGTGGTTCATATGAGTTATATTAACCTCTGCCAGATTATCAATTTACTTTACATAGAGTTTTAGATCTGCAGATGCAAATGAGCTCAGTAAAGTCAAGTGCCTGTGACTAAATTGCTGGCTTGTGTACTTCATTAACTCAAGCTTGTGCAAGCTGTTATAAGCAGAAGGATGTAACTCTATTGCCTTCTTCAACAAGAAACCAGCTCTAAAATATGATAGGTTTGCTATAAGCAATCAAAGCAACACATCAATCATCTCTTGTGTACTCGGGAAATAGAAATGTTTATTGTTAAGCCTCAAAAATCTAATCTCTGTATTGGTATTTTTAAAGGGATCCATGGGCAAGGTTTTGTGTGGGCTACCTCCACTGTAAAAGTGGCACTGGCACAAGTGCAGAAGGCAGCTAGGACCTCTCTGGCACAGTTCGAAACCTTGCTATCATCTGTGCATAGTGTCGGACTGGGGCATGTAGGGCCCACCGGGGGAATGCAGTGATAGGGGCCCATGTTAGGGGTGTGGCCTACCACCCCATTGGTTTGACTAACCATTAGAGAGTGCAACGTCTGGGCCCCTTCATAAATATATACAGTCAATTCAGCTGCTGCATCAATGATAATGTGCCAGATTAATAACAGATTAATAACAGCAATGCACTGTAGAAAATACACCATAGTCCAGTATAAGGTAATGTGTAATTCAAGTGCACAGACTGGAACCTGATCCTTGGAGCAGGAGGTGGGCCCCCAGGCAGTGGGGCCCACCGGTGGTTTCCCCTGTACCCCTGTGGGCCAGTCCAACCCTGTCTGTGCAAGTAACATATTTCTGATGATTTCTTAAAAAAAACAGGAAGCTATCACCATCATTTTTGAAGAATTTAACTAAAAAATGGTGCTGACCTCAGCCTGATTGAACCTTGTTCTGAGGTGCAGGATGTGCGGTGTGAGCCCCCTTGACCCACTGTACACGTGGCACCCACTAGACATAGATGTCTGGTTGGGCCATTTGAGGAGTTGGATATAACTGCTGCTATAACATCAAAGTTTAGTAGAATGCACCAGGTAAAGCACAACCTCAACCTTGGTTTTTGAAGCTTGATAAATGACATAATTACTAGAGATGAGCGCCTGAAATTTTTCGGGTTTTGTGTTTTGGTTTTGGGTTCGGTTCCGCGGCCGTGTTTTGGGTTCGACCGCGTTTTGGCAAAACCTCACCGAATTTTTTTTGTCGGATTCGGGTGTGTTTTGGATTCGGGTGTTTTTTTCAAAAAACCCTAAAAAACAGCTTAAATCATAGAATTTGGGGGTAATTTTGATCCCAAAGTATTATTAACCTCAAAAAACATAATTTACACTCATTTTCAGCCTATTCTGAACACATCACACCTCACAATATTATTTTTAGTCCTAAAATTTGCACCGAGGTCGCTGTGTGAGTAAGATAAGCGACCCTAGTGGCCGACACAAACACCGGGCCCATCTAGGAGTGGCACTGCAGTGTCACGCAGGATGTCCCTTCCAAAAAACCCTCCCCAAACAGCACATGACGCAAAGAAAAAAAGAGGCGCAATGAGGTAGCTGACTGTGTGAGAAAGATAAGCGACCCTAGTGGCCGACACAAACACCGGGCCCATCTAGGAGTGGCACTGCAGTGTCACGCAGGATGTCCCTTCCAAAAAACCCTCCCCAATCAGCACATGATGCAAAGAAAAAGAAAAGAAAAAAGAGGTGCAAGATGGAATTATCCTTGGGCCCTCCCACCCACCCTTATGTTGTATAAACAAAACAGGACATGCACACTTTAACCAACCCATCATTTCAGTGACAGGGTCTGCCACACGACTGTGACTGATATGACGGGTTGGTTTGGACCCCCCCCAAAAAAGAAGCAATTAATCTCTCCTTGCTCAAACTGGCTCTACAGAGGCAAGATGTCCACCTCATCTTCACCCTCCGATATATCACCGTGTACATCCCCCTCCTCACAGATTATCAATTCGTCCCCACTGGAATCCACCATCTCAGCTCCCTGTGTACTTTGTGGAGGCAATTGCTGCTGGTCAATGTCTCCGCGGAGGAATTGATTATAATTCATTTTAGAATAAAGCCAGTTTGTGCAAGGGCCTCCAAATTGCCTCTTTTTCCTGCCAGTATAAGTACGGACTGTGTGACGTGCCTACTTGGATGCGGTCACTCATATAATCCTCCACCATTCTATCAATGTTGAGAGAATCATATGCAGTGACAGTAGACGACATGTCCGTAATCGTTGTCAGGTCCTTCAGTCCGGACCAGATGTCAGCATCAGCAGTCGCTCCAGACTGCCCTGCATCACCGCCAGCGGGTGGGCTCGGAATTCTGAGCCTTTTCCTCGCACCCCCAGTTGCGGGAGAATGTGAAGGAGGAGATGTTGACAGGTCGCGTTCCGCTTGACTTGACAATTTTGTCACCAGCAGGTCTTTCAACCCCAGCAGACCTGTGTCTGCCGGAAAGAGAGATCCAAGGTAGGCTTTAAATCTAGGATCGAGCACGGTGGCCAAAATGTAGTGCTCTGATTTCAACAGATTGACCACCCGTGAATCCTTGTTAAGCGAATTAAGGGCTGCATCCACAAGTCCCACATGCCTAGCGGAATCGCTCCGTGTTAGCTCCTTCTTCAATGCCTCCAGCTTCTTCTGCAAAAGCCTGATGAGGGGAATGACCTGACTCAGGCTGGCAGTGTCTGAACTGACTTCACGTGTGGCAAGTTCAAAGGGCATCAGAACCTTGCACAACGTTGAAATCATTCTCCACTGCACTTGAGACAGGTGCATTCCATCTCCTATATCGTGCTCAATTGTATAGGCTTGAATGGCCTTTTGCTGCTCCTCCAACCTCTGAAGCATATAGAGGGTTGAATTCCACCTCGTTACCACTTCTTGCTTCAGATGATGGCAGGGCAGGTTCAGTAGTTTTTGGTGGTGCTCCAGTCTTCTGTACGTGGTGCCTGTACGCCGAAAGTGTCCCGCAATTTTTCTGGCCACCGACAGCATCTCTTGCACGCCCCTGTCGTTTTTTAAAAAATTCTGCACCACCAAATTCAAGGTATGTGCAAAACATGGGACGTGCTGGAATTTGCCCATATTTAATGCACACACAATATTGCTGGCGTTGTCCGATGCCACAAATCCACAGGAGAGTCCAATTGGGGTAAGCCATTCCGCGATGATCTTCCTCAGTTGCCGTAAGAGGTTTTCAGCTGTGTGCGTATTCTGGAAAGCGGTGATACAAAGCGTAGCCTGCCTAGGAAAGAGTTGGCGTTTGCGAGATGCTGCTACTGGTGCCGCCGCTGCTGTTCTTGCGGCGGGAGTCCATACATCTACCCAGTGGGCTGTCACAGTCATATAGTCCTGACCCTGCCCTGCTCCACTTGTCCACATGTCCGTGGTTAAGTGGACATTGGGTACAACTGCATTTTTTAGGAGACTGGTGAGTCTTTTTCTGACGTCCGTGTACATTCTCGGTATCGCCTGCCTAGAGAAGTGGAACCTAGATGGTATTTGGTAACGGGGGCACACTGCCTCAATAAATTGTCTAGTTCCCTGTGAACTAACGGCGGATACCGGACGCACGTCTAACACCAACATAGTTGTCAAGGACTCAGTTATCCGCTTTGCAGTAGGATGACTGCTGTGATATTTCATCTTCCTCGCAAAGGACTGTTGAACAGTCAATTGCTTACTGGAAGTAGTACAAGTGGGCTTACGACTTCCCCTCTGGGATGACCATCGACTCCCAGCGGCAACAACAGCAGCGCCAGCAGCAGTAGGCGTTACACGCAAGGATGCATCGGAGGAATCCCAGGCAGGAGAGGACTCGTCAGACTTGCCAGTGACATGGCCTGCAGGACTATTGGCATTCCTGGGGAAGGAGGAAATTGACACTGAGGGAGTTGGTGGGGTGGTTTGCGTGAGCTTGGTTACAAGAGGAAGGGATTTACTGGTCAGTGGACTGCTTCCGCTGTCACCCAAAGTTTTTGAACTTGTCACTGACTTATTATGAATGCGCTGCAGGTGACGTATAAGGGAGGATGTTCCGAGGTGGTTAACGTCCTTACCCCTACTTATTACAGCTTGACAAAGGGAACACACGGCTTGACACCTGTTGTCCGCATTTCTGGTGAAATACCTCCACACCGAAGAGCTGATTTTTTTGGTATTTTCACCTGGCATGTCAACGGCCATATTCCTCCCACGGACAACAGGTGTCTCCCCGGGTGCCTGACTTAAACAAACCACCTCACCATCAGAATCCTCCTGGTCAATTTCCTCCCCAGCGCCAGCAACACCCATATCCTCCTCATCCTGGTGTACTTCAACACTGACATCTTCAATCTGACTATCAGGAACTGGACTGCGGGTGCTCCTTCCAGCACTTGCAGGGGGCATGCAAATAGTGGAAGGCGCATGCTCTTCACGTCCAGTGTTGGGAAGGTCAGGCATCGCAAACGACACAATTGGACTCTCCTTGTGGATTTGGGATTTCAAAGAACGCACAGTTCTTTGCGGTGCTTTTGCCAGCTTGAGTCTTTTCAGTTTTCTAGCGAGAGGCTGAGTGCTTCCATCCTCATGTGAAGCTGAACCACTAGCCATGAACATAGGCCAGGGCCTCAGCCGTTCCTTGCCACTCCGTGTGGTAAATGGCATATTGGCAAGTTTACGCTTCTCCTCCGACAATTTTATTTTAGGTTTTGGAGTCCTTTTTTTTCTGATATTTGGTGTTTTGGATTTGACATGCTCTGTACTATGACATTGGGCATCGGCCTTGGCAGACGACGTTGCTGGCATTTCATCGTCTCGGCCATGACTAGTGGCAGCAGCTTCAGCACGAGGTGGAAGTGGATCTTGATCTTTCCCTAATTTTGGAACCTCAACTTTTTTGTTCTCCATATTTTATAGGCAGAACTAAAAGGCACCTCAGATAAACAATGGAGATGGATGGATTGGATACTAGTATACAATTATGGACGGACTGCCACGGTTAGGTGGTATAAAAAAACCACGGTTAGGTGGTATATATTATAATAATAATACAATTATGGATGGACGGACTGCCTGCCGACTGCCGACACAGAGGTAGCCACAGCCGTGAACTACCGCACTGTACACTGGTTGATAAAGAGATAGTAGTATACTCGTAACAACTAGTATGACACTATGACGACGGTATAAAGAAAGAAAAAAAAATACCACAGTTAGGTGGTATATATTATAATAATAATACAATTATGGATGGACGGACTGCCTGCCGACTGCCGACACAGAGGTAGCCACAGCCGTGAACTACCGCACTGTACACTGGTTGATAAAGAGATAGTAGTATACTCGTAACAACTAGTATGACACTATGACGACGGTATAAAGAATGAAAAAAAAACCACGGTTAGGTGGTATATATTATAATAATAATACAATTATGGATGGACGGACTGCCTGCCGAGTGCCGACACAGGGGTAGCCACAGCCGTGAACTACCGCACTGTACACTGGTTGATAAAGAGATAGTAGTATACTCGTAACAACTAGTATGACACTATGACGACGGTATAAAGAAAGAAAAAAAAATACCACGGTTAGGTGGTATATATTATAATAATAATACAATTATGGATGGACGGACTGCCTGCCGACTGCCGACACAGAGGTAGCCACAGCCGTGAACTACCGCACTGTACACTGGTTGATAAAGAGATAGTAGTATACTCGTAACAACTAGTATGACACTATGACGACGGTATAAAGAAAGAAAAAAAAATACCACAGTTAGGTGGTATATATTATAATAATAATACAATTATGGATGGACGGACTGCCTGCCGAGTGCCGACACAGAGGTAGCCACAGCCGTGAACTACCGCACTGTACACTGGTTGATAAAGAGATAGTAGTATACTCGTAACAACTAGTATGACACTATGACGACGGTATAAAGAATGAAAAAAAAACCACGGTTAGGTGGTATATATTATAATAATAATACAATTATGGATGGACGGACTGCCTGCCGACTGCCGACACAGAGGTAGCCACAGCCGTGAACTACCGCACTGTACACTGGTTGATAAAGAGATAGTAGTATACTCGTAACAACTAGTATGACACTATGACGACGGTATAAAGAATGAAAAAAAAACCACGGTTAGGTGGTATATATTATAATAATAATACAATTATGGATGGACGGACTGCCTGCCGACTGCCGACACAGAGGTAGCCACAGCCGTGAACTACCGCACTGTACACTGGTTGATAAAGAGATAGTAGTATACTCGTAACAACTAGTATGACACTATGACGGTATAAAGAATGAAAAAAAAACCACGGTTAGGTGGTATATATTATAATAATAATACAATTATGGATGGACGGACTGCCTGCCGACTGCCGACACAGAGGTAGCCACAGCCGTGAACTACCGCACTGTACACTGGTTGATAAAGAGATAGTAGTATACTCGCAACAACTAGTATGACACTATGACGACGGTATAAAGAAAGAAAAAAAAATACCACGGTTAGGTGGTATATATTGTAATACAATTATGGATGGACGGACTGCCTGCCGAGTTCCGACTGCCGACACAGAGGTAGCCACAGCCGTGAACTACCGCACTGTACTGTGTCTGCTGCTAATATAGACTGGTTGATAAAGAGATAGTATACAATACATACAACAATATACTACTATACTGGTGGTCAGGCACTGGTCACCACTAGTCACACTGGCAGTGGCACTCCTGCAGCAAAAGTGTGCACTGTTTAATTTTAAATTAATATAATATTATGTACTCCTGGGGGCTCCTGCTATAACAACCTGCAGTGCTCCCCAGTCTCCCCCACAATTATTATAAGCTTTGCCTTTTATACATTGATGTGCAGCACACTGGGCTGAGCTGAGTGCACACAGACTGAGTCACACTGTGTGACTGGCTGCTGCTGTGTATCGTTTTTTTTCAGGCAGAGAACGGATATAGCAGAGAACGGATATATTATATTAAAATAAATAAAAGTTAACTAACAACAACTGCACTGGTCACTGTGGTAAACTCTGTCTGACTCTGCACAATCTCTCTCTCTCTTCTAATCTAATTTCTAATGGAGAGGACGCCAGCCACGTCCTCTCCCTATCAATCTCAATGCACGTGTGAAAATGGCGGCGACGCGCGGCTCCTTATATAGAATCCGAGTCTCGCGAGAATCCGACAGCGTCATGATGACGTTCGGGCGCGCTCGGGTTAACCGAGCAAGGCGGGAGGATCCGAGTCTGCTCGGACCCGTAAAAAAAACATGAAGTTCGTGCGGGTTCGGTTTCAGAGAAACCGAACCCGCTCATCTCTAATAATTACATAACCAGACAGAAGGCTCTATTTAAGAAGTTGCAGAAAACCCTATAAAAAGGCTTTCTCGCAGCTTCTGGCTATTCAAGTAGGGGGATATCATAAGACTTTCTCTGCGGACTCCCAATTTTCGTCTAAGTTTACTTCCTCATACACAAGTATGTGGAAGCGGCTGGCCAGCAATTCAGTACACTGTGGTAAGCTCCTCTTACTGCAGTTTTAAATGAAAGTAGAACGGGATTTCAGGATGGTGATATACATTACTTACCCATCTGTGATCCTCAATCTGGGCAAACGTTTTACTGTGCATAAGCACCGGTATCACTGGGGTCGGTGACATCTGGTGACACCTGCTGCGCCACACAGACCCCTTGGTATGCACGTCCAAAAAGGAGATGTACTGTAACATCGAGACACAGGACGTGGCCCCAAGGAGAGGACATGTGGCATCATGGCACACTAACGTTTTCATGACTCTGGCTGCACTGCCAGCCCGTTTAAGGGCTACAGTACATATTGCATTGGTTGCAAGGATAAAAAGAGCTTGGTGGCAGTGGCAGTTCCAGAGGTCAGGCAGCAGCACAGTCCAAAATTCAAATAGGGGCTCCACACCAACTGCTGCCCCATACACTGCTAAACGTTGCCACTCCAGCAGTTGAAGTAGCTCTTCTATTGGAATTTTGGATTGTGCTACAGCTCCACCTCTGGGGCCGCCACTGTTGGTGGGCTATATGACTCCAGTGACAGAACAATATTGGGCTGAGGCAAGGGAGTTATTTGAGTATGGAAAGAGGACACATGTAAGCAGGGGTGTCACTGGGGTCACAGTAACCTGTTGCGGCTGAAAAGACCCTTTTGCATTAAAAAGGGGGCAGGGCCTCGTAGGAAGTGGGTGTGGCCATGCAGCCTGGCCCTGTTTCATTACTCTGTGGGCATTCCCAGCATCCCCGGAAATCATGGGCTGCACCTGGAGACTTGTGTGGCCGCACTGCCGGCTCCTACACTGTGACAGGAGGCTCCCGTTTTTTGGGGTAGCTCCCCGCACCTCCGGAAGAGTAGGCAAGTCTCCCGCATCCTAGTGATGCGGACAGGATGGAGAGATACTCTCCTGAGTTCGCGGGTCTGTGGAGTGGGGAAGGGGTTAAAATTACGCGAATCGCGTCATTTTAGCCCCACCCCCTTCCCACGGACCCGCGAATGACTGCGTTTTCCGGATGTGGGGGCGGGGCTTGGAGATGTCACAGCCAGGCCCCACCCCCTGAAGTCTTCTGCAGCGTCTCGTCTCCGGGCTTCTCCCGGAGAGGAGACATTAAAAGTAGGTAAGTATGTCCACACCCCCATCTTCGCACTTACCTTCTGGTGGGTGTTAATGCTAGGGTCTATCCCGTCTCCGTAGCAATGGGAATCATTGGAGGGGTGGTACACACAGGGCCGACGACAGGGGGGGGGGGTCAAAGGGGACACCTGTACCGGGCCCCAAGGATCAGAGGTGCCCCAGGTATATGCCACTTAGTGTTCGGCAGGGAATCATCATGGAGTTATTGGAGAGAGACAGACCGTGGTGTGTGTGGGGGAGGAAGGAGAGATATACATATTTATATATCTGTAGATAAATAAAAATATATATATTTATTTAATAACAGTTTATTATATAGCACAGCAAATTCCGTAGATCTGAGGGGGCGCCAGAGATATCACTGTACCGGGCCCCAAGATGTCTGTAGCCGGCCCTGGGCACACACTTTGGACCCCACTTGGTATGAATGTTGCATAAAGGACAAACCTTGTTTTCCCAATTTGTTGACTTTATTGGATATAAATTATTTTGTTGTCTTTTGCATTTTATTTTAGGTTTGTAAGTAGATCAAGTTGCTTTCAGTGATGTCCCTTTTATTCATTTATTTCCATTTCTTTATGGAGCTATTTTTTATGTACTGTCCACAAATATTTTTGCATCTGTGTACTGATGGTTTTAAATAACTCTAGATTTTCAAAATGTAATCTCCAATCACCCGGGCCTGCTTCCTGATACTCTAATAAAACTTCCACCACCGAGTGAGTACTAGTGCTTTTCACTTGCAATTTACTGCTATTTTAAGCATGATGTCAGCATACGACTTGCATAAAATTACAGACCCATGATGTGGGTTGCAAAATTAAATATTTCGATCAAATCTACAGATCTGCAAAAGAAGTGGGTGTAACCATAACCCTAAGTACCCAGAAGAAAGTCACACAAACATGGAGAAAACATACAAACATCACACAAATAGGGACCTGGTTAAAATCAAACCCAGTACCTTATTGCTGGGAGGTATCAATGCTCACTACTGTGCTACCATGCTATATACTGTAGATATAGCCATTATTACTGAAAAGTAAAAACCCCCTTAGATGCACTTTTTATGCAAAACACTTGTAGAGGTAAATTTACTAAGGTGGGAGGTTTTTTTTTACAACTGGTGATGTTGCCCATAGCAATCAATCGGATTATGGGGGTCATTCCGAGTTGTTCGCTCGCTAGCAGATTTTAGCAGCAGTGCACACGCTAGGCCGCCGCCCTCTGGGAGTGTATCTTAGCTTAGCATAATAGCGAACGAAAAAGATTAGCAGAATTGCGAATAGAAAATTCTTAGCAGTTTCTGAGTAGCTCCAGACCTACTCACAGATTGCGATCAGCTCAGGCCATTTCGTTCCTGGTTTGACGTCACAAACACGCCCTGCGTTCGGCCAGACACTCCCGCGTTTTTCCCTGACACGCCTGCGTTTTTCCGCACACTCCCAGAAAACGGCCAGTTTCTGCCCAGAACTACCCACTTCCTGTCAATCACACTCCAAACACTACAACGATGAAAATTCTTCGTTCGGACGTGAGTAAATCTACTAAGTTTTGTGTTAAAATACTTAGCGCATGCGCACTGCGTACCATGCGCATTTTAGCCTTAATCGCTCCGTTGCGAAAATCATCAACGAGCGATCAACTCGGAATGACCCCCTATATCTATTATATTCTAGAAGCAGCTAGATAAATGTTAAGTAGAATCTAATTGGTTGCTATGGGCAACATCACCAGTTCTAAAAAATACTCCCACCTTAGTAAATTTACCCCGTAGTGTAAACATTGCCTTTAATGTATCTGGAAGTCCAATAACATAAGAAGTGTCTTGATTGGTTAATTTTATGTGACTTTTTACCTATGTAATGTCTGCCATGACACATGTCCTTTTGTCAATGTTATGTCCATGCGAAAGGTTATTTGTAAGCTGGAAAGCAACTTTACTGATGGATGAGTGGGGACTGTCAAAACCATTAAAGAGAAGAAAGACGATAAGAGCAGATAAATGAACGCTACTATAAGAATTATAATCAATCAAAGTAAACGATTTCAAATAAAATGCTGAAAAAGAAATCATTAAACATTCATGCACATGAGATTTAATTTATCACTAATACTTCAGAGCTTTTCAAGGACCTTAAAAATTTGACTTAATGTTCTCACGCTCGGGTGGCAATTAATGATGAGCCAAACAATTTGCCAAGTTTTTTTTAGTTTTTTTTTTAAATTTCAGTGTTTTCAGACTTTGAACAAATCCATGAACACCAAACTCAAACAACAACTTTTCATAGAAAAAGAACAAATCAAAATGTAACCATAATTGAAAAAATAAATAAAAATCAGCATCTACTTCTGATTGGCTGAATGTGACTGAATCTCAATAGCACTCAATATGTACTAAAAACCAAACGTACTAATCCATAGTTCTACGTTTCGGTTTTATTTCTCAAAACTGTCATCAGGAATAAAATAGTACAAAACATTCCTACCTTAAGTAGTTTTCACCCACCCAGGGGTATATTTACTAAGATTCATATTTGTGGGGATTTGGTGGGAGTTTAAACTCGATTTGTATCGGTTGTGCTTTTTTGCAACTTTTTGAATTTAGTTCATGTAATTTACTAAGCTTCTGAATTTAAGTATTTCGTGTTTTCGATGTCATTCGTAATTTTCTCCTTCATTTTGCGGCCGAATTATATGTTTGCGGCCGAAGATGTGTTTTTTTTGTATGGATTCGTATTTTGCATTTGGGCCAGTGTTCACGGTCACATTTCCACCAACTTTCGTTTCGGTCACTCAAACGTGATTGGTTGTGTTTCAGATGAAGGAGTGTCTGTGCGGCATCGTATAAATATGCCCCAAACCATCTGAACCTCGTGGGTTTAGCTGGTGGAGAGGTGAGAGTTAGTGGTCTGTGGTGTTGGAGAGTTGTTTAGTGGTTTTGGAGTTGGTAATTGATTTCTGAGTGCTGTATTGTGTTTGAAAGTAGTCTTGTCATTCTTGTTGCGTAGTTTGTTTGGAGTTTGTCATCTTTTTTGTGCTTGTCATTTTGGATTAAGTCTATTGTCATTGTGTGTGTGTGCGTGCGTGCGAGCGTGCGTGCGTGCGCGCGTGTGTGTGTGTGTGGTTGGTGTGTGGTTGGTGTGTGGTGTGTAGTGGTAGTGGAGGAGTGTGTTTTGTGGTTTTTTTTCTCAGTGTTAAATGTTGTTTGTATGTACTATGTCCCAGTCAGAGGTGAGTGAGGTGGAGGTGGTGAGTGAGGTGGAGGAGGTGAGTGAGGTGGAGGGGGTGAGTGAGAGGAAGGAGGTGAGTGAGGTAGAGGGTGTGAATGAGAGGGAGGTGGAGGGGGTGAGTGAGAGGGAGGAGGTTAGTGAGGTGGAGGAGGTGGGTGAGGTTGCTGCTGCGGCTTCTAGTGACAGTGACAGTGATGGTGCTGCAGCTCCGCAGCCACACACCACTACTAAGACTGCCCGCAATGTTAAGTTCAGTTATGCAGAGAATGTGGCTTTGGTACGTGAGCTGATGCGATATCATCGTCAGCTGTTTGGCCGTGAGTCTGCAAAGGTCACAAGTCGCAAGAAGAGTGTCTTGTGGGGAAAAGTGGTTGTGGCAGTCAAAAGCGAGGGTGTGGTCAAGCGGACCAAGGACCCATGCCTCAGCGCTTTTATGACATCAAGCGCCGTGTCAAGGCGAAAATGGCCAAGGAGGCGAAGTCTGGTCATCAAACCGGTGGTGTACATCCCTTCATTGCTACATATCTTGAGTGGGAGGTGCCCATGAGGAGCCTAATTCCTCCTGAAGTGGTCGGTGCGACTTATGTCTGGGATTCGGATTGACCCAGGCAGGATTGTGAGTTTTGGAGGTTATTTGTAGTCTGCGTTTGTAATTGCGTTTTAGCCTCCCCCCCCCCCCCCAAAAAAAAAAAAAAATAAAACCCCATCTTCTATGTTTTTTACCTTATGGTTGTGTGTTTAGTAGTTATTATTGCTGTACCCACACAGATTGCAGTATCAATAGTTCATGTGTGTGTTTGGAATTCAGAAATAACATTACTGCAGTTACTTGTTTCTGGTGAATGTCAAAGTGTATTTATTTTTGTGTGTTTGGTGTGGCTCTTGGGCCACAGACACGTAATCTTTGCCTGGTAAATGTGTTTGCTACTGTGAAATGTATGTGTTGCATGTTAACATATATTGCTGGTTTTCATGTGTGTTTTTTTCCCCCCTAATGTTGTTGAGAAATATTTGGTGTTGATGTTAAGTATGTTACACCTGTGTTAAGTGGTTTTGTTGGGGTATTTGTTTTGCCTATTCAGGACAATGTGTTTGCCCTTTATTTATACTTTTGTGCAATGATGTTGCTTCAGCACCTGCTTTTGGTTTAGAGTAATAGTGTTTCTGTACGTCAACCCATACTTTTCTAATGTATGTGCCATTTTTAAGGTAGTCTGTTAATGTAGATTAATATTAATGGATACTATTCCATAGTACAATATTCTGCTGGTTGGCAGTGTCAACTAAGCAAATGGGCCCATGTTTCTAGCTTTTGCGTTGTGTTTTTTACCGGGACTATCTTCAGACAATATAGACTGCAAGAAATGTAGCACAGTTGTTTAGCATAATTATGAACTATTACTTCAGAAGGCAAAAATGGAAAATGTGTGACAAATTTTATTTACACAGTATTATGTTACAACCCAAAATCATCATATTGTCACAGTGCGTCAAAAAGCACCACAGGCCGGACCACACCACGCAGGTCCAAGATGAGGATGAAGGTGGAGCAGGTAAAGTATCATTTGAACTACATATTATGAGGTCAAAAGTGCAACAAAAACATTAATGTTTTTTTTCCCATAGGAACATCGAGACAACGGCACATTTCCCGAAGGTGCCCTCCCCAGGGATCCGCCACTCAGAAACACATGGCCCACAAGAGACACCGGGGGTCATTCCGAGTTGTTCGCTCGCAAGCTGCTTTTAGCAGCTTTGCACACGCTAAGCCGCCGCCTACTGGGAGTGAATCTTAGCTTATCAAAATTGCGAACGAAAGATTAGCAGAATTGCGAATAGACACTTCTTAGCAGTTTCTGAGTAGCTTCAGACTTACTCGGCATCTGCGATCAGTTCAGTGCTTGTCATTCCTGGTTTGACGTCACAAACACACCCAGCGTTCGCCCAGACACTCCTCCATTTCTCCAGCCACTCCCGCAGTTTTCCCAGAAACGGCAACGTTTTTTCACACACACCCATAAAACGGCCAGTTTCCGCCCAGAAACACCCACTTCCTGTCAATCACACTCCGATCAGCAGAACGAAGAAAAAACCTCGTAATGCCGTGAGTAAAATACCTAACTGCATAGCAAATTTACTTGGCGCAGTCGCACTGCGGACATTGCGCATGCGCATTAGCGACTAATCGCTCCGTTGCGATAAAAAAATAACGAGCGAACAACTCGGAATGACCCCCACCGTCCTGATGTCCCCACTAGACAAGCCGCATCTCCACCACAACGATGCATATCCAATGTGTCCTCAAGGCCCCCAGTCCAACTTTTGGAGAGTCCGCCAACACGGGAACCACAATCCCCTCAGCCTTTCCGGGTAAGTTTTGTGATGTAGGCCATGCACCATTTTAGTTGCCCTTCTTTGTACACTCTCTAATGTATTTATATCTTTCTGGAGATATGGGGGGTCATTCCGACCCGTTCGCTCACTGCGTTTTCACGCAGCAGAGCGAACGGGTCCCTGCTGTGCATGCGCCGGCGATTTTGCGCATGCGGGACGGCCGACGGCCGTGGCAGAACAGCGATCGCCTCTGCCTGATTGACAGGCAGAGGCGATTGATGGGCGGGAGGGGGCGAAACGGCGGTGTTTGGCCACCATTTCGTAGGCGCGGTCTGGCCAACGCAGGTGTGGCTGGACCGAAAGGGGGCGGGCCGCAGCGACTGCGTGACGTCATACGCAGTCGCTGCGGGCCAGGGAGCGAGGAGTAGCTCCCAGCCAGCATGCTAAAGCTGCGCTGGCCGGGTGTTACTGCTGAAGTGCAAAGGCATCGCCGCTGTGCGATGCCTTTGCACTTCTGCGAGGGGAAGGGGGCGGCACTGACATACGGGGCGGACTAGCCCCGCGCTGGGCATCGCCCCGCATGTCAGGAAAGTTGATTGTAGCTGTGCATGGTCTCCAGAACTGGACACAGTATTCCAGATGAGGCCGCACCAATGACCTATACAGTGGCATTATTACTTCTTTTTTCCTGCTACTGATTCCTCTCTCTATGCAACCCTTCATATATGTAGACCAACCAAGACAATTTGTGTGGTGTGCAAAAATCTAAAAAACATGGTTTGCATAGTAAGTTGTGTCTTTGTGTTCCTGTTTGTTTTGTCTTTGGCTCCAACCAAAAAAACGACAAAAATGCAGCACATGGGCCTCGCCTTAATGTAAATGAAGTATTGTTGGTAACGTGAAAAGCAACATTTGTAGTCCTAATTATCATGTATGTGCTACACAAAATTAAAAAAAACATAACACCAAATACTAGAGATGTGCACCAGAAATTTTTCGGGTTTTGTGTTTTGGTTTTGGATTCGGTTCTGCGGCCGTGTTTTGGATTCGGACGCGTTTTGGCAAAACCTCCCTGAAATTTTATTGTCGGATTCGGGTGTGTTTTGGATTCGGTGGTTTTTTTTCAAAACCCCCTCAAAAACAGCTTAAATCATAGAATTTGGGGGTAATTTTGATCCTATAGTATTATTAACCTCAATAACCACAATTTCCGCTCATTTCCATTCTGAACACCTCACACCTCACAATACTATTTTTAGTCCTAAAATTTGCACCGAGGTCGCTGGATGACTAAGCAAAGCGACCCAAGAGGGCGGCACAAACACCTGTCCCATCTGGGAGTGGCACTGCAGTGTCAGACAGGATCAGGGACGTGCAGGCAGGGGAGGCAGTGCCTCCCCTATCATTTATGATGAAAATAATACAAGGAAGATACATATGACACATATTATGTGTCATATGTATCTTCGTTATAATACTGTAATCATTTTGAGACATGTGACTAGTATAGGAGGCACTGCTAGCAGCAGGGACGTGCAGTCAGGGGAGGCAGGGGAGGCAGTGCCTCCCCTGTCATTTATGATGAAAATAATACAAGGAAGATACATATGACACATATTATGTGTCATATGTATCTTCGTTATAATACTGTAATCATTTTGAGACATGTGACTAGTATAGGAGGCACTGCTAGCAGCAGGGACGTGCAGTCAGGGGAGGCAGGGGAGGCAGTGCCTCCCCTGTCATTTATGATGAAAATAATACAAGGAAGATACATATGACACATATTATGTGTCATATGTATCTTCGTTATAATACCGTAATAATTTTGAGACATGTGACTAGTATAGGAGGCACTGCTAGCAGTGCCTCCCGTTGTCAGTGTTAATGGGCATAAAGTGGGGGGCGGGGCCAAGGACTGGGCTGCAAAAGCCCATTGAAAAAAACTACGATACAGCGGCACTAGTAGAAGTGCCTCTGGGACAGGGCCTGATATGATTGGACAGCGGATCCAGGGCTGGATCCGCTGGTCCAATCACCTACATGCTGCGGCGTCGCTCACCTCCCTCTCCTCCTGTCCTGTCATCGCAGCGCCGCCGGTGCGTTAACCTCCGTGACCCCGCCGGAATATGAGGTGGCCGCTGCTACTGATCTACACCTGGTGGAGGGTCGGAGCCTTCCGCCTCCCTCCCCCGTGTAGTTGTCTCCCCTGCAGCAGCCCGATGATTACAGAAGCCACCTGCTGCTTCCGCCGGCAAGTGAGGACCTGGAGTCCGGAAGCTGCACGTCTGATCCGAGGTTCGTCTCTCTCTCTCTCTCTCTCTCTCGTAAATGTATTTTTATTTTCCTTGTCATAAGTAGCTAATTTCTGTACTCCTTCCTCCCACTTCTCTTTCCCATTCCTTCTGTCTTTTTTTGGGTGGAATGTACTAACCTCCCCCGCAGCGTTAAATGCCTTTTCTGCTCTCCCCAGACATCTCTGTAACCTGGCTCCTCCCGTCCTGGCACTGCTATTCGCTCCTGTTGTTTCCGCGTCACAGCTACCTCTCCGGATGCTGTGGTATGAGCACATGCGTCGCCAGTGAATACCAACGCTCAGCGCGGCATCCGCAATGCTGAGTCCTGAGTGGTTGTGGCAGTGAGGAGGCGGTGCATGTGAACAACAAGAAGCGAATAACAGCGCTGGGACGGGGAGGAGCCAGGTTACAGAGGAGATGTCAGGGGAGCGCAGAGAAAGGCAGTTAACACTGCAGGAGAGGTTAGTACACCCCGCCCTTTCTCACCTGTTTATTCTCTCTCTCTCCTCTCTTGTTTTTTTTTTTACTTTTTTCTCCCCTACAGGTCCCCCTATTGGATTCTACTGGACAAGTGGACGTGATTCTCGGCGTGGGATGTAGGTAAGTATGTGTGAGTGCGTAAGTGTGTTTTAATAAGTTTTTACTTTCACGGTGTGTGTGTTGTGTTTTTATTTGGGTATTTTTGTTGTTGTAGAACTACAGGTACCAGCGGACCCGTTATTTCCCTGCATGCTGGTACTTGTGGTTCTCCAAGTACCAGCAAGTGGGGGAGGCTTGCTGGGCCTTGTAGTTCCACAACAAAAAACAATATCCTTTTTTATTTACACACTTATGGCTATCAGCCTGGCACCCACCGCCCAGGGGTGCTGGGGACAGCCTCGGGCTTCACCCCTGGCCCTTGGGTGCCTGGAGGGGGGGACCCCTTGATTTAAGTGGTCCCCACTCCTCCAGGGAACCCCGGCCAGGGGTGACTAGCTCGGGGGGTAATGCCACGGCCGCAGGGACTAATATAAAAGTGTCCCCCGGCTGTGGCACTATCTCTCTGGTTAGTGGAGCCCGGTGCTGGTTTTAAAAATACGGGGGACCCCTACATCTTTTTCCCCCCATATATTTGGAACCAGGACCGGACTAAGAGCCCGGTGCTGGTTGTCTAAATATGGGGAACCCCTGTCCAATTTTTTCCCAGTATTTAAACAACCAGGACCGGCTCAAAGAGTCCGAGGCTGGTTATACTTAGGAGGGGGACCCCACGTATTTCTTTTTAAATTTTAACCCATTCACACCCTTTTTCACAGATAAGCATGCACGGATCTCACTGATCCGTGCATGACTATCACAACACACCAGCAAAAAGCTAAATTTTATTACGAATTCCATGCTTTCTCGGAAGTGTTTGACTATTGTCGGCAGTGACTGAGAATGCAGTGATGCAAATTAGTGGCAGAGGGCTGGGTCAGTTGATGGTGGGCGCGTTTGTAAGCCATTGGCTGTGGCAGTGGGCATCGGCTCAGGGGTAGTAGCGGGCATTGGCTCGGTGGCGGTAGGGGTCATCGGCAGGATTCGGCGGACATTATGGCTGCAGTGCCTCACCAGCCACTGACCTCACCGCACGCCACTAGACAGGATGGCACTTAAAAAAATTGGCCCCAAACAGCACATGATGCAAAGAAAAGAGAAAAAGAGGTGCACTGTGGTCGCTGGACGGCTAAGATAAGCGACACAAACACCTCAATATCACAGGAATTATTCGTTCTAATCAATGGTATTATTGGTCCAAATCACTGGGAAAAAAATGACAAAATCACTGGAATTATTAGTTCTAATCAGTGGTATTATTGGTCCAAATCACTGGAAGAAAATGATAAAATCACAGGAATTATTCGTTCTAATCAATGGTATTATTGGTCCAAATCACTGGAAGAAAATGATAAAATCACAGGAATTATTCGTTCTAATCAATGGTATTATTGGTCCAAATCACTGGAAGAAAATGACAAAATCACTGGAATTATTCGTTCTTATCAATGTTATTATTGGTCCAAATCACTGGAAGAAAATGACAAAATCACTGGAATTATTCATTCTAATCAATGGTATTATTGGTCCAAATCACTGGAAGAAAATGACAAAATCACTGGAATTATTCATTCTAATCAATGGTATTATTGGTCCAAATCACTGGAAGAAAATGGAATGGATGGATACTTGCAATGACACAGAGCTGCAAGATACAGCAATGGCCTACTCTACACAACTATATACTGTTGGGTCACCAAAATGCTGCACTGTAATACTATATATACTGCTCACAAAAATGCTGCACAGATATGGAAAGGATACTTGCAGTGACACAGAGCTGCAAGATACAGCAATGGCCTACTGTACACAACTATATACTGTTGGGTCACCAAAATGCTGCACTGTAATACTATATATACTGCTCACAAAAATGCTGCACAGATATGGAATGGATACTTGCAGTGACACAGAGCTGCAAGACACAGCAATGGCGTACTGTACACAACTATATACTGTTGGGTCACCAAAATGCTGCACTGTAATACTATATACTGCTCACAAAAATGCAGCACAGATATGGAATGGATACTTGCAGTGACACAGAGCTGCAAGATACAGCAATGGCCTACTGTACTGTACTGTACTACTATAAGTATAATTAATTATATACTGGTGGTCCCCAGTCCCCACAATAAAGCACACTGAGCACAGATATTTGCAGCACACTGAGTACAGATATGGAGCGTTTTTAGGCAGAGAACGTAGATATTTGCAGCACACTGAGCACAGATATTTGCAGCACACTGAGCACAGATATTTGCAGCACACTGAGCACAGATTACGGAGCTTTTCAGGGAGAGAACACAGCCACGTCCTCTCCGTTCAATCTCCAATGCACGAGTGAAAATGGCGGTGACGCGCGGCTCTTTATATAGAATACGAATCTCGCGAGAATCCGACAGCGGGATGATGTCGTTCGGCCTCGTTTGGGTTAACCGAGCAAGGCGGGAAGATCCGAGGCTGCCTCGGAACCGTGTAAAATGGGTCAAGTTCGGGGGGGTTCGGATCTCGAGGAACCGAACCCGCTCATCTCTACCAAATATATGTCTACCGTAACTAAAATGATGTCCCATTAAACCACATACAGATGCCGACAACATGGCCCCGGACACCCAGCAGGACACAGAAATTGAGGAAACCTTTGTCCTTCAACTCAAGCCAATAGGCACAACTATACCAACAACGCCACCTGTGAGTACACCTCCAACACAAAACACACCTGCACAACTCTGAGTAACCTGAGCAACAACATCAGTTTACTCCAACCTAGACAACCAAGCACCAGCTCAGGAACTCCTAGCATGACCCCAGTTACCTCCCCACTAAGGAGATCCATCCAGACACGGACAAACGTGACTGGGAAAGCCACTGCAGACTCCAAATTGCCACCAAAAAAATAGACTTCCCCTCTGCAGGTTCAATCTGTTTAGGAGGAGAAAACAGTGTCAGTTGCAGTGTATGAACAACACTGAAATCGAGCTTTGTACCTAATTTAAGTCACGCTTTCTGTTATATGTTGGAAGTCTGATTCACTGTCAGTCTAACAGGACCATTCAGACAGTTATTTAAAAAATGTTATATCATATAATTACAAGAGAGGATAGAGGGTCGCACAAACTTTGTTTAATCAAATTATATTCATATATTATTTTATGTCCTTTCCCTTTTATTCAGTAACATAGATATATATATTTTATATTGGGAGGTGCTCCAAGGAATATGATAACTATAGGAGGTCAAAAAAGAACAAAGAAATTCCTTGTGTTGGGCACACTCGGACTATAATATTTTCATAAAGTCAAATATCTGTCATGAATAGATGACCACAAATTCTAAAATTTAACTTTTATTAGAATGTTTAAAAAAACATGAGCGAAATATGGTGCATGTGAATAAAGTTGTGAAAATAATAAAGTGAATTAAAAAGCTTAGCCACTGTGGTTTCTTTTATGTTTCCTCACTGTCTCCAGTGTCTATACAATGTTGCGATATCTGTAGCAATGCTAGTTGCCTTATGTCTGATACTGATACCTTTGTATCTATCAAGGATAGCTCCTATTAGGATTTCATTATACCACCAGTGTTTTAATTTAAATCCATATCAGCAGTGTGCGCATCACTGACTATTCATGCTAAAGTGGTAACCCATCCTTAAAGTGTCTGCTACCATTTGTTAGGAACTCATTATTCTTGGAAGAATTATCTTTGTACTGCTGCTCTCTATATATGAGACATGTAATATTCAGGGTACTTTATTTCATATGGCAGTATACCTTGTTTGTTCAATCATGCGTCAACACCCATTATCCACCCATTATACACATATGTGACGTATTTATAAGATGTGTCACATTCCAATAAGTTTTTCAGTGCACCTATTGTCATGAGAGCGGTTCTTTTATTGTCAGAATCACAATGCTCTTATTCGGTGTGGTTAAGTTCACATTTATTAATTCGTGTGTCCACACCAATCACTTACACATGTGTGAGATGTATTATAGGGTTTAGTGACACATTCATATATACCCTATACAGCTTTTATTCACTATAAGCCGTGGGGTATTCGTTTTGTATAATGAACAATGTATGTATATATATTGTCTTTTCCTTATATGGTATAGTGCCCTGTGTACATCCTTATTCCCATCTATGTTATAATTACCCTGATGAATAACCAGATTTTTTTCAACCTCATTTATACATATCATTATTTATTTATTTATTAATTTTTATTTTGACAATGTGGGCCAGAGAGATTTTTGACCTTAGTCGATTGCCATTATGGCTTGGTCAGTAACAATAAAATCTGCAGGCCTAATTAAAATCAAACAATCATTAATTAGTTACTGGTCAGCATCCTAGTTCTTTGCAGGTCTAATCACAATCAATAATCATTAATAAGTTACTGGTCTGAATCCTAGTTCTTTGCAGGCCTAATTACAATCAATAATCATTAATTATTGGTGTGTAACCAGATATTGGGGGTCATTCCGAGTTGTTCGCTCGTTATTTTTTTCTCACAACGGAGCGATTAGTCGCTAATGTGCATGCGCAATGTCCGCAGTGCGACTGCGCCAAGTAAATTTGCTATGCAGTTAGGTATTTTACTCACGGCATTACGAGGTTTTTTCTTCGTTCTGGTGATCGTAATGTGATTGACAGGAAGTGGGTGTTTCTGGGCGGAAACTGGCCGTTTTATGGGTGTGTGCGAAAAAACGCTACAGTTTCTGGGAAAAACGCGGGAGTGGCTGGAGAAACGGAGGAGTGTCTGGGCGAACGCTGGGTGTGTTTGTGACATCAAACCAGGAACGAAACTGACTGAACTGATCGCAGATGCCGAGTAAGTCTGGAGCTACTCAGAAACTGCTAAGAAGTGTCTATTCGCAATTCTGCTAATCTTTCGTTCGCAATTTTGATAAGCTAAGATTCACTCCCAGTAGGCGTCGGCTTAGCGTGTGCAAAGCTGCTAAAAGCAGCTTGCGAGCGAACAACTCAGAATGACCCCCATTATGCAGTCCTTATTACAAGCAGAATTCCGCGGTCAGTAGCCATAATGTTTGCATACTTGAGTCTGATGTGTGTGGTTTGTGCCAAAAGTCAAAGTCCTTGTTAGGTTGTAATGTTTGTTCATTATGACAATGTCATCATTCATTCGTCACATTGAGTCATTTGACCTATATTCAAATTTGTCCTTTGTTTGAACCCTCAGTACGCCATGTTTGGTCACAATTACAATGCTCATGTGTCCACATTATGAATATGATAATTGTAAACATTATGTTTTTTTGCAACACCCATTACGCTGTTTCATTGTACCACAAAAAAGTAATGTGTGAGTTAATGACTTGTTGGTACACTGTGGTTTGGGCACACAATCATGTGGCCTTAAACAAGGAAAAATGGGCAATAAATGTGGTTTACAATCTAAAACATGCTTGGCTTATTGAACAACACATGAGCAGCACACATAATCTTTACAAAACACCAAGGCCAAAAAACAAACACACATACATCTTTGATATGTGAGGAAGGCTTAGATCATATATATGTCGATAAATATTAGAGATGAGCGGGTTCGGTTCTCAGAGAACAGAACCCTACCGGACTTTGCCTTCCGAGCCCGGATCCGAGTCAGGCTCGGGTTTTCCCGCCTGACTCGGAAACCCAAATGAGGCGAAATGTCATCATCCCACTGTCAGACTGGATTCCATATAAGGAGCCGTGCGTCGCGGCCATTTTCACTCCAGTCTCGGAGAGTGTATTGAGAGGACGTGTCCTCAGTGTCTGTGTGGGCGGGAAAGTGGGGTGACAAGTCTTGTGCTGTGTTGGGGTGGTCTTCAGTATGCCGGCGGTCGGGCTCCCGGTGACCAGCATACCGGCGCCGGGAGCCCGACAGCCGGCATACTGACACTTATTCTCCCTTGTGGGGGTCCACGACCCCCCCTGGAGGGAGAATAAAATAGTGTGGCGCGCGTAGCGTGGCGAGCGCAGCGAGCCCGCAAGGGGCTCATTTGCGCTCGCCACACTGTCGGTAAGCCGGCGGTCGGGCTCCCGGCGCCAGTATGCTGGTCGGCGGGAGCCCGACCGCCGGCATATCGTAGTGAACCCGCTGTGTTGTGCTGCTCAGTCCAGTCCAGTGTAGTCAGTGTATTGTGCTGCATCAGTCCAGCCAGTCACAGTGTTGGTGTCCTCTGCTGCTATATGTCCCCAGTGCTGCTAGCTGCTGTATAAGTTCCTTGCATTTTTGGTCTGTTGTCTTGCATCAGACCAGGGGTAGTGTCTCTTTTGTGCAGCATCAGTCCGGTGACCAGTCACAGTGGTGGTGTCCACTGCTGCCAGAGGCGGAACTACCGCCAGTGCAACCAGTGCGTTGCACTGGGGCCCGCCTCTGTCCAGGGGCCCAAAGCATGTAATGAGTCAAACTGCCTCATTACATGCCGCTGTGTGCTACGGGCAACCGCTGCCCGCAGTGCACAGCCGCCCAGAGAGGAGAGGAGAGGAGGAGGGAGGTGGAGGAGGGAGCCGCAGCAGCGCTTTTTTACTGGTTGAGGCGCTGCTGCCCCTCTGCTTCACTATAGGCTGTCTTCCAAGAACAGCCTATAGTGAAGCAGAGGGGCAGCAGCAGCAGCGCCTCCACCAATAACACAGCGCTGCTGCGGCTCCCTCCTCCACCTCCCTCCTCCTCTTTCTCTCCTGCCCGGGAATCATGAGTGACCAGAAGCTGCACCGAGGAGCCTGAGCCAACGGAGAGGGTAAGTATAATTCTTCTTTCTTTCTTTCTTTCTTGGGACTGTCTGCCACAATGTGTAAAAAGGGGGAATCTGCCTGCCGCAATGTGTAAAAAGGGGGAATCTGCCTGCCGCAATGTGTAAAAAGGGGGAATCTGCCTGCCGCAATGTGTAAAAATGGGGAATCTGCCTGCCGCAATGTGTAAAAAGGGGGAATCTGCCTGCCGCAATGTGTAAAAAATAAGAATTTACTTACCGATAATTCTATTTCTCATAGTCCGTAGTGGATGCTGGGGACTCCGTAAGGACCATGGGGAATAGCGGCTCCGCAGGAGACTGGGCACATCTAAAGAAAGCTTTAGGACTATCTGGTGTGCACTGGCTCCTCCCCCTATGACCCTCCTCCAAGCCTCAGTTAGGATACTGTGCCCGGACGAGCGTACACAATAAGGAAGGATTTTGAATCCCGGGTAAGACTCATACCAGCCACACCAATCACACCGTATAACCTGTGATCTGAACCCAGGTAACAGCATGATAACAGAGGAGCCTCTGAAAGATGGCTCACAACAATAATAACCCGATTTTTGTAACAATAACTATGTACAAGTATTGCAGACAATCCGCACTTGGGATGGGCACCCAGCATCCACTACGGACTATGAGAAATAGAATTATCGGTAAGTAAATTCTTATTTTCTCTAACGTCCTAAGTGGATGCTGGGGACTCCGTAAGGACCATGGGGATTATACCAAAGCTCCCAAACGGGCGGGAGAGTGCGGATGACTCTGCAGCACCAAATGAGAGAACTCCAGGTCCTCCTCAGCCAGGATATCAATTTTGTAGAATTTTACAAACGTATTTGCTCCTGACCAAGTAGCTGCTCGGCAAAGTTGTAAAGCCGAGACCCCTCGGGCAGCCGCCCAAGATGAGCCCACCTTCCTTGTGGAGTGGGCATTTACAGATTTTTGGCTGTGGCAGGCCTGCCACAGAATGTGCAAGCTGAATTGTACTACAAATCCAACGAGCAATAGTCTGCTTAGAAGCAGGAGCACCCAGCTTGTTGGGTGCATACAGGATAAACAGCGAGTCAGATTTCCTGACTCCAGCCGTCCTGGAAACATATATTTTCAGGGCACTGACAACGTCTAGCAACTTGGAGGCCTCCAAATCCCTAGTAGCCGCAGGCACCACAAATAGGTTGGTTCAGGTGAAACGCTGAAACCACCTTGGGGAGAAACTGAGGTTCTCCCGGGTGGAGATCGTGCTGAGGAAGTCTGCTTCCCAGTTGTCCACTCCCGGAATGAATACTGCTGACAGTGCTATCACATGATTTTCTGCCCAGCGAAGAATCCTTGCAGCTTCTGCCATTGCCCTCCTGCTTCTTGTGCCACCCTGTCTGTTTACGTGGGTGACTGCCGTGATGTTGTCCGACTGGATCAACACCGGCTGACCTTGAAGCAGAGGTCTTGCTAAGCTTAGAGCATTGTAAATGTCCCTTAGCTTCAGGATATTTATGTGAAGTGATGTCTCCAGGCTTGACCATAAGCCCTGGATATTCCTTCCCTGTGTGACTGCTCCCCAGCCTCGCAGGCTGGCATCCGTGGTCACCAGGACCCAGTCCTGAATGCCTAATCTGTGGCCCTCTAGAAGATGAGCACTCTGCAACCACCACAGGAGGGACACCCTTGTCCTTGGTGACAGGGTTATCCGCTGATGCATCTGAAGATGCGACCCGGACCATTTGTCCAGCAGGTCCCACTGGAAAGTTCTTGCGTGGAATCTGCCGAATGGGATTGCTTCGTAGGAAGCCACCATTTTACCCAGAACCCTTGTGCATTGATGCACTGAGACTTGGCTCGGTTTTAGGAGGTTCCTGACTAGCTCGGATAACTCCCTGGCTTTCTCCTCCGGGAGAAACACCTTTTTCTGGACTGTGTCCAGGATCATCCCTAGGAACAGAAGACACGTCGTCGGAACCAGGTGCGATTTTGGAATATTGAGAATCCAATCGTGCTGCCGCAACACTACCTGAGATAGTGCTACCCCGACCTCCAACTGTTCCCTGGATCTTACCCTTATCAGGGAATTGTCCAAGTAAGGGATAACTAAAATTCACTTCCTTCGAAGGAATATCATCATTTCGGCCATTACCTTGGTAAAGACCCGGGGTGCCGTGGACCATCCATACGGCAGCGTCTGAACTGATAGTGACAGTTCTGTACCATAAACCTGAGGTACCCTTGGTGAGAAGGGTAAATTTTGACATGAAGGTAAGCATCCTTGATGTCCCGAGACATCATGTAGTCCCCTTCTTCCAGGTTCGCAATCACTGCTCTGAGTAACTCAATCTTGAATTTGAACCTCTGTATGTAAGTGTTCAAAGATTTTAGATTTAGAATCGGTCTCACCGAGCCATCCGGCTTCGGTACCACAACAGTGTGGAATAATACCCCGTTCCCTGTTGCAGGAGGGGTATCTTGATTATCACCTGCTGGGAATACAGCTTGTGAATGGCTTCCAAAACTGTCTCCCTGTCAGAAGGAGACATCGGTAAAGCCGACTTTAGGAAACGGCGAGGGGGAGACGTCTCGAATTCTAATTTGTACCCCTGAGATATCACCTGAAGGATCCAGGGGTCTACTTGCGAGTGAGCCCACTGCGCGCTGAAATTCATTGAGACGGCCCCCCACCGTGCCTGATTCTGCTTGTAAAGCCCCAGCGTATACTGAGGGCTTGGCAGAGGCGGGAGAGGGTTTCTGTTCCTGGGAACTGGCTGATTTCTGCAGCCTTTTTCCTCTCCTTCTGTCACGGGGCAGAAATGAGGAACCTTTTGCCCGCTTGTCCACGAAAAGACTGCGCCTGATAATACGGCGTCTTCTCATGTTGAGAGGCGACCTGGGGTACAAACGTGGAATTCCCAGCTGTTGCCGTGGCCACCAGGTCTGAAAGACCGACCCCAAATAACTCCTCCCCTTAATAAAGCAATACTTCCAAATGCCGTTTGGAATACGCATCACCTGACCACTGACGTGTCCATAACCCTCTACTGGTAGAAATGGACAACGCGCTTAGACTTGATGCCAGTCGGCAAATATTCCGCTGTGCATCACGCATATATAGAAATGCATCTTTTAAATGCTCTATAGGCAAAAATATACTGTCCCTATCTAGGGTATCAATATTTTCAGTCAGGGAATCCGACCACGCCAACCCAGCACTGCACATCCAGGCTGAGGCGATTGCTGGTCGCAGTATAACACCAGTATGTGTGTAAATACCTTTTAGGATACCCTCCTGCTTTCTATCAGCAGGATCCTTAAGGGCGGCCATCTCAGGCGAAGGTAGAGCCCTTACAAGCGTGTGAGCGCTTTATCCACCCTAGGGGGTGTTTCCCAACGCACCCTAACCTCTGGCGGGAAAGGATATAATGCCAATAACATTTTAGAAATTATCAGTTGTTATCGGGGGAAACCCACGCATCATCACACACCTCATTTAATTTCTCAGATTCAGGAAAACTACAGATAGTTTTTCCTCACCGAACATAATACCCCTTTTTTGGTGGTACTCGTATTATCAGAAATGTGTAAAACATTTTTCATTGCATCAATCATGTAACGTGTGGCCCTACTGGAAGTCACATTCGTCTCTTCACCGTCGACACTGGAGTCAGTATCCGTGTCGGCGTCTATATCTGCCATCTGAGGTAACGGGCGCTTTAGAGCCCCTGACGGCCTATGAGACGTCTGGACAGGCACAAGCTGAGTAGCCGGCTGTCTCATGTCAACCACTGTCTTTTATACAGAGCTGACACTGTCACGTAATTCCTTCCAACAGTTCATCCACTCAGGTGTCGACCCCCTAGGGGGTGACATCACTATTACAGGCAATCTGCTCCGTCTCCACATCATTTTTCTCCTCATACATGTCGACACAAAAGTACCGACATACAGCACACACACAGGGAATGCTCTGATAGAGGACAGGACCCCACTAGCCCTTTGGGGAGACAGAGGGAGAGTTTGCCAGCACACACCAGAGCGCTATATATATACAGGGATAACCTTATATAAGTGTTTTTCCCCTTATAGCTGCTGTATAGTTAATACTGCGCCTAATTAGTGCCCCCCTCTCTTTTTTAACCCTTTCTGTAGTGTAGTGACTGCAGGGGAGAGCCAGGGAGCTTCCCTCCAACGGAGCTGTGAGGGAAAATGGCGCCAGTGTGCTGAGGAGTTAGGCTCCGCCCCCTTATCGGCGGCCTTATCTCCCGTTTTTCTATGTATTCTGGCAGGGGTTAAATGCATCCATATAGCCCAGGAGCTATATGTGATGCATTTTTTTGCCATCCAAGGTGTTTTTATTGCGTCTCAGGGCGCCCCCCCAGCGCCCTGCACCCTCAGTGACCGAAGTGTGAAGTGTGCTGAGAGCAATGGCGCACAGCTGCAGTGCTGTGCGCTACCTTGTTGAAGACAGGACGTCTTCTGCCGCCGATTTTCCGGACCTCTTCTGCCTTCTGGCTCTGTAAGGGGGCCGGCGGCGCGGCTTTGGGACCCATCCAAGCTGGGCCTGTGATCGTCCCTCTGGAGCTAATGTCCAGTAGCCTAAGAAGCCCAATCCACTCTGCACGCAGGTGAGTTCGCTTCTTCTCCCCTTAGTCCCTCGATGCAGTGAGCCTGTTGCCAGCAGGTCTCACTGAAAATAAAAAACCTAAACTAAAACTTTCACTAAGAAGCTCAGGAGAGCCCCTAGTGTGCACCCTTCTCGTTCGGGCACAGAGATCTAACTGAGGCTTGGAGGAGGGTCATAGGGGGAGGAGCCAGTGCACACCAGATAGTCCTAAAGCTTTCTTTAGATGTGCCCAGTCTCCTGCGGAGCCGCTATTCCCCATGGTCCTTACGGAGTCCCCAGCATCCACTTAGGACGTTAGAGAAATGGGGAATCTGCTTGCCGCAATGTGTAAAAAGGGGGAATCTGCCTGCCGCAATGTGTAAAAAGGGGGAATCTGCCTGCCGTACTGTGTAAGAAGGGGGACGCTGTCTGCCGTAATGTGTAACAAGGGCACGCTGTCTACCGTAATGTGTAAAAAGGGCACGCTGTCTACCGTTATGTGTAAAAAGTGTACGCTGTCTGCCGCTATGTTTAACAAGGGCACGCTATCTGCCGTTATGTGTAAAAAGTGTACGCTGTCTGCCGCTATGTGTAACAAGGGCACGCTGTCTGCCGTTATGTGTAAAAAGGGGACGCTGTCTGCCGTTATGTGTAAAAAGTGCACGCTGTCTGCCGTAATGTGTAAAAAGGGGGACGTTGTCTGCCGTAATGTGTAAAAAGGGGACGCTGTCTGCCGTAATGTGTAAAAAGAGGAATCTGTCCGCCGTAAGGTGTAAAAGGGTCTCTACCTGGTGTAGTGGTGCTACTGTGCGGCGTAATTTGAATAATGGAGACTACTGTGCACCGTTTTATGAATTGGTATTATTTTGTGGCCACACCCCTTCCCCACGAAGCCACGCCACTATGTATTTTTGCGCGCGCCTACGGCGCGCACTGCCCCTGTTTTGCATGCACGGGTGGGGCTCCGATGCCATTTCTTGCACACAGTGCTAAAATGTATAGTTATGGCACTGTTGCTAGGTATCCATTTCTCTGGCCCTGAGCAGGTCCCCCTCACCAGATCCTCTCTAGGGGTGAGGGGTGGACTTGGATGGGATGGGGGGGAGGCCCAAAGCATTTTGTCGCACCTGGGCCCACCGCTCGCTAGTTCCGCCACTGACTGCTGCCATATATCCAGTGTAGCTGTATAAGTCCCTTTCAGTGGTGCTGTGTTGTCCTGCACTAGACCATGGGAAGTGTCTTGTGCAGCATCAGTCCAGTGACCAGTCACAGTTGTGGTGTCCTCTGCTGCCAAATATCCAGTGTAGCTGTATAAGTCCCTTTCGGTGGTGCTGTGTTGTCCTGCATTAGACCAGGGGAAGTGTCTTGTGCAGCATCAGTCCAGTGACCAGTCACAGTAGTGGTGTCCTCTACTGCCATATATCCGGTGTAGCTGTATAAGTCCCTTACAGTGTTGTTGTGTTGTGCTGCATAAGACTAGTGGTAGTGTCCTGTCCATATGTCATTCCAGTGACGAGGCAGTCACAGTGGTATACGCTGCTGCTATATGTCCACTGCTACAGTATTATAATAATTATAACAACAACCACAAGTCCCTTACAGTGTTGTTGTGTTATGCTGCATCAGACCAGTGGTAGTGTCCTGTCCATCAGTCATTCCAGTGACGAGGCAGTCACAGTGGTATACGCAGCTGCTATATGTCCACTGCTACAGTATTATAATAATTATTACAACAACCACAAGTCCCTTACAGTGTTGTTGTGTTGTGCTGCATCAGACCAGTGGTAGTGTTCTGTCCATCAGTCATTCCAGTGACTAGGCAGTCACAGTGGTATACGCAGCTGCTATATGTCCACTGCTACAGTATTATAATAATTATAACAATAACAACCACAAGTCCCTTACAGTGCTGTTGTGTTGTGCTGCATCAGACCAGTGGTAGTGTCCTGTCCATCAGTCATTCCAGTGACGAGGCAGTCACAGTGGTATACGCAGCTGCTATAAGTCCACTGCTACAGTATAATAATAATAATAATAATAATAATAACAACAACAGCCACAAGTCACTTACAGTGTTGTTGTTGTGTTGTGCTGCATCAGGCCAGTGGTAGTGTCCTGTCCATCAGTCATTCCAGTGATGAGGCAGTCACAGTGGTATATGCTGGTGCTATATGTCCACTGCTTCAGTATTATAATAATAATAATAATAATAATAATAATAATAACAACAACCACAAGTCCCTTACAGTGTTGTTGTGTTGTGCTGCAACAGACCAGTGGTAGTGTTCTGGCCATCAGTCATTCCAGTCATTCTTGTGCCGCATATTGTCTTACATAACTCTCATAAAATAATGGAGAACAAAAATTTTGAGGATGACATAGGGAAAGATCAAGAAGAACCACTTCCTCCTAGTGCTGAAGCTGCTGCCACTAGCCATGACATAGGCGATGAAATGCCATCAACGTCGTCTGCCAAGGCCGATGCCCAATGTGATAGTAGAGGGCATGTAAAATCCAAAAAGCCAAAGTTCAGTAAAAAGAACAAAAAAAAAGAGATTTAAATGGTCTGAGGAGAAACGTAAACTTGCCAATATGCCATTTACGACACAGAGTGGCAAGGAACGGCTGAGGCCCTGGCCTATGTTCATGGCTAGTGGTTCAGCTTCACATGACGATGGAAGCACTCATCCTCTCGCTAGAAAAATTAAAAGAGTTAAGCTGGAAAGAGCACAGAAAAGAACTGTGCGTTCTGAGATGGTATCACAAATCCCTAAGGAGAGTCCAAGTGTGTCGGCGGTTGCGATGCCTGACCTTCCCAACACTTAACGGGAAGAGGTGGCTCCTTACACCATTTGCACGCCCCCTGCAAGTGCTGGAAGGAGCACCCACAGTCCAGAGGAGGACGTTGACGATGAGGATTCTGATGGTGATGTGATTTGTTTAAGTCAGGCACCAGGGGAGACACCTGTTGTCCGTGGGATGAAGAAGCCCATTGTGATGCCAGGGCAAACTACCAAAAAAGCCACCTCTTCGGTGTGGAATTATTTCTCCACAAATCCGGACAACAGGTGTCAAGCCATCTGTTGCCTCTGTCAATCTGTAATAAGTAGGGGTAAGGATGTTAACCACCTAGGAACATCCTCTCTTATACCTCACCTGCAGCGCATTCATCATAAGTCAGTGTCAAGTTGTGAAACTTTGGGTAAGAGCGTAAGCAGTCCACTGACACCTAAATCCCTTCTTCCTCCTGTACCCAAGCTCCTGCAAGCCACACCACCAACTCCCTCAACATCAACTTCCTCCTCAGTCAGGAACGTCAGTAGTCCTGCAGGCCATGTAACTGTCAAGACTGAGGAGTCCTCTCCTAACCGGGATTCCTCCATAGGATCCTTGAGTGGTACACCTGCTGTTGCTGCCGCCGCTGCTGTTGTTGCTGTTGGGAGTCGATCGTCATCCCAGAGGGGAAATCAGAAGACCACTTGTACTACTTCCAGTAAGCAATTGACTGTTCAACAGTCCTTTGTGAGGAAGATGAAATATGAGAGCAGTCATCCTTTTGCAAAGCGGATAACTGAGGCCTTGACATGACAGCTATGTTGGTGTTAGACGTGCATCCGGTATCCGCCATTAGTTCAGTGGAACTTAGAGAATTATTTGAGGTACTGTGTCCCCGGTATCAAATCCCATCTAGGTTCCACTTCTCTAGGAAGGCGATACCGAGAATGTACACAGACGTCAGAAAAAGATTCACCAGTGTCCTACAACATGCGGTTGTATCCAGTGTCCACTTAACCACGGATATGTGGACAAGTGGAACAGGGCAGACTAAGGACTATATGACTGTGACAGCCCACTGGGTAGATGTATTGCCTCCAGCAGCAACAACAGCAGCGGCACCAGTAGCAGCATCTCGCAAACGCCAACTCATTCCTAGGCAGGCTACGCTATGTATCACCGCTTTCCGTAAGAGGCACACAGCTGACAACCTCTTACAGAAACTGAGGAACATCATTGCAGAATGGCTTACCCCAATTGGACTCTCCTGGGGATTTGTAATATCGGACAATGCCACCAATATTGTGCGTGCATTACATCTGGGCAAATTCCAGCATGTCCCATGTTTTGCACATACAATTAATTTGGTGGTGCAGAATTTTTTGAGAAATGACGGGTGTGCACGAGATGCTGTCGGTGGCCCGAAAAAATTGCGGGCCACTTTCGGCATTCTGCCACTGCGTGCCGAAGACTGGAGAGCCAGCAAACACTCCTGAACCTGCCCTGCCATCAACTGAAGCAAGACATGGTAACGAGGTGGAATTCAACACTCTACATATATGCTTCAGAGGATGGTGGAGCAGCAAAAGGCTATTCAAGCCAATACATCCACCTTCGATCTAGGCAAAGGAGGGGGAATGCACCTGACTCAAACACAGTGGAGAATGATTTCCGTCTTGTGCAAGGTTCTCCAACCCTTTGAACTTGCCACACGTGAAGTCAGTTCAGACACTGCCAGCAAGGGTGGTCAATCTGTTGAAATCAGAGCACTACATTTTGGCCACCGTGCTCGATCCTAGGTTTAAAGCCTACGTTGTATCCCTCTTTTCAGCAGACACAAGTGTGCAGAAGTGCAAAGACCTGCTGGTGAGTAAATTGTCAACTCAAGCGGAGCGTGACCCATCAATAGCTCGTCCTTCAATTTCTCCCGCCAGTGGGGCTGCAATGAAAAGGATAAGAATTCCTTGCCCACCCACTGGCGGTGATTCAGGGCAGTCAGGAGCGAAAGCTGACATCTAGTCCAGACTGAAGGCCCTGCCAACGATTAATGACATGTCTGCTGTTACTGCATATGATTCTGTCACCATTGAAAGAATGGTGGACGATTATATGAGTGACAGCATCCAAGTAGGCATGTCAGACAGTCCGTATGTATTCTGGCAGGAAAAAGAGGCAATTTGGATGCCCTTGCACAAACTGGCTTTATTTGACATAAGTTGCCCCCCCTCCCCCCCTCCAGTGTGTACTCTGAAAGAGTGTTTAGTGCAGCCGGTAACCTTGTCAGCGATCGGCGTAGGAGGTTACTTCCACTAAATGTGGAGAAGATGATGTTCATCAAAATGAATTATAAATTCCTCCGTGAAGACCTTTACCAGCAATTGCCTCCAGAAAGTACACAGGGACCTGTGATGGTGGATTCCAGTGGGGACGAATTAATACTCTGTGAGGAGGATGATGTACACAGTGAAAGGGGTGAGGAATCGGGGGATGAGGATGAGATTGACATCTTGCCTCTGTAGAGCCAGTTTGTGCAAGGAGAGATTGATTGCTTCTTTTTTGGTGGGGGACCAAGCAAAGCAGTAATTTCAGCCACAGTCATGTGGCAGACCCTGTTGCTGGAATGATTGCTTTGATAAAGTGTGCATGTCCTGTTTATACAACATAAGGGTGGGTGGGAGAGCCCAAGGACAATTCCATCTTGCACCTATTTTTCTTCTTTGCATCATGTGCTGTTTGGGGACTAGGTTTTTTAAGTGCCATCCTGTCTGTAACTGCAGTGCCACTCCTAGATGGGCCAGGTGTTTGTGCCGCACACTTGTGTCGCTTAGCTTGGCCATCCAGCTACCTCGTTGCACCTCTTTTTCTTATTTGCTTCATGTGCTGTTTGGGGCCTATTTTTTAATATGCCATCCTGTCTGCCACTGCAGTGCCACTCCTAGATGGGCCAGGTGTTTGTGTTGCACACTTGTGTCGCTTAGCTTAGTCATCCAACTACCTCATTGCACCTCTTTTTCTTCTTTGCATCATGTGCTGTTTGGGGCCTATTTTTTAAAGTGCCATCCTGTCTGCCACTGCAGTGCCACTCTTGGATGGGCCAGGTGTTTGTGCCGCACACTTGTGTCACTTTGCTTGGCCATCCATCTACCTAATTGCACCTCTTTTTCTTCTTTGCATCATGTGCTGTTTGGGGACTAGTTTTTGAATAGTGCCATTTTGTCTGTAACTGCAGTGCCACTCCTAGATGGGCCAGGTGTTTGTGTCGCACACTTGTGTCGCTTATCTTAGTCATACAGCCACCTCGGCAGGGGTGTATCTTCCTATTGGCCAGGATGTCACTTGCCAGGGGCGCTGGCCAAGGGGGGCACCGCCTGGCAGTGCCACCCGTGCCAGGGGGTAGAATTACATAGTAGGTCTCACTGCAGTACCACTCCTAGATGGGCCAGGTGTTTGTGCTGCCCACTTGGGTCGCTTAGCTTCATCCAGCGACCTCGGTGCAACTTTTAAGCCTAAAAACAATATTGTGAGGTGTGAGGTGTTCAGAATAGACTGGAAATGAGTGGAAATGATTGTTATTGAGGTTAATAATACAGTAGGAGCAAAATTACCCCCAAATTCTATGAATTTAGCTGTTTTATGTTTTTTTTTTCAAAATCATCCAGATCCAAAACCAAAACTAAAACACGAAAGGGTGGTTTTGGCAAAACCAAGCCAAAACCAAAACACGAAAGTGGAACCAGAAACAAAACCAAAACACGAAACATGAAGAAAAAATAAATAATATATATATATATGTGTATATATATATATATATATATATATATATATATATAAAACTGTAACATAATAGATATACATATACACATATATAGGTCAAGAACTAAAAATATCTATCTATCTATCTATCTATCTATATATATATATATATATATATAGAGAGAGAGAGAGACATATATATAGAAATATATTTGTTAAAGCAGAAATAACAAACAACAATAATACCACAAACACATATAATTACCGCTAAAATGGTGCTTGATCAGTTCTTGCCTTACTTGCCTCCCTACATATGTACTCAAAGTGTCACCAGATGTTTTTAACTCCTCTACTTGCTGACTGTTTTCTTCATCATCCTCCTCATCCTCAACATGTGGCAGATGTTGTTGCAAACACATGTTATAAAGAAAACAGCCGCACAACACAATCCTAGTCACCTTTAAGGGACTATACAACAAAAGCCCAGCAGACTTATCAAGACACCAAAACCTAGATTTCAGAACCCCAAAACATCTTTCTATCACATTTCTGCGTGTACTTATGTGCATGATTGTAATTGTGTTCAGCAGGGGAATCAGGACGGGTCAATGGAGTCAGAAGCCAAGAGAATCAGCCCTATCCCCCATCACCTGAATAATAAGAATTTACTTACCGATAATTCTATTTCTCGTAGTCCGTAGTGGATGCTGGGGACTCCGTCAGGACCATGGGGATTAGCGGGCTCCGCAGGAGACAGGGCACATCTAAAAAGCTTTTTAGGTCACATGGTGTGTACTGGCTCCTCCCCCTATGACCCTCCTCCAAGCCTCAGTTAGGTACTGTGCCCGGACGAGCGTACACAATAAGGAAGGATCTTGAATCCCGGGTAAGACTCATACCAGCCACACCAATCACACCGTACAACTTGTGATCTGAACCCAGTTAACAGTATGATAACAAAACGAAGTAGCCTCTGAAAAAATGGCTCACAACAATAGTAATAACCCGATTTTTGTAACAATAACTATGTACAAGCATTGCAGACAATCCGCACTTGGGATGGGCGCCCAGCATCCACTACGGACTACGAGAAATAGAATTATCGGTAAGTAAATTCTTATTTTCTCTAACGTCCTAGTGGATGCTGGGGACTCCGTCAGGACCATGGGGATTATACCAAAGCTCCCAAACGGGCGGGAGAGTGCGGATGACTCTGCAGCACCGAATGAGAGAACTCCAGGTCCTCTTTAGCCAGAGTATCAAATTTGTAAAATTTTACAAACGTGTTCTCCCCTGACCACGTAGCTGCTCGGCAAAGTTATAATGCCGAGACTCCTCGGGCAGCCGCCCAGGATGAGGCCACCTTCCTTGTGGAATGGGCATCTACATATTTCGGCTGTGGCAGGCCTGCCACAGAATGTGCAAGCTGAATTGTACTACAAATCTAGCGTGCAATAGACTGCTTAGAAGCAGGAGCACCCAGCTTGTTGGGTGCATACAATATAAACAGCAAGTCAGACTTTCTGACTCCAGCCGTCCTAACTATATATATATATATATATATATATATATTTTTAGGGCCCTGACAACGTCTAGTAACTTGGAGTCCTCCAAGTCCCCAGTAGCCGCAGGCACCACAATAGGTTGTTTCAGGTGACAACGCTGACACCCCTTTAGGAAGAAACTGGAGACGAGTCCCAGTTCTGCCCTGTTCAAATGGAAAATTCTAATATGGGCTTTTGTAAAACAAAACCGCCCATTCTTTTTGACAATCGCCTGGCCGAGGCCAGGACTAACAACATGGTCACTTTCCATGTGAGATATTGGTCAACAGCATGGTCACTTTCCATGTGAGATATTACAAATCCACAGATTTGAGCGGTTCAAACCAATATGATTTTAAGGAATCCCAACACTATGTTGAGATCTCACGGTGCCCCTAGAGGCACAAAAGAACTGTATATGGAATACACCCTTTACAATCTGGACTTCAGGAACTGAAGTCAATTTTTTCTGGAAGAAAATCTACAGGGCCGAAATTTAAATCTTAATGAACCCCAATTTGAGGCTCAAAACACTCCTGTTTTCAGGAAGTGCAGAATCGACCTAGTTGAATTTCCTTCGTGGAGCCTTCCTGGCCTTACCCACGCAACATATTTTCACCACATGTGGTGATGACGTTGTGCGGTCACCTCCTTCCTGGCTTTGACCAAGGTAGGTATGACCTCTTATGGAATGCCTTTTTCCCTTCAGAATCCGGTATTCAACCGCCATGCCGTCAAACGCAGCCGCGGTAATTCTTGGAAAAGACATGGTACTTGCTGAAGCAAGTCCCTTCTTAGCTCCCCAGGCCCTTAGTCCTCTGTGAGCATCTCTTGAAGCTCCGGGTACCAAGTCCCTCTTGGCCCATCCGGAGCCACTAGTATAGTTCATACTCCTCTATGTCTTATAATTCTCAATACCTTGGTTATGAGAAACAGAGGAGGGAACCCATACACTGACTGGTACACCCACGGTGTTACCAGAACATCCACAGCTATCGCCTGAAGGTCTCATGACCTGGCGGAATACCTGTCCCGTTTTTCGGGCGGGACGCTATCATGTCCACCTTTGGTCTTTGCCAACGGTCCACAATCATGCTGAAAAACTTCCCTATGAAGTTTCCACTCTCCCGGGTGGAGGTCATGCCTGCTGAGGAAGTCTGCTTCCCAGTCGTCCACTCCCGGAAAGAACACTGCTGACAGTGCTATCACATGATTTTCCGCCTAGCGAAAAATCCTTGCAGTTTTGTCACTGCCCTCCTGCTTCTTGTGCCGCCCTTTCTGTTTACGTGGGCGACTGCCGTGATGTTATCCCACTGGATCAATACCGGCTGACCTTGAAGCAGAGGTCTTGCTAAGTTTAGAGCCTTATAAATTTGCTCTAAGCTTATTTATGCAGAGAGAATTCTCCAGACTTAATCACACTTCCCTGGAAATTTTTTCCCTGTGTGACTGTTCTCCAGCCTCTCAGGCTGGCCTCCGTGGTCACCGGCATCCAATCCTGAATGCCAAATCTGCGGCCCTCTAGAAGATGAGCACTCTGTAATCACCACAGGAGAGACACCCTTGTCCTTGGATATAGGGTTATCCGCTGATGCATCTGAGGATGCGATCCGGACCATTTGTCCAGCAGATCCCACCGAAGAGTTCTTGCGGGAAATCTGCCGAATGGAATTGCTTCGTAATAAGCCACCATTTTTACCAGGACTCTTGTGCAATGATGCACTGACACTTTTCCTGGTTTTAGGAGGATCCCGATTAGCTTGGATAACTCCCTGGCTTTCTCCACTGGGAGAAACACGTTTTTCTGGACTGTGTCCAGAATCATCCCTATGAACAGTAGACGTGTCATCGGAAAAAGCTGCGATTTTGGAATATTTAGAATCCACTCGTGCTGACGTAGAACTACTTAAGATAGTGCTACTCCGACCTCCAACTGTTCTCTGGACCTTGCCCTTATCAGGAAAGCGTCCATGTTTCCTTTTAAGAAAAATCATCATTCCGGCCATTACCTTGGTAAAGACCCGGGGCGCCGTGGACAACCCAAACGGCCGCGTCTGAACTGATAGTGACAGTTCTGTACCAGGAACCTGAAGTACCCTTGGTGAGAAGGGCAAATTTGGACCTGTAGGTAAGCGTCCCTGATATCCAGTGACACCATATCGTCCCCTTCTTCCTGGTTCGCTATCACTGCTCTGAGTGACTCCATCTTGATTTGAACGCTTGTATGTAAGTGTTCAAATATTTCAGATCTCACCGAGCCGGTTGGCTTCAGTACCACAATATAGTGTGGAATACTACCCCCTTCCATGTTGTAAGAGGGGTACTTTGATTATCACCTGCTGGGAATACAGCCTGTGAATTGTGTGAGGGGGAGATGTCTCGAATTTCCAATGTACACCTGGGATACTACATGTAGGATCCCGGAGTTCCCTTGCGAGTGAGCCCCCTGCGTACTGAAACTCTTGAGATGACCCCCTACCGCACCTGAGTCCGCTTGTACGGCCCCAGCGTTATGCTGCGGACTTGGCAGAAGCTGTGAGGGGCTTCTGTTCCTGGGAATGGGCTGCTTGCTGCAGTCTTCTTCCCTTTCCTCTACCCCTGGGCAGATATGACTGGCCTTTGCCCGCCTGCCCCTATGGGGACGAAAGGACTGAGACTGAAAAGACTGTGTCCTTTTTTGCCGATATGTGATTCGGGGTAACAAAAAGTGGATTTTTCAGCTGTTGCCATGGCCACCAGGTCCGATGGACCGCCCCTTTATACGGCAATACTTCCACATGCCGTCTGGAATCTGCCTCACCTGACCACTGTCGTGTCTTCGTCTGGCAGATATGTAAATCACATTTACTCTTGATGCCAGAATGCAAATATCCCTCTGCGCATCACGCATATATAGAAATGCATCCTTAAAATGCTCTATAGTCAATAAAATCTTGTCCCTGTCAAGGGTATCAAAATTTTCAGTCAGGAAATCCGACCAAGCCCCCTCAGCGCTGCACATCCAGGCTGAGGCGATTGCTGGTCGTAGTATAACACCAGTATGTGTGTATATACTGTCATGATATTTTTCAGCTTCCTATCAGCTGGCTTCTTGAGGGCGGCCGTATCTAGAGACGGTAACGCCATGTTTTTATAAGCGTGTGAGCGCCTTATCCACCCTAAGGTGTGTTTCCCAACTCGCCCTTACTTCTGGCGGGAAAGGGTATACCGCCCATAACTTTCTATCGGAGGAACCCCACGTATCATCACACACTTCATTTAATTTATCTGATTCAGGCAAAACTACAAGTAGTTTATTCACACCCTACAAAATACCCTTATTTGTGGTACTTGTAGTATCAGAAATATGTAACAGCTCCTTCATTGCCCTTAACATGTAACTCGTGGCCCTAAAGGAAAATTACGTATGTTTCTTCACCGTCGACACTGGGGTCAGTGTCCATGTCTGTGTCTGTCGACCGACTGAGGTAAATGGGCGTTTTTACAAGCCCCTGACGGTGTCTGAGACGCCTGGACCGGTACTAATTTGTCCGCCGGCCATCTCATGTCGTCAACCGTCTTGCAGCGTGTTGACATTATCACGTAATTCCATAAGTAGACCATCCATTCCGGTGTCGACTCCCTAGAGAGTGACATCAACATTACAGGCAATTTGCTCCGCCTCCTCACCAACATTTTCCTCATACATGTCGACACACACGTACCGACATACAGCACACACACAGGGAATGCTCTGATAGAGGACAGGACCCACTAGCCCTTTGGGGAGACAGAGGGAGAGTTTGCCAGCACACACCAAAAGCGCTATAATGTATATAACAACCCTAGAAGGTGTTGTTTCTATATATGCGCTCTTAATATATCATTATATCGCCAATTTATGCCCCCCTTCTCTTTTAACCCTGTTTCTGTAGTGCAGTGCAGGGGAGAGTGGGAGCCTTCCTCACCAGCGGAGCTGATCAGGAAAATGGCGCTGAGTGCTGAGGAGAATAAGCTCCGCCCCCTTTTCGGCGGGCTTTTCCTCCCGGTTTTTTAATAACTGGCCTGGGTTAAAATACATACATATAGCCTTAATGGCTATATGTGATGTATTTATTTGCCAAATAGGTATTTATATTGCTGCCCAGGGCGCCCCCAGCAGCGCCCTGCACCCTCCGTAACCGTGTCAGTGAGCCGTGTGACAACAATGGCGCACAGCTGCAGTGCTGTGCGCTACCTCTCTGAAGACTGTGAAGTCTTCTGCCGCCTGTTTCCGGACCTCCGTTCCGCCGTCTTTCTTCAGCGTCTGTAAGGGGGATCGGCGGCGCGGCTCCGGGACGAACCCCAGGCTGACCTGTGTTCCGACTCCCTCTGGAGCTCAGTGTCCAGTAGCCTAAGACTTCAATCCTCCTGCACGCAGGTGAGTTGCCAGTCTCTCCCCTAAGTCCCTCGTTGCAGTGATCCTGTCGCCAGCAGGAATCACTGATTAGAAACCTAAAAAAAAACTTTACTAAATAGCTCCTTAAGAGAGCCATCCAGTTTGCACCCTTCTCGGACGGGCACAAAAACCTAACTGAGGCTTGGAGGAGGGTCATAGGGGGAGGAGCCAGTACACACCATGTGACCTAAAAAGCTTTTTAGATGTGCCCTGTCTCCTGCGGAGCCCGCTAATCCCCATGGTCCTGACGGAGTCCCCAGCATCCACTAGGACGTTAGAGAAAACATATATACTGTATTATAGATTGTAAAGTAGGTATTCGGTCACACATTGCTGGCATAATGGACACTTTAGCAAAATATAGATTTACACACATATCTAGTTACATACCCAGGTGCCATCCATCGGGCATTTGTCCGGCCTCAAATTTATCAAAGAGGGATGACTGACTGAAGATGAAGGAGTCATGGCAGCTGCCAGGGTAACCCGCAACAACACTCATTATTTTAAGGCTTGCATCACAAACCACCTGGACAATAGTGGAGTGGTCCAGATTTCTATTAGTATAAATATACTGCCTGCCCCTAGGTGGTCTCAGCTCAATGTGTGTGCAATCTATGGCACCAAGCACATTGGGCATGCCAGCAAGCCCATAGAAAGCTACCCTGACTGCATGTCACTGAGACTCCTGGGTAGTGAAGCAGATAGAGGCATCTATGTGGGGTTGCTATGCATCCAACACCTGTGTGTACATTTGAACAAATAAGGTGAGTGAGATGAGTACTAATAACAACACTGTATAATGTAACATTACACATAAAATACTTTGCCATAGATGAGTATGTATGGAATACTTCACCTGATTTAAGTATTTTGAAAAGGTGGGCTGTGAGATTCCAATGACATCGCCACAAAGCCTGAAAGCTGCCAGTAGCCAGAAAGTGCAACACAGCCAGGAGTTTGTGCAGGCCTGAGACAGAGCAAGAGCGTGCTGTCTCAGGGTCTAGGTCCAGTTTGACAAGGTCATAAAGACGGAAAATGTTGTTTCTATGGAGCCGGAACATCTGTATGACCAGGTCATTGGCCAATGCGTTTAAATTTAAACGCCTTCTTAAAAAACGAGACCTGCGCAGCCTCCGCCGAACCTGTTCAATCTGCTGACCATGTTCAGTTTCATGGCCCTGGTTTCTTCCAGACTGATAGAGCAGTCTCAGGAATCCCACAGCACACAATATTTCACTGCTACACAGGCCAGCAGCCATTTCAGAGTGAGGGATTTGAATAATTTGCTTAGGCCCCTTTTAAAGACTCAAAAATTCAGGTGTGATTAATGGTAAAGTTGAAACACATGTAAACACGCTTTGCAAAAGCAGGTCTATTTTTTTGACGCTTTTTTTACGATTAACATTTTTTCACATTGCCCTTTCACGGTGGAGATTTCAAATACGAAGGCTTGGTAAATTACCATGTTGTATACCTAAACAGCCATGTTTGACCGATGGTGTATTCATTCGTATTTGTGAACTCTGCCGTCAAAACAAATACGAATGCCCTCATCACTGCCGAGATTTGTGTTTAGTAAATTCCCGAGATGACACTTTGAAAAAAAAAAAAACTTGCCCAAAATCGTAACCTTAGTAAATATACCCCCCAGAGTGCTTTGTACATTATACACGGACGGCACCGGGTTATTTGAACACAGGGAGGCGAGGAGTGCCAGAGACTACGAATATGCTATATACAGTGTATATATATATATATATATATATGTATATATATACAGTGTATATATATATATATATATATATATATATATATAAATCTTGGTAAACTTTTATTTCTATTTGAGCAATATGTTATTATGTTATCATTTATTCCTTGGATGTACTGTATCTTCACAGTGGTAGCAAATTGCAATAGATGTTAAGTTAAAGAACACAATTCATGCACAATACAGTACAGTGTTACTGATAAATCCACATTAACTATATCAATGGAAATTACAAGATGCAAAGAAAAAAATGAAAGTTCATATCAATACACACATCTGTCATCTTTCCCTATAAAGCATAAATTCTCAAACTCTGTCCTCAGGACCCCAAACAGTTTATGTGTTCCAAGTTTCCTCTCAGACTCACAAGGGAAATAATTAGCTCCACCTGTGGATCTTTTAAAATATGTCAGTGAGTAATGACTACATCTGTGCACCTGCTGGGTGACTTGGAAAACGTGACCTGTTTAGGATACTGAAGACAAAGTTTGAGAAGCACTACTATAGCAATGAATTTGATAAGATATTGATGCAATTGTAAAGTGCACCAGAATACTGTAAAGCAGGCATGTCCAAACTGCGGCTCTCCAGCTGTTGAGAAACTGCACATCCCAGCATGCCCTGTCACAGCTTTAGCATTCTCTGACAGCAAAACTGTGTCAGGGCATGCTGGGATATGTAGTTTCACAACAGCTGGAGGGCCGCAGTTTTGGACGCGCCTGCTGTAAAGTATGCTACTGTATGTACTGTAAGCATAGGCAGATACAGAGGGGAAGGGTTCATGAACCCCCACCCCTTGTCGTTTATGGCACTATTTCTATAAAAAGGGTCTGGCCGCAATTAAGGGGTCTGCAGCAGCATTGTCACCAGCACTGATAATGAGTCAGGCTGACTCATTCCCATATGCTGTGGCTGGCTGCGGGCAATAACAAAGCAACAGTCCCCTCTTGTTTCCGCTTCTTTTCTCTTACCTTCACTGCTCCTCTCTGATACTGCTTGTTGCCAGGGCTCTGATGTCACAATTTAGCCTTGGCAGGTCCGGATTAAGCCTTGGGAGTACCGGGGCACTTAAGACAAGGGGCCCCCCCGGGGAAATGGGGGGGTGTATATTAGAATGTTCATACCTCCCAACATAACCCATTCCAGGAATATGGTGGCCAGTTCCGGGATCGGGATCGGCGGGATCCCGGGATTTGGGCCCAAAAATGGCCAGGATTCAATCCCGAGATTGGAAGCTCCAATCCCGGGGATTGAGGGATCAGCGCGGAGCGTCCACAGGACGCTCAAACGCTGCCTGGCTTCCTCCTTCCGGGTCCCCATCGCAGCGTGAGAGGTCACGCTGCGCTGTCAGCTGCTGGTGGGAGCCGCCAGCAGCGTTCACAGGAAGTTCCCCTCCCGCCCGCCCCCGGTATATGGTGAGTTATATGTGCGGGGTGGGGCGGCCACCTAGGTAAAAGCCAATCTCGGGTATCCCGGGAATCCCGGGACTGGCCATTTTTCAATCCCGGATTGGCTTCCCTATCCAGGAGGAACAAAATGCCCTGCTCCTGGACATTCCTATTAATATATGATTGGTGTCACCTGCTTTGAACTATTTAATTGGTAAGAAAGGTATTTCAACAAAGACGAGAAGGAGATGCTGGGATCTGTGGGTCACTTACAGATCTCTCCCTCCTCTTATCTCTCCTCTGCTCAGGAAGCACCATCGGTAGGTCATGAAACCTCCTGTGTCACTGCCTGCACTGCATACTGTCCTCCTTGCATTTTGGCTGCCTGGTTCTGCTGCTGCACAAGAGGGAGAGCTAGTGATATCAGTGTGCTCCAACTGAGGGTGATGCTCCGAATGAGGGTTGGTGGCCCAAGGGGGCCCAATCGGCTATGCATGCCGTTCTGGGCTTTGTCCCTATGGTCCACTGCGTGCACAAGGATCTGTGACTGGGTGAAAGGTAAGTTCTTCACAGTATACACTCTTTCTCTACTCTCTCTCTCTCTCTCTCTCTCTCTCACTTTCTCTGTCTCCCCATCTCCTCCCGTCTCCCCCTCTCTCTCTCTCTCACACTTTCTCTCTCTCTACGCCTCTCTCTCACTTTCTCTTCTGTTTCTCTCCATCCCTCTCTCTCTCTCCATCCCCCTCTCTCTCCCTCTTTCTTATGTTAAACCTGGTTGTTTTTTTCCTGCCTGTATCCCCCATTGATTCTTTCCCTTCGTGTCAAAGTGAACCCTTTCAGCCCAATTTACCCCCTTTACTCTGTCATACAGAGACCTCAGAGATCCTTTGCCTCTCCTGTCACCCTCTGCCTTTCACCAGCTACCTCTCCCTGTCACCCACTGCCCCTACCTTTCACCCACTCTCTACCCTCTGCTTCTCCCTGTCACCCTCTGCTTGTCACCTACTCACCGCCCTCTGCCTTTTCCTGTCCCCCTGTCACCTACTGCTTCTCCTAGTCTCCCTTTGTTTGTCACCCTCTGCTTCTCCCTGTAACCCTCTGCCGCTCCCTGTTACCTTCTGCCTCTGTCCATCATCCTCTGCCTCTCCCTGCTACCCTCTCACTGCGACCCACTACTACTCCATCACCCCTTGCTTGTCACCCACTTTCTCTCCCTGTCACCCTCTCTTTATACCCATCACTCACTGCCTCTCCATTTTCTGGGAGTTAAAATGTACCTGGCACCACTACAACCCCGTCCTCTCCCCCTCTCATGGTGCCCCCATGTAATTTTCTTCTGGTTTTACCTCTGACCGTAAGTATAGGCTTACCATACTATCCCTTTAAACCTTGACACTCATAATTGCACAGTTTCTGTGGCTGACCGTATTTCAGATTTGGTGTTAATCAGCCACAGAATCTGTATAGTATACTTCATATGTGTCCCAGTTTAAAGGGATAGTATGGTAAGCCAGGATTTAATTACACTGCCGGCAGTCAGGATTCCGGTGGTCAGCATACCGACGCCAGAATCCCGACCGCTGACAATAATGACAGCCGGCTAACAAGGGCTATTCCCACTCATGGGTATCCACGACACCCAGAGTGGGAATAGAACCTGTTGCGACGGCAGCGAGCCACTGAGCCCACAGCATGGTGAGCGCAGCGAATCCGCAAGGGGCTTTCTAGTGCTCGTCCCGCTGCCGGCATTCATTCGGTATGCTGACCGCCGAGATACCATACCCAACGCGGTAAGCCTATATAAGTAAATGTTAGTAAATAAATCCGATATGCACATAAATACAAAAAATAAACTTTGCAATTAATTTTTTTCAAATTATTTACATAAGGGGGAGAAGAGCCTTTGTATCCCTGTAAAGAGACTAGATATTTATTATTTACATGTGTTTAGGGGAGGTAAAATAACACCTCAACTTGTAGTTTTCAGGGGAAGATGCATTTGTTTACTCTGCATGGTAAATAGAATTTCTAGTTGCACTTTAACCAATCTAATAAAACATTTATATGCAGGAACGTGACATACACATATAATAAGACAGCTTAAATATTCCCTATTTCCCATTATTGATATAAAATATAAATAAAGCTAGACGAAGCAACAAAGGAAAAAACTGAACAGTTTACGTTATGGGTGAGGATGACACTGATGAACATTGCCACTAAGCACATTTTCAGCCAAGCCAGTAAAAGTTCTGTCGGAGCACATTTGGTGTCAGTCCCAATATGGAGATTGTAGTGCTGTGGGCACGCTCCCTAATATGCATGATGCAGGCAGTAAGCATTGCTTTGTGTCACTGGAAATGCATTGTACGCCTGTATATTAGGCGATTAGTAAATTACCCTTGTTGTTTCACTATGGAATGGATTTTGGAGGCAATTTAGGTAATATACAGGAGTCAGGTGATTATATCCAGCACTAGGTTCACTAAGCCCCTAAAGGGAACATGAATTCATTGGCTCTCTTGCAATTTTACCTAGATTAATTGATCTGTGTTTTTTATTCCTTTCCAATATTTTTTTCTGAAAGGTGAAAAAGAACAAAAAAATTCTAGCATTGAAAAGGTATCAATAATTGAGGAGGCAGCTGCCAGCCGAGTAATTCCTGTGTGATTTACAACCGCACAGATCAGTTTAATAGGAAAAACAGACAGTGTAGCTTCACTCACTTTAACCAATTACCTGGCGTGGTCGAATCTGATGCGACCACCACACCAGGCTGGGATTTCCCTGACATGTTTGCATCTGCAGCAAACAGTCAGGAACACCCACTGGGTGCCTGCTGGAAGATAATCTTCCAGCAGCTGCAGTCTGCTTCCTGGCACAGCCACTGGGAAAATGTGAAGTTGCGATGGTCGCAGACTCCCAGCATTCCGATAATTGGTGGACCGATACTTCGGCCATTGCTGTTTAAACCGTTTAATGTTTATTTTAAAAGAAATAATTTTTTATTTATTTTTCTCTGACGTCCTAGTGGATGCTGGGTACTCCGTAAGGACCATGGGGAATAGACGGGCTCCGCAGGAGACTGGGCACTCTTAAAAGAAAGATTAGGTACTATATCTGGTGTGCACTGGCTCCTCCCTCTATGCCCCTCCTCCAGACCTCAGTTAGAATCTGTGCCCGGCCAGAGCTGGATGCACCTAGTGGGCTCTCCTGAGCTTACTAGAAAAGAAAGCATTTGTTAGGTTTTTTATTTTCAGTGAGATTTGCTGGCAACAGACTCACTGCTACGTGGGACTTAGGGGAGAGAAGCAAACCTACCTGCTCCAGAGGGATCGAACACAGGGCCCGGCCTCGATCGTCCGTTCCCGGAGCCGCGCCGCCGCCCCCCTAGCAGAGCCAGAAGACGGAAGATTCCGGGAGAAAATCGGCGGCTGAAGACTCCGGTCTTCAATAAGGTAGCGCACAGCACTGCAGCTGTGCGCCATTGCTCCCACAGCACACCACACGCTCCGGTCACTGGTGGGTGCAGGGCGCTGGGGGGGGGGGGGGGGGTGCCCTGGGCTGCAATTTGTATACCTTACTTGGCAAAATGCACATAATACAGTTCTAAACTGTATATGTGCCTAATCCCCTGCCATAAATATTATTAAAAAAGCGGGAGAAGCCCGCCGCTGAAGGGGCGGGGCTATCTTCCTCAGCACAGCCAGCGCCATTTTCTCTTCACAGCTCCGCTGGAAGGACGCTCCCCAGGCTCTCCCCTGCAGTATACACTACGGAAAGGGTAAAAAAGAGAGGGGGGCACATAAATTTAGGCGCAATTGTGATAATAAGCAGCTATTGGGGGAAAATTCACTTTGTATTAGTGTAAATCCCTCTGTTATATAGCGCTCTGGTGTGTGCTGGCATACTCTCTCTCTGTCTCCCCAAAGGACTTTGTGGGGTCCTGTCCTCAGTCAGAGCATTCCCTGTGTGTGTGTGCGGTGTGTCGGTACGGCTGTGTCGACATGTTTGATGAGGACGCTTACGTGGAGGCGGAGCAGGAGCTGATAAGTGTGATGTCGCCCCCTGCGGGGCCGACACCAGAGTGGATGGATATGTGGAAGGTATTAACTGACAGTGTCAACTCCTTGCATAAAAGGTTCGATGACGTAACAGCTTTGGCACAGCCGGCATCTCAGCCCGCGCCTGCCCAAGCGTCTCAGAGGCCATCAGGGGCTCAAAAACGCCCGCTACCTCAGATGGCAGACACAGATGTCGACACGGAGTCTGACTCCAGTGTCGACGAGGATGAGACAAATGTACAATCCACAAGGGCCATCCGATGCATGATTACGGCAATGAAAAATGTGTTGCACATTTCTGACATTAACCCGGTTACCACAAAAAAGGGTATTATGTTTGGGGAGAAAAAGCAGCCAGTGACTTTTCCCCCATCTGATGAGTTAAATGAATTGTGTGAAGAAGCGTGGTGTTCCCCAGATAGAAACGAGTGATTTCTAAGCGGTTACTAATGGCGTACCCTTTCCCGCCAACGGATAGGTTACGCTGGGAGACATCCCCTAGGGTGGATAAGGCGCTCACACGCTTATCAAAAAAGGTGGCACTGCCGTCTCAGGATACGGCCGCCTTAAAGGAGCCTGAAGATAGAAAGCAGGAGGCTATCCTGAAGTCTGTGTATACACACTCAGGTACTATACTGAGACCTGCTATTGCTTCAGCATGGATGTGTAGTGCTGCAGCAGCATGGTCTGATTCCCTGTCAGATAACATTGATTCCCTTGACAGGGATACTATTTTGCTAACCATAGAGCATATTAAAGACGTAGTCTTATATATGAGGGATGCACAGAGGGACATTTGCCGGCTGGCATCTAGAATTAATGCAATGTCCATTTCTGCCAGGAGAGTATTATGGACTCGGCAGTGGACAGGTGATGCTGATTCTAAAAGGCACATGGAAGTTTTGCCTTATAAGGGTGAGGAATTATTTGGGGACGGTCTATCGGACCTCGTGTCCACAGCAACAGCTGGGAAGTCGACTTTTTTACCCCAGGTTCCCTCACAGCCTAAGAAAGCACCGTATTATCAAGTACAGTCCTTTCGGCCCCAGAAAGGCAAGCGGGTCAGAGGCGCGTCCTTTCTGCCCAGAGGCAGGGGTAGAGGAAAAAAGCTGCACCAGACAGCCAGTTCCCAGGAACAAAAATCCTCCCCTGCTTCCACTAAGTCCACCGCATGATGCTGGGGCTCCACAGGTGGAGCCAGGTGCGGTGGGGGCCCGTCTCCGGAACTTCAGCGACCAGTGGGTTCGCTCACAGGTGGATCTCTGGGTTCTACAAGTGGTATCTCAGGGATACAAGCTGGAGTTCGAGACGTCTCCCCCTCGCCGTTACCCCAAATCAGCCTTGCCAGCTAATCCCAAGGAAAGGGAGGTAGTACTGGCGGCAATTCACAAGCTGTACCTCCAGCAGGTGATAATAAAAGTTCCCCTCCTTCAACAGGGACGGGGTTACTATTCCACAATGTTTGTGGTACCGAAACCAGACGGTTCGGTGAGACCCATTCTAAATTTGAAATCCTTGAACACTTATATAAGGAAGTTCAAGTTCAAAATGGAATCGCTCAGGGCAGTTATTGCAAGCCTGGAAGAGGGGGATTTTATGGTATCACTGGACATCAAGGATGCTTACCTCCATGTCCCCATTTACCCACCTCACCAGGAGTACCTCAGATTTGTGGTACAGGACTGCCATTACCAATTCCAGACGTTGCCGTTTGGTCTGTCCATGGCACCGAGGGTATTTACCAAGGTAATGGCCGAAATTATGATACTCCTTCGAAAGAAGGGAGTTATAATTATCCCGTACTTGGACGATCTCCTTATAAAGGCGAGGTCCGAGGAGCAGTTGTTGGTCGGAGTAGCACTATCTCAGGAAGTGCTACAACAGCACGGCTGGATTCTGAATATCCCAAAGTCGCAGCTGGTTCCTACGACGCGTCTGCTGTTCTTGGGCATGATTCTGGACACAGCACAGAAGAAGGTATTTCTCCCGGAGGAGAAGGCCAAGGAGTTGTCATCTCTGGTCAGAGACCTCCTGAAACCAAAACAGGTGTCGGTGCATCACTGCACACGAGTCCTGGGAAAGATGGTAGCTTCTTACGAAGCAATTCCCTTCGGCAGGTTCCATGCAAGGATCTTTCAGTGGGATCTGTTAGACAAGTGGTCCGGATCGCATCTTCAGATGCATCGGTTGATCACCCTGTCCCCGAGGGCCAGGGTGTCTCTGCTGTGGTGGCTGCAGAGTGCTCATCTTCTCGAGGGCCGCAGATTCGGCATTCAGGACTGGGTCCTGGTGACCACGGATGCAAGCCTCCGAGGTTGGGAGGCAGTCACTCAGGGAAGAAACTTCCAAGGACAATGGTCGAGTCAGGAGACTTCCCTACACATAAATATTCTGGAACTAAGGGCTATTTACAATGCCCTAAGTCAAGCAAAACCCCTGCTTCAAAACCAGCCGGTGCTGATTCAGTCAGACAACATCACGGCGGTCGCCCATGTAAACCGACAGGGCGGCACAAGAAGCAGGATGGCAATGGCAGAAGCCACAAGGATTCTCCGATGGGCAGAAAATCACGTGATAGCACTGTCAGCAGTGTTCATTCCGGGAGTGGACAACTGGGAAGCAGACTTCCTCAGCAGGCACGACCTCCACCCGGGAGAGTGGGGACTTCATCCAGAAGTCTTCCAGCTGATTGTAAATCGTTGGGAAAGGCCACAGGTGGACATGATGGCGTCCCGCCTCAACAAAAAGCTAAAAAGATATTGCGCCTGGTCAAGGGACCCTCAGGCGATAGCTGTGGACGCTCTAGTGACACCGTGGGTGTACCAGTCGGTTTATGTGTTCCCTCCTCTTCCTCTCATACCAAAGGTACTGAGGATAATAAGAAAGAGAGGAGTAAGAACTATACTCATCGTTCCGGATTGGCCAAGAAGAACTTGGTACCCGGAACTACAAGAAATGATCTCAGAGGACCCTTGGCCTCTGCCGCTCCGACAGGACCTGCTACAGCAGGGGCCCTGTCTGTTCCAAGACTTACCGCGGCTGCGTTTGACGGCATGGCAGTTGAACGCCGGATCCTGATGGAAAAGGGCATTCCGGTTGAAGTCATTCCTACGCTGATAAAAGCTAGGAAGGATGTGACAGCAAAACATTATCACCGCATATGGCGAAAATATGTTGCTTGGTGTGAGGCCATGAAGGCCCCAACAGAGGAATTTCAGCTGGGTCGATTTCTGCACTTCCTACAGTCAGGAGTGACTATGGGCCTAAAATTTCGATCCATAAAAGTCCAGATTTCGGCCCTGTCTATTTTCTTTAAAAAAGAACTGGCTTCACTGCCTGAAGTTCAGACGTTTGTTAAGGGAGTGCTGCATATTCAGCCCCCTTTTGTGCCTCCAGTGGCACCTTGGGATCTCAACGTAGTGTTGGATTTCCTAAAATCACATTGGTTTGAGCCACTTCAGACCGTGGAGTTGAAGTATCTCACGTGGAAAGTGGTCATGCTTTTGGCCTTGGCTTCGGCTAGGCGTGTGTCAGAATTGGCGGCTTTGTCATGTAAAAGCCCTTATCTGATCTTCCATATGGACAGGGCAGAATTGAGGACTCGTCCCCAATTTCTCCCAAAGGTGGTATCAGCGTTCCATTTGAACCAACCTATTGTGGTGCCTGCGGCTACTCGGGACTTGGAGGATTCCAAGTTGCTGGACGTAGTCCGGGCCCTGAAAATCTATGTTTCCAGGACGGCTAGAGTCAGAAAAACTGACTCGCTGTTTATCCTGCATGCACCCAACAAGCTGGGTGCTCCTGCTTCTAAGCAGACTATTGCTCGCTGGATCTGTAGCACGATTCAACTTGCACATTCTGCGGCTGGACTGCCGCATCCTAAATCAGTAAAAGCCCATTCCACAAGGAAGGTGGGCTCTTCTTGGGCGGCTGCCCGAGGGGTCTCGGCTTTACAACTTTGCCGAGCTGCTACCTGGTCAGGATCAAACACGTTTGCAAAATTCTACAAGTTTGATACCCTGGCTGAGGAGGACCTTGAGTTTGCTCATTCGGTGCTGCAGAGTCATCCGCACTCTCCCGCCCGTTTGGGAGCTTTGGTATAATCCCCATGGTCCTTACGGAGTACCCAGCATCCACTAGGACGTCAGAGAAAATAAGAATTTACTCACCGGTAATTCTATTTCTCGTAGTCCGTAGTGGATGCTGGGAGCCCGTCCCAAGTGCGGACTTTCTGCAATACTTGTATATAGTTATTGCTTAACTATAGGGTTATTGTTCTGAGCCATCTGTTAAATGAGGCTCAGTTGCTGTTCATACTGTTAACTGGGTATAGTTATCACAAGTTGTACGGTGTGATTGGTGTGGCTGGTATGAGTCTTACCCTGGATTCCAAATCCTTTCCTAGTAATGTCAGCTCTTCCGGGTACAGTTTCCCTAACTGAGGTCTGGAGGAGGGGCATAGAGGGAGGAGCCAGTGCACACCAGATATAGTACTTAATCTTTCTTTTAAGAGTGCCCAGTCTCCTGCGGAGCCCGTCTATTCCCCATGGTCTTTACGGAGTACCCAGCATCCACTACGGACTACGAGAAATAGAATTACCGGTGAGTAAATTCTTATTATAAAATTGTGCTGGACATGTTTTAAATAAGAGGTCTTAACCTAATTCAATCATACAGGAAAAGGGAAAATGCAGGTGCACACTCTAAGCACTAAGGGGGTTATTCAGAGATGAACGCAGATCGCTGCATACGCAGCCAGATCTGCATTCATCTCTGCACTTGCTGGGGGCCGCCCAGCACAGGGCAAGGCCGCCCAGCATGTGTGAGGCCGCACTCCGATGTGTCCGCAATTAGATCGAGGACGCCTTGGAACTAAGGTTGACCCCTGGCAGTGCAGCCTGGCTGCGCTGTCAGATGGACTGCGGGTATATCCACAGCTCCCCGAGGGCCATTTCAATCCTTCCTGTGATCACCAGATGATATTGCCCAGCATTACTGAAAAAAATAGTTTTCTATACATGGGGAAGGGCACATTGTGCCATATCTCCCCCATATTGGTCAGCACCCAGTCTTGAAAGAGGATCTTGAAAGAGGGGAGTCTCCTCTTTCAAACGATGTCCCCCCCTTAGAAGTTATTTTCTGGTGATCAGACAAAAACTATACCAGTATACAAAAAAATAAATTATCTACAGATGGGGGTATCTCCCCATCTTGAGTCAAGGGATTCCATATTTAATGCGGTTGGTTGTCGAGTTTATAAAATGGTGGGCCTTGTTGGGCTACTATATTCTTCCTACTCATAGTAAGCAGTTAAATGAAGACGTTGCAAGTGCAGATTTCTTTTTTGTCATAACCAACAACGAATCCTGCTTTATACTATTTGTAAAGGTGGGTTATTGGTGAAGGAATAATCACAAAGTACTGTATTTATTTTGATGTTTATAAGATGAAAAAAAAATGCTTTTGGTACCCTTTCTTGAAATTTTAAAATTATACAATCAACACTTTATTGGCCATTTTATTTGAATTAGTTTTTTTGCCATGTTAGCATGAGTAAAAATAAGATTTTACTTACCGATAAATCTATTTCTCGGAGTCCGTAGTGGATGCTGGGGTTCCTGAAAGGACCATGGGGAATAGCGGCTCCGCAGGAGACAGGGCACAAAAAGTAAAGCTTTTCCAGATCAGGTGGTGTGCACTGGCTCCTCCCCCTATGACCCTCCTCCAGACTCCAGTTAGGTACTGTGCCCGGACGAGCGTACACAATAAGGGAGGATTTTGAATCCCGGGTAAGACTCATACCAGCCACACCAATCACACCGTACAACTTGTGATCTAAACCCAGTTAACAGTATGATAACAGCGGAGCCTCTGAAAGATGGCTTCCTTCAACAATAACCCGAATTAGTTAACAATAACTATGTACAATTATTGCAGATAATCCGCACTTGGGATGGGCGCCCAGCATCCACTACGGACTCCGAGAAATAGATTTATCGGTAAGTAAAATCTTATTTTCTCTATCGTCCTAGTGGATGCTGGGGTTCCTGAAAGGACCATGGGGATTATACCAAAGCTCCCAAACGGGCGGGAGAGTGCGGATGACTCTGCAGCACCGAATGAGAGAACTCCAGGTCCTCCTTAGCCAGAGTATCAAATTTGTAAAATTTTACAAACGTGTTCTCCCCTGACCACGTAGCTGCTCGGCAAAGTTGTAATGCCGAGACCCCTCGGGCAGCCGCCCAAGATGAGCCCACCTTCCTTGTGGAGTGGGCCTTTACAGATTTAGGCTGTGGCAGGCCTGCCACAGAATGTGCAAGTTGGATTGTGCTACAGATCCAACGAGCAATCGTCTGCTTAGACGCAGGAGCACCCATCTTGTTGGGTGCATACAATATAAACAACGAGTCAGATTTTCTGACTCCAGCTGTCCTTGCAATATATATTTTTAATGCTCTGACAACGTCCAGTAACTTGGAGTCCTCCAAGTCACTTGTAGCCGCAGGCACTACAATAGGCTGGTTCAGATGAAATGCTGACACCACCTTAGGGAGAAAATGCGGACGAGTCCGCAGTTCTGCCCTGTCCGAATGGAAAATCAGATATGGGCTTTTGTAAGATAAAGCTGCCAGTTCTGACACTCTCCTGGCCGAAGCCAGGGCTAGAAGCATGGTCACTTTCCATGTGAGATATTTCAAATCCACCTTCTTTAGTGGTTCAAACCAATGAGATTTTAGAAAGTCCAAAACCACATTGAGATCCCACGGTGCCACTGGAGGCACCACAGGAGGCTGTATATGTAGCACTCCCTTAACAAAGGTCTGGACTTCAGGGACTGAAGCCAATTCTTTTTGAAAGAAAATCGACAGGGCCGAAATTTGAACCTTAATAGATCCCAATTTGAGACCCATAGACAATCCTGATTGCAGGAAATGTAGGAATCGACCCAGTTGAAATTCCTCCGTCGGAGCACTCCGATCTTCGCACCACGCAACATATTTTCGCCAAATTCGGTGATAATGTTGTACGGTTACTTCCTTCCTTGCTTTAATCAAAGTAGGAATGACTTCTTCCGGCATGCCTTTTTCCTTTAGGATCCGGCGTTCAACCGCCATGCCGTCAAACGCAGCCGCGGTAAGTCTTGAAACAGACAGGGACCCTGCTGAAGCAAGTCCCTCCGTAGAGGTAGAGGCCACGGATCTTCCGTGATCATCTCTTGAAGTTCCGGGTACCAAGTCCTTCTTGGCCAATCCGGAACCACTAGTATCGTCCTTACGCCTCTTTGCCGTATAATTCTCAATACTTTTGGTATGAGAGGCAGAGGAGGAAACACATACACCGACTGGTACACCCAAGGCGTTACCAGCGCGTCCACAGCTATTGCCTGCGGATCTCTTGACCTGGCGCAATACCTGTCCAGTTTTTTGTTGAGGCGAGACGCCATCATGTCCACCATTGGTCTTTCCCAACGGGTTACCAGCAAGTGGAAGACTTCTGGATGAAGTCCCCACTCTCCCGGGTGAAGATCGTGTCTGCTGAGGAAGTCTGCTTCCCAGTTGTCCACTCCCGGGATGAACACTGCTGACAGTGCTATCACATGATTCTCTGCCCAGCGAAGAATCCTTGCAGCTTCTGCCATTGCACTCCTGCTTCTTGTGCCGCCCTGTCTGTTCACATGGGCGACTGCCGTGATGTTGTCCAACTGGATCAACACCGTTTTTCCCTGAAGCAGAGGTTCTGCCTGGCTTAGAGCATTGTATATTGCTCTTAGTTCCAGAATGTTTATGTGAAGAGACGTTTCCAGGCTCGTCCATACTCCCTGGAAGTTTCTTCCTTGTGTGACTGCTCCCCAGCCTCTCAGGCTGGCGTCCGTGGTCACCAGGATCCAATCCTGTATGCCGAATCTGCGGCCCTCCAATAGATGAGCACTCTGCAACCACCACAGAAGAGACACCCTTGTCCTTGGAGACAGGGTTATCCGCAGGTGCATCTGAAGATGCGACCCTGACCATTTGTCCAACAGATCCCTTTGGAAAATTCTTGCGTGGAATCTGCCGAATGGAATTGCTTCGTAAGAAGCCACCATTTTTCCCAGGACTCTTGTGCATTGATGTACAGACACCTTTCCTGGTTTTAGGAGGTTCCTGACAAGCTCGGATAACTCCTTGGCTTTTTCCTCCGGGAGAAAAACCTTTTTCTGAACCGTGTCCAGAATCATCCCTAGGAACAGCAGACGAGTTGTCGGCATTAACTGGGATTTTGGAATATTCAGAATCCACCCGTGCTGTTTTAGCACTTCTTGAGACAGTGCTAATCCCATCTCTAGCTGTTCTCTGGACCTTGCCCTTATTAGGAGATCGTCCAAGTATGGGATAATTAATATGCCTTTTCTTCGAAGAAGAATCATCATCTCGGCCATTACCTTTGTAAAGACCCGAGGTGCCGTGGACAATCCGAACGGCAGCGTCTGAAACTGATAGTGACAGTTTTGTACAACGAACCTGAGGTACCCCTGGTGTGAGGGGTAAATTGGAACGTGGAGATACGCATCCTTGATGTCCAAGGATACCATAAAGTCCCCCTCTTCCAGGTTCGCTATCACTGCTCTGAGTGACTCCATCTTGAACTTGAACTTCTTTATGTACAGGTTCAAGGACTTCAGATTTAGAATAGGCCTTACCGAGCCATCCGGCTTCGGTACCACAAAAAGAGTGGAATAATACCCCTTCCCTTGTTGTAGAAGAGGTACCTTGACTATCACCTGCTGAGAGTACAGCTTGTGAATGGCTTCCAAAACCGTCTCCCTTTCGGAGGGGGACGTTGGTAAAGCAGACTTCAGGAAACGGCGAGGTGGATCTGTCTCTAATTCCAACCTGTACCCCTGAAATATTATCTGCAGGATCCAGGGATCTACCTGCGAGTGAGCCCACTGCGCGCTGTAATTTTTGAGACGACCACCCACCGTCCCCGAGTCCGCTTGAGAAGCCCCAGCGTCATGCTGAGGCTTTTGTAGAAGCCGGGGAAGGCTTCTGTTCCTGGGAAGGAGCTGCCTGTTGCTGTCTCTTCCCTCGACCTCTGCCTCGTGGCAGATATGAATAGCCCTTTGCTCTCTTATTTTTAAAGGAACGAAAGGGCTGCGGTTGAAAAGTCGGTGCCTTTTTCTGTTGGGGAGTGACTTGAGGTAGAAAGGTGGATTTCCCGGCTGTAGCCGTGGCCACCAAATCTGATAGACCGACTCCAAATAACTCCTCCCCTTTATACGGCAAAACTTCCATATGTCGTTTTGAATCCGCATCGCCTGTCCACTGTCGCGTCCATAAAGCTCTTCTGGCCGAAATGGACATAGCACTTACCCGTGATGCCAGTGTGCAGATATCCCTCTGTGCATCACGCATATAAAGAAATGCATCCTTTATTTGTTCTAACGACAGTAAAATATTGTCCCTGTCCAGGGTATCAATATTTTCAATCAGGGACTCTGACCAAACTACCCCAGCACTGCACATCCAGGCAGTCGCTATAGCTGGTCGTAGTATAACACCTGCATGTGTGTATATACTTTTTTGGATATTTTCCATCCTCCTATCTGATGGATCTTTAAGTGCGGCCGTCTCAGGAGAGGGTAACGCCACTTGTTTAGATAAGCGTGTTAGCGCCTTGTCCACCCTAGGAGGTGTTTCCCAGCGCTCCCTAACCTCTGGCGGGAAAGGGTATAATGCCAATAATTTCTTTGAAATTATCAGCTTTTTATCAGGGGCAACCCACGCTTCATTACACACGTCATTTAATTCTTCTGATTCAGGAAAAACTATAGGTAGTTTTTTCACACCCCACATAATACCCTGTTTAGTGGTACCTGTAGTATCAGCTAAATGTAACGCCTCCTTCATTGCCAAAATCATATAACGTGTGGCCCTACTGGAAAATACGGTTGATTCGTCACCGTCACCACTGGAGTCAGTGCCTGTGTCTGGGTCTGTGTCGACCGACTGAGGCAAAGGGCGTTTCACAGCCCCTGACGGTGTTTGAGTCGCCTGGACAGGCACTAATTGATTGTCCGGCCGTCTCATGTCGTCAAACGACTGCTTTAGCGTGTTGACACTATCCCGTAGTTCCATAAAATAAGAATTTACTTACCGATAATTCTATTTCTCGGAGTCCGTAGTGGATGCTGGGGTTCCTGAAAGGACCATGGGGAATAGCGGCTCCGCAGGAGACAGGGCACAAAAAGTAAAGCTTTCCGATCAGGTGGTGTGCACTGGCTCCTCCCCCTATGACCCTCCTCCAGACTCCAGTTAGGTACTGTGCCCGGACGAGCGTACACAATAAGGGAGGAATTTTGAATCCCGGGTAAGACTCATACCAGCCACACCAATCACACTGTACAACCTGTGATCTGAACCCAGTTAACAGTATGATAACAGCGGAGCCTCTGAAAAGATGGCTCACAACAACAATAACCCGATTTAGTTAGCAATAACTATGTACAAGTATTGCAGATAATCCGCACTTGGGATGGGCGCCCAGCATCCACTACGGACTCCGAGAAATAGAATTATCGGTAAGTAAATTCTTATTTTCTCTATCGTCCTTGTGGATGCTGGGGTTCCTGAAAGGACCATGGGGATTATACCAAAGCTCCCAAACGGGCGGGAGAGTGCGGATGACTCTGCAGCACCGAATGAGAGAACTCCAGGTCCTCTTTTGCCAGGGTATCAAATTTGTAGAATTTTACAAACGTGTTCTCCCCCGACCACGTAGCTGCTCGGCAAAGTTGTAATGCCGAGACCCCTCGGGCAGCCGCCCAAGATGAGCCCACCTTCCTTGTGGAATGGGCCTTAACAGATTTAGACTGTGGCAGGCCTGCCACAGAATGTGCAAGTTGAATTGTGCTACCAATCCCACGAGCAATCGACTGCTTAGAAGCAGAAGCACCCAGCATTGTTGGGTGCATACAGGATAAACAGCAAGTCAGATTTCCTGACTCCAGCCAACCTGGAAACTATATTTTCAGGGCCCTGATAACATCCAGCAACTTGGAGTCCTCCAAGTCCCTAGTAGCCGCAGGTACCACAATAAGCTGGTTCAGGTGAAACGCTGACACCACCTTAAGGAGAAACTGGGGACGAGTCCGCAGCTTTGCTCTGTCCGAATGGACAATCAGATATGGCTTTGTGAGATAAAGCCGCCAATTCTGACACTCGCCTGGCCGAGGCCAGGACCAACAGCATGGTCATTTTCCATGTGAGATATATCAAATCCACAGATTTGAGTTGTTTAAACCAATGTGATTTTTTAGGAATCCCAAAACTACGTTGAGATCGCCCAGTGCCACTGGAGACATCAAAGGGGCTGTATATGCAGTACTCCCTTAACAACTTCTGGACTTCAGGAACTGAAGCCAATTTCTTTCTGGAAGAAAATCAACAGGCCGAAATTTGAACCTTAATGGACCCAATTTGAGACCCATAGACACTCCTGTTTGCAGGAAATGTAGAAATTAACCTAGTTGAAATTCTTCCGTGGAGCCTTCCTGGACTCACACCCTGGCACATATTTTCACCTAAGTGGTGATAATGTTGTGCGGTCACCTCCTTCCTGGCTCTGACCAGGGTAGGGATGACCTCTTCCGGAATGCCTCTTTCCCTTAGGATCCGGCGTTCACCCGCCTTGGCGTCAACGCAGCTGCGGTAAGTCCCGGAACAGACACGGTTCTTGCCGAATCAAGACCCTTCTTAGTATCTCTTGAAGTTCCGGGAACCAAGTCCTTCTTGGCCAAACCGGAGCCCCGAGTATAGTTCTTACTCCTCTCCTTCCTATCATTTTCAATACATTGGGTATGAAAAGCAGAGGATGGAACACATACACCGACTGGTACACCGACGGTGTTACCAGAGCGTCCCAGCTATTGCCTGAGTGTCTCTTGACCTGGCGCTTCAGGTGGGACGCCATCATAACCACCTTTGGTCTTTCCCAACGGTTTACAATCATGTGGAAACTTCCAGATTAAGTTTCCACTTTTCCGGGTGGAATTCATTTATGCTGAGGAAATCTTCCCAGTTGCCCACTCCCGGAATGAACACTGCTGACAGTGTTATCACATGATTTTCCGCCCAGCGAAGAATCCTTGCTGTCATTGCCCTCCTGCTTCTTGTGTCGCCCCGTCTGATAACGTGGGCGACCGCCATGATGATGTCCTACTGGATCAGCACCGGTTGACTTTGAAGCAGGAGTCTTCCTAGGCTCAGAGCATTGTAAATTGCCCTTAGCTCCAGTATATTCATGTGGAGAGAAGTCTCCAGACTTGACCACACTTCCTTGGAAATTTTTTTCCCTGTGTGACTACCCCCCAGCCTCTCAGGCTGGTATCCGTGGTCCCCCGAACACAGTCCTGAATGCTGAGTGTGCTGCCCTCTAAAAGATGAGCACTCTGCAGCCCCCACAGAAGAGACACCCTTGTCCTTGGAGACAGGATTATCCGCTGATGCATCTGAAAATGCGATCCGGACCATTCGTCCAGCAAATCCCCTGAGATCTGCCGAATGGAATCGCTTCGTAAGAAGCCACCATTTTTCCCAGGACTCCTGTGCATTGATGCACTGATACTTGGCCTGGTTTTAGGAGGTTTCTGACTAGGTCGAATAACTCCTTGGCTTTTTCCTCCCGGAGGAACACCTTTTTCTGGACTATGCCCAGAATCATTCCTAGGAACAGCAGACGTATCGTCGGAAAACAGCTGCGATTCTTGGAATATTTAGAATCCAGTCGTGCTGTCGTAGAACTACTTTAGATAGTGCTCTTCCGACCTCCAACTGTTCTCTGGAACTTGCCCTTTTCAGGATATCGTCCAAGTAAGGGATAATTTAGATGCCTTTTTTCTTTGAAGAAACATCTTTTCGGCCATTACCTTGGTAAAAGGCCCGGGGTGCCGTGGATAATTCAAACGGCATCGTCTGAAACTGATATTGACAGTTCTGTACCACGAACCAGAGGTACCCTTGTTGAGAAGGGCAAATTTGGACATGGAGGTAATCCTTGATGTCCAGGGACACCATATAGTCCCCTTCTTTCCGGTTCGCTATCACTGCTCTGAGTGACTCCATCTCGATTTGAACCTTTTATGTAAGTGTTCAAAGATTTCAGTTTAGACTATGTCTCACCAAGCCGTCTGGCTTCAGTACCACAATATAGTGTGGAAAAATAATACCCTTTTCCTTGTTGTAGGAGGGGTACTTTGATTATCACCTGCTGGATATACAGCTTGTGAATTGTTTCCAATGCTGCCTCCCTGTCGGAGGGAGCCGTTGGTAAAGCAGACTTCAGAAACCTGCGAGGAGAAGATGTCTCGACTCTCCAATCTGTACCCCTGGGATAATACTTGTACTATCTAGGGGTCAACCTGCGAGTGATCCCACTGCGCGCTGAGACTCTTGAGACTACCCCCCCACCTTGAGTCCGCTTGCACGGCCCCAGCGTCATGCTGAGGACTTGGCAGACGCGGTGGAGGGCTTCTTTTCCTGGGAAGGGGCTGCCTGCTGCAGTCTACTTCCCTTACCTCTATGTCTGGGCAGATATGACTGGCCTTTTGCCTGCATGCCCTCATGGGAAAGGAAGGATTGAGGCTGAAAAGACGGTGTCTTTTTCAGCTGAGATGTAACTTGGGGTAAAAAGGTTGGATTTCCCAGCTGTTGCCATGGTCCCCAGGTCCGATGGACCGACCCCAACTAACTCCTTCCCTTTATACGGCAATACTTCCATGTGCCGTATGGGATCTGTATCACCTGACCACTGTCGTGTCCATGACATCTTCTGGGTGATATGGACAACGTACTTATCTTGATGCCAGAGAGCAAATATCCCTCTGTGCATCTCACGTACATATATATAGAATGCATCCTATTAAATGCTCTATATGAATAAAATATTTTCAGTCAGGGAATCCGACCAAGCCAACCCAGCACTGCATCTCCAGGCTGATGGCGATCGCTGGTCGCAGTATAACCACCGTATGTGTGTATATACTTTTTAGGATATCTTTCCAGCTTCCTATCAGCTGGCTCCTTGAGGGCGGCCGTATCTGGAGACGGTAACGCCACTTGATAAGCGTGTGAGCGCCTTATCACCCTAAGGGGTGTTTCCCAACGCGCCCTAATTTCTGGCGGGAAAGGGTATAACGCCAATATTTGCTATCGGGGTAACCCCACGCATCATCACACACTTCATTTTATTTTATCTGATTCAGGAAAAACTACAGGTAGTTTTTTCACTCCCACATAATACCCTTTTTTGTGGTACTTGTAGTATCAGAAATATGCAACACCTCCTTCATTGCCCTTAACGTGTGGCCCTAATGAGAAATACGTTTGTTTATTCACCGTCGACACTGGATTCAGTGTCCGTGTCTGTGTCTGTGTCGACCGACTGAGGTAAATGGGCGTTTTTAACGCCCCTGACGGTGTTTCTGAGACGCCTGGACCGGTACTAATAGTTTGTCGGCCGTCTCACGTCGTCAACCGACCTTGCAGCGTGTTGACATTCTCACGTAATTCCCTAAATAAGCCATCCATTCCGGTGTCGACTCCCTAGAGAGTGACATCACCATTACAGGCAATTTCTCCGCCTCCTCACCAACATCGTCCTCATACATGTCGACACACACGTACCGACACACAGCACACACACCGGGAATGCTCTGACAGAGGACAGGACCCACACTAGCCCTTTGGGGAGACAGAGGGAGAGTTTGCCAGCACACATCAAAACGCTATAATTATATAGGGACAACCTTATATAAGTGTTTTCCCTTATAGCATCTTTATATATATCTCAATATCGCCAAAATCAGTGCCCCCCCTCTCTGTTTTAACCCTGTTTCTGTAGTGCAGTGCAGGGGAGAGCCTGGGAGCCTTCTCTCCAGGCTTTCTGTGAAAGAAAATGGCGCTGTGTGCTGAGGAGATAGGCCCCGCCCCTTTTTCGGCGGGCTCGTCTCCCGCTATTTAGTGAATCTTGGCAGGGGTTAAATATCCCCATATAGCCTCTGGGGGCTATATGTGAGGTATTTTTCGCCAAAAAAGGTTTTCATTTGCCTCCCAGGGCGCCCCCCTCCCAGCGCCCTGCACCCTCAGTGACTGCCGTGTGAAGTGTGCTGAGAGGAAAATGGCGCACAGCTGCAGTGCTGTGCGCTACCTTTAGAAGACTGCAGGAGTCTTCAGCCGCCGATTCTGGACCTCTTCTTACTTCAGCATCTGCAAGGGGGCCGGCGGCGCGGCTCCGGTGACCATCCAGGCTGTACCTGTGATCGTCCCTCTGGAGCTGATGTCCAGTAGCCAAGAAGCCAATCCATCCTGCACGCAGGTGAGTTCACTCCTTCTCCCCTAAGTCCCTCGTTGCAGTGATCCTGTTGCCAGCAGGACTCACTGTAAAATAAAAAACCTAAGCTAAACTTTCTCTAAGCAGCTCTTTAGGAGAGCCACCTAGATTGCACCCTTCTCGGCTGGGCACAAAAATCTAACTGGAGTCTGGAGGAGGGTCATAGGGGGAGGAGCCAGTGCACACCACCTGATCGGAAAGCTTTACTTTTTGTGCCCTGTCTCCTGCGGAGCCGCTATTCCCCATGGTCCTTTCAGGAACCCCAGCATCCACAAGGACGATAGAGAAATAAAGGCATCCATTCTGGTGTCGACTCCCTAGGGGGTGACATCCTCATATTTGGCAATTGCTCCGCCTCCACACCAATATCGTCCTCATACATGTCGACACACACGTACCGACACACAGCAGACACACAGGGAATGCTCCTAACGAAGACAGGACCCACTAGCCCTTTGGGGAGACAGAGGGAGAGTTTGCCAGCACACACCAAACGCGCTATATATATATCAGGGATAGCCTTATATTAAGTGCTCCCCTATAGCTGCTTTGTTATATAAAAATATCGCCATAAATGTGCCCCCCCCTCTCTGTTTTACCCTGTTTCTGTAGTGCAGTGCAGGGGAGAGACCTGGGAGCCGTCCTGACCAGCGGAGCTGTGAGAGGAAATGGCGCTGTGTGCTGAGGAGATAGGCCCCGCCCCTTTTCCGGCGGGCTCGTCTCCCGCTATTTAGTGAATCCAGGCAGGGGTTAAATATCTCCATATAGCCTCTGGGGGCTATATGTGAGGTATTTTTAGCCTTTATATAGGTTACATTTGCCTCCCAGGGCGCCAGGGGGGGGGGGGGGGGGCTCAGGGCGACCGCCCCTGTTGCCCCTCCTTTCATCTGACCCTACCACCATCATTTATAAAACCCTAATTTTACAGTATAGTAGTAAATCTGTATTACTAATGATAAGATGCATTTTAAAAGTTGAACTGTATAAAGTATATTTATACTTAACAAGACAGAGAGTTACTATGGGTTACATTGTACACAGTATTTTATTTTCATTTTGCAACCTCAGTAAAAAGCATGACTAATAATTAGTTGTACTCTCTTCTGGAACCATTTGTACATTAACACTTTACACTGATATTTTTGGCTGTTAAACTATTCTGACATGTTTTACACAGCATGCTGCTATTCCATCTACTTATAGCACTCTTACTATTTGCAACACAAATTGAATGTATTAAAGCTGGTGGATACATTTAAAATGAAAGAATTAGGTCTTTCAGTTTACGCTGTTGTTTGGTTTGTCTGTTAATGCCCAAATTGTACTACATTCAATTTCAGAGCACTCCGCTGTTCTTTAAATATATTCAGTAGAATCCTGGTACCAATAAATCAACATCCACTTACCGCAAATCTTGTCAGCATATTCATCTGTTGACGTTTGTCTTGCCTAGGTGAGTGACTATATGTAGTTTCAGGATCATGGATTTCATTATTGATGAATTACCATAAAATGTGTTTGATTTTTTCTACACTTCTAAAAGTGTTCTTTATTTTAAATAACAATATGGGCATGCGGTCAATTTGCCAGCTGTCGGGATCCCGGCGGTCAGGATACCTACGCCGGAATCCCGACACCCCGTTGAAATGCCAGCGGTCAAAATCCCAACAGCCGCCCGGAATCTCCACTTGGGTGGTGGTTTATGACACCACCGCAGGGGGAAAAGATTACCGGGCCCAATGTGTGGCGAGCGCAGCGAGCCCGCTAGGGGACATGCTGTGCTCGCCGTTGGTATGCCAGCTGTCGGGATTCTGGCATCAGTCTGCTGATCGCTGGGATCCCTACAGCCAGGATATCATACTTATCCCATCTAATGTTTCTAAATGACTATAAATATGATAACATACCCCCTTTTTCTGGTTGGTATTTTGGAGAGGGTAACTTAATTCAGTATGGTCCAGATCTCCATACAGGTCCGGTATGATATACCGGCAGACGGGATGCCGGCTGTCACTACACCGACAGCGGCATATCGTCTGCTGGAATCCTAGCAGCGAAGAGGTGAGTCCCCTTGCTGGCTCGCTTTGCTCATCACGGCACGGTGGCTCACTTGACACAGACTCTATTCCCACTCGGTTGGTGGAGTGGACTCATCAACTGAGTGGGTATACCGGGCGGCAGGCAGGATTTCGGCAGTCGGAATTTCACGGCTGTCGGGATTCCGACTGCATTCCCCCGAATGCCGGGATCCTGATAGCTGGCATTGTAACTGCATCCATACATTTGTCAAAAGATGTATTTATTAAGGGTCATATTCTGTAAGGGAATACCATCATTGACCCTGATTCAGCATTGCAGTCAAGTCAGGCGCAATTGCATTTTATTGCATGTGCAACATAGTGAAAATGTGGATATTCCCAGTATGCACAAGTACATGCATATATGTAGCTGCACGCCTATCCCTCCGCCTGTGGAAGTAGCTGTACTTACATTCAGTGAGGACTAGCCTATATATGGTGCAAGACATCCATCTGAAAGAAGGGCACAAAGAAGGGCAACTACAGTAAATGGTGCATGGTCTACATCACAAAACCTACCCAGAAAGACTAAAAGATCGTAATATGCATAGTTTGGAACAGGGCAGGGAAGTGGGAACTTGATAGAAACTTTTAAATTAACAGAGGTGTAACGGCTCATTTTTGGCGTGAATGGGTTGCACGTGCGTCTGCATAGCAATTGTGACTTGCCGCACCTGTGTGCGACACATTTGCGGAAGTATATGCACTGTTGCAAACCTATGGATCACAGGTGCGTGCGCAGTGCAAGAGCACATTTGTGGGCATGCTAATCTCGGCAAAGGACCCGCGTTTGCTGCAAATAGCCAGTAAGATGCGCTAGGACTCATCTGTATCAAGGGTTTTAACAAAGTACATGAGGGGAACATTCTTCAAAGTAAGAGAAGTATTAGAACACAAGTACAGGTGCTGAGACTTGGGAGAGGCAGGTTCTGGGGAAATCTGTGCAAAAATTACCTAACAGAAAGAGTAGTGAATAAGTGGAATAGCCTCCCATCAGAGGTGGTAATTTAAATACAGTTGTGGCACTGGAATGCATAACAATAACCTTATAAAGACCTAAGGAACAAATAGGGTTGAAGTTACCAAAAGGATAAAAGAAAAAGGGCCAAGAGCTTCTTATCTGCCATCAAATACTATGTTTCTATGTTCCTATCTATTTATTTTTTTTTAAACAATTTTTTCTTTATTTTAGTTGAGGCATAACAAAGAGAATCTCATATTAAAGTACATCAAGGTATACAATCATTTGAGAGTATAGTAGAAATGTCCGTTCATCAAACAATGGAGATAAGGCAACAGTGTGAATCATATAGGAATCAATATATATATTTCTCTAACGTCCTAGTGGATGCTGGGGACTCCGTCAGGACCATGGGGATTAGCGGCTCCGCAGGAGACAGGGCACAAAAGCAAGCTTTTAGGATCACATGGTGTGTACTGGCTCCTCCCCCTATGACCCTCCTCCAAGCCTCAGTTAGGTTTTTGTGCCCGTCCGAGCAGGGTGCAATCTAGGTGGCTCTCTTAAAGAGTTGCTTAGAAGAAGTTTTTAGGTTCTTTATTTTCAGTGAGTCCTGCTGGCAACAGGCTCACTGCATCGAGGGACTTAGGGGAGAGAAGTGAACTCACCTGCGTGCAGGATGGATTGGCTTCTTAGGCTACAGGACACCATTAGCTCCAGAGGGAGTCGGAACACAGGTCTCGCCCTGGGGTTCGTCCCGGAGCCGCGCCGCCGACCCCCCTTGCAGATGCTGAAGATTGAAGAGGTCCGGAACCAGGCGGCAGAAGACTTTCAGTCTTCATCAGGTAGCGCACAGCACTGTAGCTGTGCGCCATTGTTGTCAGCACACTTCACACAGCGGTCACGGAGGGTGCAGGGCGCGGGGGGGGGCGCCCTGGGCAGCAATGTATAATACCTGTATGGCGAAAAATACATCACATATAGCCCTTGAGGCTATATGGATGTATTTAACCCCTGCCAGATATCACAAACTCCGGAGAAGAAGCCCGCCAAAAAGGGGGCGGGGCCTATTCTCCTCAGCACACAGCGCCATTTTCCCTCACAGAAATGCTGGTGGGAAGGCTCCCATGCTCTCCCCTGCACTGCACTACAGAAACAGGGTTAAAACAGAGAGGGGGGGCACTGATTTGGCGATATGAATATATATTAAATGCTATAAGGGAGGAACACTTATATAAAGGTTGTCCCTGTATAATTATAGCATTTTGGTGTGTGCTGGCAAACTCTCCCTCTGTCTCCCCAAAGGGCTAGTGGGTCCTGTCCTCTATCAGAGCATTCCCTATGTGTGTGCTGTATGTCGGTACGTGTGTGTCGACATGTATGAGGAAAATGTTGGTGAGGAGGCGGAGCAAATTGCCTGTAATGGTGATGTCACTCTCTAGGGAGTCGACACCGGAATGGATGGCTTATTTATGGAATTACGTGATAATGTCAACACGCTGCAAGCCGGTTGACGACATGAGACGGCCGGCGATCAAATTAGTACCTGTCCAGGCGTCTCAAACACCGTCAGGGGCTGTAAAACGCCCATTTACCTCAGTCGGTCGACACAGACCCAGACACGGACACTGATTTCAGTGTCGACGGTGAAGAAACAAACGTATTTTCCTTTAGGGCCACACGTTAAGGGCAATGAAGGAGGTGTTACATATTTCTGATACTACAAGTACCACAAAAAAGGGTATTATGTGGGATGTGAAAAAACTACCTGTAGTTTTTCCTGAATCAGATAAATTAAATGAAGTGTGTGATGATGCGTGGGTTTCCCCCGATAGAAAATTATTGGCGGTATACCCTTTCCCGCCATAAGTTAGGGCGCGTTGGGAAACACCCCTTAGGGTGGATAAGGCGCTCACATGCTTATCAGAACAAGTGGCGGTACCTTCTACAGATAGGGCCGTACTTAAGGAGCCAGCTGATAGGAGGCTGGAAAATATCCTAAAAAGTATACACACACATGCTGGTGTTATACTGCGACCAGCGATCGCCTCAGCCTGGATGTGCAGAGCTGAGGTGGCTTGGTCGGATTCCCTGACTAAAAATATTGATACCCTTGACAGGGACAGTATTTTATTGACTATAGAGCATTTAAAGGATGCATTTCTATATATGCGAGATGCGCAGAGGGATATTTGCACTCTGGCATCAAGAGTAAATGCGATGTCCATATCTGCAAGAAGATGTTTATGGACACGACAGTGGTCAGGTGATGCAGATTCCAAACGGCACAAAGATGTATTGCCGTATAAAGGGGAGGAGTTATTTGGGGTCGGTCCATGGGACCTGGTGGCCACGGCAACTGCTGGAAAATCCACCGTTTTTTACCCTAAGTCACATCTCTGCAGAAAAAGACACCGTCTTTTCAGCCTCAGTCCTTTCGTCCCTATAAGAGTCATATCTGCCCAGGGATAGAGGAAAGGGAAGAAGACTGCAGCAGGCAGCCCATTCCCAGGAACAGAAGCCCTCCAACGCTTCTACCAAGTTCTCAGCATGACGCTGGGACCGTACAGGACCCCCGGATCCTACAAGTAGTATCCAAGGGGTACAGATTGGAATGTCGAGACGTTTCCCCCTCGCAGGTTCCTGTAGTCTGCTGTACCAATGTCTCCCTCCGACAGGGAGGCAGTATTGAAAAAAATTCACAAGCTGTATTCCCAGCAGGTGATAATAAAATTACCCCTCCTACAACAAGGAAAGGGGTATTATTCCACACTATATGGTGGTACTGAAGCCAGAAGGCTAGGTGAGACCTATTCTAAATCTGAAATATTTGAACACTTACAAAGGTTCAAATCCAGATGGAGTCACTCAGAGCAGTGATAGCGAACCGGGAGTCTGGGGACATCAGGGATGCTTACCTCCATGTCCCAAAAATTTGCCTTTCTCACCGAGGGTACCTCAGGTTCGTGGTACAGAACTGTCACTATCAGTTTCAGACGATGCCGTTGGATTGTCCAAGGCACCCCGGGTCCTTACCAAGGTAATGACCGAAATGAGGATTCGTCTTCAAAGAAAATGGACGACCTCCTGATAAGAACAAGGTCCAGAGAACAGTTGGAGGTCGGAGTAGCACTATCTCAAGTAGTTCTACGACAACACGGGTGGATTCTAAATATTCCAAAACCGCAGTTGTTCCGACGACACGTCTGCTGGTCCTAGGGATGATTCTGGACACAGTCCAGAAAAAGGTGTTTCTCCCAGAGGAGAAAGCCAGGGAGTTATCCGAGCTAATCGGGATCCTCCTAAAACCAGGAAAAGTGTCAGTGCATCATTGCACAAGAGTCCTGGTAAAAATGGTGGCTTATTACGAAGCGATTCCATTCGGCAGATTTCACGCAAGAACTCTTCAGTGGGATCTGCTGGACAAATGGTCCGGATCGCATCTTCAGATGCATCAGCGGATAACCCTATATCCAAGGACAAGGGTGTCTCTCCTGTGGTGATTACAGAGTGCTCATCTTCTAGAGGGCCGCAGATTCGGCATTCAGGATTGGATGCTGGTGACCACGGAGGCCAGTCTGAGAGGCTGGGGAGCAGTCACACAGGGAAAAAATTTCCAGGGAGTGTGATCAAGTCTGGAGAATTCTCTCCACATAAATATACTGGAGCTAAGAGCAAATTTATAATGCTCTAAACTTAACAAGACCTCTGCTTCACGGTCAGCCGGTATTGATCCAGCGGGATAACATCACGGCAGTCGCCCACGTAAACAGAAAGGGCGGCACAAGAAGCAGGAGGGCAGTGGCAAAACTGCAAGGATTTTTCGCTAGGCGGAAAATCATGTGATAGCACTGTCAGCAGTGTTCATTCCGGGAGTGGACGACTGGGAAGCAGACTTCCTCAGCAGGCACGACCTCCACCCGGGAGAGTGGGAACTTCATAGGGAAGTTTTCCGCATGATTGTGAACCGTTGGGAAAGACCAAAGGTGAACATGATGGCGTCCCGCCCGAACAAAAAACGGGACAGGTATTGCGCCAGGTCACGAGACCTTCAGGCGATAGCTGTGGATGTCCTGGTAACACCGTGGGTGTAACAGTCGGTGTATGGGTTCCCTCCTCTGCTTCTCATAACAAAGGTATTGAGAATTATAAGACGTAGAGGAGTAAGAACTATACTCGTGGCTCCGGATTGGCCAAGAGGGACTTGGTACCCGGAACTTCAAGAGATGCTCACAGAGGACTAATGGCCTCGGGAGCTAAGAAGGGACTTGCTTCAGCAAGTACCATGTCTGTTCCAAGACTTACCGCGGCTGCGTTTGACGGCATGGCGGTTGAACGCCGGATCCTAAGGGAAAAGGCATTCCGGAAGAGGTCATACCTACCCTGGTCAAAGCCAGGAAGGAGGTGACCGCACAACGTTATCACCACATGTGGTGAAAATATGTTGCGTGGGTGAGGCCAGGAAGGCCCCACGAAGAAATTTCAACTAGGTCGATTTCTGCACTTCCTGAAAACAGGAGTGTCTATGAGCCTCAAATTGGGGTCCATTAAGGTTCAAGTTTCGGCCCTGTAGATTTTCTTCCAGAAAGAATTGGCTTCAGTTCCTGAAGTCCAGACATTTGTCAAGGGAGTATTGCATATACAGCCCCTTTTGTGCCTCCAGTGGCACCGTGGGATCTCAACGTAGTGTTGGGATTCCTCAAATCATATTGGTTTGAACCGCTCAAATCTGTGGATTTGAAATATCTCACATGGGAAGTGACCATGCTGTTGGCCCTGGCCTCGGCCAGGCGATTGTCAGAATTGGCGGCTTTGTCTTACAAAAGCCCATATTTGATTTTCCATTCGGACAGGGCAGAACTGCGGACTCGTCCCCAGTTTCTTCCTAAGGTGGTGTCAGCGTTTCACCTGAAACAACCTATTGTGGTGCCTGCGGCTACTAGGGACTTGGAGGACTCCAAGTTGCTAGACGTTGTCAGGGCCCTGAAAATATATATATATATATAATTCCAGGACGGCTGGAGTCAGAAAGTCTGACTTGCTGTTTATATTGTATGCACCCAAAAAAGCTGGGTGCTCCTGCTTCTAAGCAGACTATTGCTCGTTGGATTTGTAGTACAATTCAACTTGCACATTCTGTGGCTGGCCTGCCACAGCCAAAATCTGTAAATGCCCATTCCACAAGGAAGGTGGGCTCATCTTGGGCGGCTGCCCGAGGGGTCTCGGCTTTACAACTTTGCCGAGCAGCTACGTGGTCAGGGGGAAACACGTTTGTAAAATTCTACAAATTTGATACCCTGGCTGAGGAGGACCTGGAGTTCTCTCATTCGGTGCTGCAGAGTCATCCGCACTCTCCCGCCCGTTTGGGAGCTTTGGTATAATCCCCATGGTCCTGACGGAGTCCCCAGCATCCACTAGGACGTTAGAGAAAATAAGAATTTACTTACCGATAATTCTATTTCTCATAGTCCGTAGTGGATGCTGGGCGCCCATCCCAAGTGCGGATTGTCTGCAATACTTGTACATAGTTATTGTTACAAAAATCGGGTTATTATTGTTGTGAGCCATCTTTTTTAGAGGCTACTTCATTGTTATCATACTGTTAACTGGGTTCAGATCACAAGTTGTACGGTGTGATTGGTGTGGCTGGTATGAGTCTTACCCGGGATTCAAGATCCTTCCTTATTGTGTACGCTCGTCCGGGCACAGTACCTAACTGAGGCTTGGAGGAGGGTCATAGGGGGAGGAGCCAGTACACACCATGTGATCCTAAAAGCTTGCTTTTGTGCCCTGTCTCCTGCGGAGCCGCTAATCCCCATGGTCCTGACGGAGTCCCCAGCATCCACTACGGACTATGAGAAATAGAATTATCGGTAAGTAAATTCTTATTATATAGCATAGACACAGAAAAGATTCCCTCAGTTAATGAAAATAAGTTGTTTGAGCCCGGATCCACGCCCATACCAACATCCGCATCCACTCCCTCTCAATGCAAAGCATTGTGACCCCCCACAAATGGGTTTGGTGAACCAAAAACTAGTCAGTACCAAATGAAATTGGAGGGTCCTGTCCATGAACTCTAGTTTCGTACCATAAAGTATTGTGAAAACATCTCCACACTTGTTCTTTTAACGGGCGGGATAAAGTTTCTATGTAACTTTCCCATGTCTCAAAAAAATTTCATGGTAAACCGTTCCTTTTGTAAGGAGGCTTCCAGCCACTCCATTCTAAAAATATTAAAAATCTTCCCTGAGAAAAGGGATATTGACGGGGCCGAGGGTTGTAACCACATCTGTAAGATACATGTTTTAGCTGCTGCGGAAATTATCATTAACAATTTTTTGACACCTTGTGCCATCCCAAGACCCTCCGGTAGTATACCAAATATTGCCCACTCAAGGGTAAGCGGTAAATAGTTAACTAAGTGTTGGGTAGTGTATCTCCATATCTGGACCCAAAATCTCCGGATTATGGGGCATCCCCACAGGCAGTGAAACAGCTCAGCCCATTGTGTACCACATCTAGGGCATGAAGAGTCTTCTAACAATCCCATTAGGCGTCTACGGTGTGGCGACAGATACGTTCTATGCCAAACATTCAAGAAGAGTTCGACATAGGACGCAGCAGGTATTAATTTAATGGAGAGCTCAAAGGTCCTCAACAGTTTTGTCATAGTAAAAGACGGGAAATAGTCTCTCCACTGTGCCAGTCCCGTCGTCATGTCATCATATTGTAGAGGCGTGTGCAAGAATGAATAATGAATAGAGATTGCCCTGGAGAAGGGGTTCCTATCTAATAATAGTTTATCGAATGGGTTGTCATAGTCCTGCGGGGATAGTAGCCTAGAAGTAACAGCCACATAATGTTGAGCTTGTAAGTACACTAAGGGAAACCTATTCAATATCGGAAAGAGTGACGCTGCCTGTGCAAACGTAAGTGGTTTTCGCAACTCGCTATGTGTAATTTGACGTATGGACGTAATACCGTGCTTTTCCCAGAGAGTGAAAGGATGGCCTGCGTTTCCGTCCTGGAAACTGGGGTTGCGGACTAGGGGAAGGAAAAGGGACACATGTGGGTTTAAGGAGCATTTGCGCCGTAGGGAATGCCAAACTCTCCAAGTGGACATTAGCAGTGGGTTCGCGCTAACCGGAGTGGGTATCTCTCCTTTATGCAAATGCAGGAAACAAATAATACTACCACCATTTAGGAAGGCAGTTTCCAGGGCCGTATTGGAGTACAGATTTCCACCATGTAGCCAGTCTCTCAAGTAACGTAAGTGGGAGGCATAACTATATTCCAATACATTGGGGAGATTTACACCTCCATTGTGTCTACGCTGCTGCAGTTTCACCAAACTAATACGCGCTCGTTTACCGTTTTCAAATGAAAGTACGCATGATTTTATTAATTTCTGTATTCCTAGACAGTAAAATAGGAAGGGATTGCAGTGGGTATAAAAGTCTAGGGAATAAAATCATTTTTACCAAGTTCACTCTGCCCAGATACGAAATTTTAAGATGTTTCCAGCGTTCTGTATCCTCCCTCATAATGCGCACAATTTGTTTCAGATTAAGACTGTACAAGTTGTTCAAATTTTTGGGGATCTGTACCCCTAGATAGGTAATTGCTTTGGTAGCCCAACTTACTAGGGTGTCCCGAAACCAAGCTGGGCGCGCATAACCCAGTTTTAAATACAGGGCCGTGGACTTTTTAAAGTTGGCTTCGAACCCCGATACCAGCCCAAATTCTCTGATACGTTCCATCAGCGGCCCCAGGGTCCTCCTTGGTTCTGACAAGAATAAGAGAACATCGTCTGCAAATGCCGATATCTTTACCTCCGCCACGCCAATGCTTATGCCCCTGAATTGGGATGAGCTCTGGAGGACGCGCAACATGGGATCTAACGCTAAGTTGAAAAGCAAAGGCGAAAGTGGGCAACCCTGTCTTGTCCCTCTGGTAAGTTCAATGTTGTCCCCCTTAGTCCCATTAATTAATAATGAAGTGTACGGTCGGGTATAGAAATTTTTTATTAAGCATTGAAATGTCTGTCCAAAGCCCCTTCTTTCTAATATGTCGTAAAGATAGGGCCAAGAGACCATATCAAATGCTTTAGTCGCATCTAGGCTCAGGAGCATATTCGGGGTGTCAGTCTGGAGGCTCGCCGCCACAACCACAGCTATGGCAGTGCGAATCCCCTTCACCGAATGTCTGCCCTTAGTGAAACCCAGTTGATGGTCCGTGAGCATAGACGCTAAAAAGGACTGGAGTCTGTCCGCCATTATCTTAGCCAAAATTTTGAAATCAACGTTCAAAAGTGTAATAGGTCGGTAAGAGGATGGTAGGGAATGATCTTTATTGGGTTTTGGTATAAGGGTTGTAAAAGCCTAGTTGAAAGTGGGGTATAAAGGAGACTCTAATTGAATATGTCTGTATAAGGCATGTAATGCCGGGACTGCATCGTGATGCAAGAGTTTATAATATTCAACAGAATAGCCATCTGGTCCTGGCGCCTTGTTTAAGTGCATAGAGGAGATAGCCTTAGCAATCTCCTCCTCTGTGATCGCCCTCTCTAAATCTTCCCGCTGTAGGGGTGTTATACAAGGGAGATTTGCCTCGTCTAGTAGTGTGGCCGACAAAGCCGGGTCATGTGAGGTCGGTGTGTAAAGCTGACGAAAATAGTCCTGGAACGTCCGCACAACGTCCGCATTTTGAGTGTGTAAGACATCCGTGCGATTGTCACGTATCACAGAAATGTGGCCACGTCGCTTAAAGCTTTTAGTCATGTTTGCTAGTAAAGTCCCTGTTTTGTTTCCCCAGCGAAAATATTTTTGTGTAGTGTAGTCAAGTTTCTGCTGAGCTTGAAACTGTCATACAGGCGACGAGAGTCAATGTAGGTGTTGTGAGTGAGGGAGTTAGGATTTGCGATATACTCTGCTAAGTGTGACTGCATCGTGTGTAACAGGTCATCATGTTGCGCCTTATTTACCCAATTTCTGTTCGCTACATATGACATAATGTGCCCCCTCATCACTGCTTTAGACGTTTCCCAAAACAAGACAGGGTTGTCCCAGTGCTCCAGATTATCATCCGAAAACTCCGCCCATTTAAACTTGAGAAACCGTTTGAACTGTTCTGAGTGATAAAGGTATGAGGGGAATCGCCAGAAGAGAGGGCGTGAGCCCATGGAGCGAGCGCTAAGCGTAACTGACACCGGGGCGTGGTCAGAAACGGCAATGTCACCCTCCCGGGCATCCGTAGTGTGCGAGAGCAAAGGCGTGGACAGCAGTATATAATCTATGCGGGAGAAGGACCCATGGACCGCCGAGTGAAACGAATAAGACCTGTCAGTGGGATTAAACAACCTCCATGGATCAACTAAGGAGTGATCCGCTAGTAATCGAGAAATCTGACCCCACTGGGGGGCCATTCGGATAATTGGAGCCAGGCTTTTATCAACCGAAGGGTCCGAGATTGTATTGAAATTGCCGCCTATGATAAGTTCGTGATTGCTTCTACTATGAAGAAGTTGCGAAATACGTTGGTAAAAAGCCGGTTGTTCAGTATTGGGAGCATACAGATTGAGCAGAGTGAACTTAGCGTCATATATTTGAACGTCCATGAGAATATAACGGCCCTCCGGGTCCAGGTCTGTGTGCAATATAGTGTAGGGAAGGCGTCGGGCAAAAGCTATCGCCACTCCGCGCGATTTGGTGCGGTATGGCGCAGATATACAATCACCCATCCACCCGTCACGTAGTGTGGAATCTTCCCCCCTCTTCCAATGCGTCTCCTGAATATAGACAATGTCAGGCTTGAGTTTTTTAAGGGCGGAGGTCACTTTTTTGCGTTTTATCGGGGTGTTAAGACCCCCCACATTCCATGAGGTGATCGTAATGGAGCAGGGCAGTTGTCGGAAAGAGCCACTTGTCCCAGGGCTGTAAGTCGTCATCCTATACCAGTCAGTGGATGCGTACAAACGTGGGTATATCCAACAAGCACGGGGCCACCCCTGTCCCAGCAAGCAGGGTGAACCCCAAGGGTGCATAGCAGGCATGGATCCGGGCCCAATACATAAAGTAAGACCGCATACAGTGGGTATAACCAAGAAATAGTCAGCCTCAACTGAAAATTTTCCAAATTTTTCCCTTCCAAACAAACAATGCGTAAGCCCCTGAAGTTCATTTCAGGGGGTAGCAAGAATAAACATAAGCATAACCAAACATGGAAAATAAACATCATAACAGTTAGTAAAATAACATATAGAAGATAGAACCAAGTGTATTAATTAACACAAATACAGGAGAGCGTACCATCTCAGTTTCCAAAAAAGCCAGAAAGGTTCATTAATGTGACCGGGTAGGGGAGTCCCCAGATTGACGAGTCGGCTGTAAGTGAGCCCGGGCCTCAGTCGGGCTATCAAAAATAAATGTCTGCCCATTTTCGGTGATTTTTAGTTTAGCCGGGTACAACAACGCAAAGCGCTTGTTATGATCAACCAAAAATTTACAGAGCGGGGAGAACTCTTTACGTTTCTGGGCCACCGCGACCGAGAAGTCCTGGAAAATGAGAATACGATGATCCTCAACAACTAAGTCACGGTTCCGTTTAAAAGCAGCCAAGATCTTCTCCTTGTCGCGGTAGTCCAGGAACTTAGCAATCACTGGGCGGGGCCTCCTATCAGGACCCTCACGTTCCGGGCCTAACCTATGAGCTCGCTCAATACGTGGAACGTCTATGTCGCTATGGAGGTTGAGCGCCTCGACCAGTTGTATACTTATAAAATCTATCAGGGCCGACCCCCTAACCTGTTCAGGGATACCCACAAAGCGAAGGTTATTCCGCCTGTGACGATTTTCTAAGTCATCTACTTTGTCGACAAGCTCTTGATAGGAGGCTATAGTGGGTGCGTTAGACGATTGTATGGCATGAAGGTCATCTTCAACGTCACTAACCCGTTGTTCCAGTGTACCCAGCCTATTAGAATGATCAGACAGTGAAGTCAAGGCTGAATCTAGAGATGTTTGTAATTTGTCTAGCCGTTTGTCAATATTGGGCATGAGCTGTTCAAATTTAACCTCAAATTTGGGAAGGAAACTCTGAAGTTTCTCATCCATCATAGGCATGAGCAATTCAAATTTCTCCTCAATTTTTGGCATTAATACATCGAGTAACGCTGATGCCACGTCTGGGGACGGTGTAAGAGGTCTCCCCCTCTCCCCAGTGGAATGTACGGGGGAGGAACCACCTTGTGGTGAAGGTGGGGAGAGGCCAGGCTTCGCTGGTGTTTTTTTGGGGTTAACCATAGTACGAGTGGTTCTGGGCGGGAGTGAGGACAGTGACTTGTTAAGAAACTTGTCCATACACCAGGCCAGATGATAAATAATCCAAGCGTCAGAGTATCAAGGGGTAAGGTAGTTCCAGCCCGGGAGTGATATAACCAGTAGATAAGAGGCCGCTCTCCAAGGAATCTACAAATTTACATCCTAGAGGTCAAACAGTAAATGCTAGAATGATAATTACCCGAGGCATAATGCCACAGAATACATACAAGGACAATGGTATAATAATTTGAGTAATAACTAAAATCCAAATCTTGAAACACAAAAAGCGATTGCAGTTAGGTCATACACCCCTAATTCCAGAACCCCACACAATTAAGAGTAAAAGAAATAGGTGAGTCAAAGTAAGATAAGGCTGCAGTAAATAAAAAAAAAGAAAGAAAAAGACAAAAAAAATTATACTATACAACCACAAGATGGCGCTGTTGCTGTGTATAGTAGAATTTCTGGGCTCCTGAATATGATAGAATTCAGAGTATGCGAGTAAAGGAAGTCCAGTAGAAAACCAGGGTAATTAAACACAAAAAGTCACCGCAATAAAGGTAAATGACCTCTTCGCCTTGGGGAAGTGCCGGGGGAGTTGGGTAAATAAGCAAGGTCCGGTTAAAGGCAGTTTACACTCTTCTCAATAACAGCCACCTAGCAGTCCTCTGCAATCGCAAGAACAACTGTTCAAGGAGAGGTTTTGCAGCTAGATATAGAACCGCAACCTCACCCGTCCGGGTAGTAATTATAGGTGAGAGCACAATAATTCCCCAGTGCCAGGAAAGTATGGGTGTAAGTATGAGTAGGGGGGGAGAGAAAATCAAAGCAGAGGGGGAAGATGGAGTGGGCTAGGAAGGATGGTGCTGGGGAGTTGGAAAACACAATAGGGGGGAACGGAACAAAGATGAGGGGGGAGAAGGGACCAGGGTCTGTTAGTAAAGGAGAAAGAAAGGAGGTGGCGTAGACACACAATATTAGTACCTGGGGGAGAAGGAGCACGCCATCCAGTGTAGGCAAGCAGGGTCCCCGTCAGTGTCGCCAACGAGGCTGTAGGAGCCACAGGGTGGAGATGGTTCCAGGGACCTCGCACGGTCAGTCTAATATGCAATCCCGGCAGGAGCAGGTTCACCAAGGTAGAAGGAGCACGGCTAGCGGCTGTGCAGCAGCAGGACCCCAGACTGCACCAGAATGGGTCCGGATTCCAGCGTAGAGGCTCCCTTCCCCACACGGGTCGTCCATGTCGAGTCTCCCGTCTCACGAGTGCTGCGGGATGCAGGGTCCAGGCACGTCTCCGAGAGCGGCAGCAGTACCCCGCTGTCGCTTGTAGACAGTTGCGGGAGCGGGATCAGTGAGCGGTGGTCGGTCGGACGCCGCGGACAGCGCGCTCCCAGTCCCAGCAGGGGTCACAAGTAAGAGCGGGTGTGCGCCCGCGACTCCTCGCGTCCCGCTCCGATGAGGGCTCCCCGCATCAGCACAGAGATCAGTTCAGGAACGGAGTCAGGGGTCAGGTGCCGGTATATTAGTAGCGGTTGGCCGCGGGTAGTGTCCACAGTTTACAGCGAGGGTTACAGGTGGAGGCCAGTTCGCGCCATCAGCACGCTGGGGGTCATGCCGGCCATCAGATCCGATGGCTTGACTCCGGGGTAATATACAGGTCTCCCGCACAATATTGGTATCCCTCTGGACAGGGAAAGCTCGGCTGCCAGATGATACAAGTTTCCCTTCAGTGGGTCCCGCAAAAGGAAAGGATTGTGAGGGATTCCTCATGGAACTTGGAGGAACCACATTAAAAAGCGGCCATGCTAGCTGGCCCCGCCCCCGGAAGTTGTTCCTATCTATTTTAACAGAACAGAAGAATACAGGGTATGAGGAGGGGCAGATTGGCCCACTGGATAGCCAGGACATTCCTCGCTTCACCGAGGAATGGCCGTCAGTTAGCCCTAACACATACCTCCCAACAAGACCCTCTCCAGGAGGGACACAATGCTCTGCTTCTGGACTTTTCTCTTGATTTGTGATTGCCCTCACCTGTTTTGAACAGGTTAATGGATAAGAAAGGTGTTTCACCACAGGTGCCGGCAATCATAAATTAAGAGGAAAGTCCAGGTGCAGAGCATTCTGTCCCTCCTGGAGAGGGTCATGTTGGGAGGTATGCTAACCCGCCCCCCTCCATCTCGCAGGCCGATTCACAACTGTAGCTAGGAGAGAGGCTGCAGCGGTGTCCTACCTACCTGCATGACGTTCGGGGGGGGGGGAATGAGTGATCCCCCCCGCCACCCCAATATTTATAAAGGAGGGGGGGGCCACACCTGGGGCTGTGTATGGGATCCGGTCAGGATGCTGGCGGTAGGGATCCCGGGGGTCGAAAATAGCAATGCCGGAATCCCGAAGAGGCACACAATCCCGGCACCGGAATCCTAACCACCGGGATCCCGAACGAGTGTTTGCCGGCCCGCCGGACAGGTAAGCCGTGTGCGGGGATGTGTGGTTTATGATTAGGCTGCGCGGGGAGGGTTATGATTAGGCTGTTGGGAGTGGGGTAAGGGTTAGGCACTCCCAGAGAGGGTTAGGGTTAGGCTGCGGTGGGAAAGGGTAGGGTTAGGCTGTGGGTAGGGATGGTTAGGGTTATGCTACAGGAAGGGGGGGTTAAGTTTAGGCACCACCAGGGAGGGTTAGGGTAAGGCTGGGGGTGGGGGTGGGGGTTGGCTGTGGTAAGGGAGAGAGTTAGGGGGCATTGGGATTATTACCCTATCAGGATTCTGAACTTCGGAATGCCGCAGTTGGTATTTTGACCACCAGCATCCCCAGCACCGGCATTTTGAACCCAATCCCTGTGTATAATGCAATGTAATATGGGGGTGCAGTGTGTACAAGGTATACGTAGTATGTATAATGCAATGGAATATGGGAATACTGTGTGTACTGAGAGTTGGTATGAGGGAGAGGCCGTGTATGCTGGACTGTGGGCCCACCTCCTCCTCTAAGAATTAGGTTCCAGACTCTATCCTAGTGCATTTTAATTACGCATTATACATATGTTACATTATACTGCACAGAACTATGGTGTATTTTCTACAGTGCATTACTGCTATTAGTCTAGTAAATTATCATGCATGCAGTAGCAGTGTTTGCTATTACTATATATATTTATCAAGGGGCCCAGCCCATGCACTCTGTAATGGTTATACAAACCTTTGTGGTAGTTGGTCACTCCCCCACTGGAGCCTGCCCACACCCTTAAGCATGTGCCCCTACCGCTGCATTTTCCTGGTGAGCCCTTCATGACCCAGTCCGACACTGGCATTATGTATACCAAGTGGTATTATGGAGGTTCCTGTGTGTACTAAGGGGTGATCAGGGCTGTAACTATAATGGGGCCCGGGAGCTTAGAAGGTATAATATTAACAACAGCTAGGAAAATAAAGGCCTGATTCAGAGGCAGACACAATGGCAAGGTTTGCGCAATTGAGCATTTTCTTTTTTTTGGACTCCGCATGCGCCAACTTAGATGACCGATGGTGGTCATAGTGAGGACAGTGCACAGTGATTAACAGACAAGGAGCGTGTGCAGGAGGTAACGAAGGGTGGCAAGCAAAGCGCAGGCGTGTCTCAGGTTGCATTGGGAGACGTGCCTCAGGCTATGCATTCGTACACGGCTGCAAAGACCTCGGCATCTTAGTACTGACCGCCTTACTGAGCGACATGGGTTTGCTCAGAAGTTCGATGCGCATCCGTTGCTGTGTGTGTGTAAGCAATCGGCGGATTAGAGATGCTGTGATGCTGTCAGTAGACAGATCTATAAATATAATGGTATATATTTATATTCAGGACAAAGAGAAATGGGAGGGTGGGGGGGAGATAGTGTAGTATGTTAAAAGCACAATAGGTTACTTAGACTAAATCACTCGTACATCAGAAAAGCTAAAAACTAGCATATCAGGGGCAGACAGGCCTGTCTGTAGAAAGCTCTGTGGCTCCATTTTCAAACCAGGACCCAGTTCCGATGTCCTCTGGATATGCCAGTTGCTGCCCCTGATATGCCAGTTATTAACTTTTCTAGCACAGAGCTGGTGCAATTTTCAATGGTGCAGTTGATGTTGGTGTATAAAGGTGCACGAATGATAGCTGAAGCATCTGTAGACACTGAAAGTGGGCATCTCAATCCTTGCACATTTGGATGCATAGTTGTATACCAGGGAAGGGCATCATAGCGGCATTAGCATAAAGGGGTCTATTCATGAAGCAGTGAAAAGTGTGGAGAAGTCAGCCAGTGGAGAAGTTGCCCAAGGCAACCAATCAGCTGCTGCGTATAATTTTATAGAATGCACTTTATAAATGTTACCTTAACACCATGGGCAACTTCTCCACTGGTACACTTCTCCACACTTTTCACTGCTTCATGAATAGACTCAGATTCAGCTGCATCATAAGACACAAAGAAAGCCGTGACGGCCTCCGACTCAGAATCAGCCCTATGAGAAATTAGGATCCCGCTCCCTCCACAGACGCCATCTCTTTAACAGACCCACCCCCTTTAGGGCTGCTTCCATAAATTTACCGCGTTGGTTTTCCATTCTAATCCACCCCTGGATATGAGCCTAATGCTCTTGCACCGGATAGTGCCTAGAGGCTTCCTTATATAGAGTGTTACAAATGTTGCACCAATGTGATGCCACGTTTTTTTAGCGTGCCTGTTCCTTTAAATCTACAACAGTGCGGTGAGCACATCCCTATGGAAGCATCAGTTGTCTGTATCAGTGCTGCTCAGCAGAAAGAAGGATATGCTGCAGTCCCTGCGGCAGCCAGGAAGAGCTGTCCGCTGGTCCTCCAGGAAGATTTTTCAGAGCGGGGGTTACTGTCTGGCACCCGCCCACATCTGAGCCATCGCTGATCCTTTATTATCAATAACAGTAATCATAAATCTGGTTTGCAAGAACTGAAATGAGTAGACCAAAGAATAGTGCAGCAAGCCAGGGTCTAGGAGATATTAAAACAGATCAAATTGGGCACATAACAAGACTCACGTTGGCCATAAACCAGGGCGATAGCAGCTAGTTGGTTGGAATGATAATCGGGTAGTGAAGTGTAAGCATATTTGTCTGTAAACACATACATAAATAAATAAAAAAGCATGTGAAACTAGTGTGTTTATTTCTCACCAGGGGCTGCTGCTGCTGCGCAGGGAAATGGCTGGCTGGCCCTTCGCTGCGGCATTCCTTGGTGCAAAGCACCGGCTGCACCACCACTAGTTCCACGGCTGCATAAGTAGTTAGATTCTGACGTAAAAATCAGCAACTATCTCTGCAATTGTTACCAATGCACCATCCATGTCTTTCTCAATAATAGCCAGAAAAAGCATTAGCTTTCGGATTATCCTATCCGGCATCACTCGCTGTTCTTCGGAATATCAAGCACCGGCTCATGTATATAATCCAGTGAGCAGTCTCGTCCACCACCTATTACAGAAAGTTGATATTAGATTATTTTCTGTGCCTGTAAAAATAAAAATGTAAATTGAATTCAGCATTTACATGTTACACTTCAACAGCAAAGGAAAAACAGAACATGTGCTGTATAAAGTGACAAGGTCAAAGTAGAAATTAAAAGCAGTAGTTGTTTGGGAAGATTTTCTATAAACACATTTCACAAACTACGGATTTGTAATCATTATTATTATGCGCTGACAAAATGCAAGAAAGGGTTTTTGGGTGTTTTTTTTTTTTTAAGGAAAGCTGCAATTTTAGCTTTTGGAACATTTTATTCTAAAGTGAAGGGCAGACCTTGAAACGAGATGCTCATCTCAAGATAATGTCTGCTTTCAGAGGGACAGTGATTTTACGCTGTCTGAAAGCAGTTTCACTTACTGATGCAATTAGCATTTCACTTCCCCAGATGACTTTTTAAATGATAAATTCCAATGGGGAAAACGCTTTTGTCAAACAGAATAACATCAATATGATCATATAGATGACAGTGGAGAATGCATCAACCTACTTTTTTAGGCAGAATCTATCCCAAAAATAGACGTTGGTAAGAGTCACCTGTACTCATAAGGCGGCTGGTCTGTAAACCAAAAGAAAAGTTATCCCTTAATAGTTCCAAGCCAGCATTATTTCCCCGATAATCTATTATGTGCTATGATCAATAAATTATATATTCCCGCGGGAAGCAGCTCTGGCTGTGCATAGGGGCCCAGCTGGTAATCCGGCACTGAAATGTACTGTATTGCATATTCTAATGGTGGGAATAGGCTGCCTAATTATTTTGTTATGGAAATTATTGTTACTGGTAATAGAAAAGTCAGCACAGTGATAGGGGAGCCGACAACCTTGCCAGGCCCCAGTAATGGTAGAGGGCGTGGCTAATGGGGGAGGTAGGGGGGGTTTCTGCGAAACTGTGGCCGCAAGATGGGAGAGGCACCAGTCCCCTATGTGGTGGGCGATGGCGGCAGCAGCGGCAGAAAAGACGGCGTAACATCAGTTGTGCTTACATTAATCTTTGGATATGTTGGACTTTGTCATACCCTCAACATGACCTATTGCATTAGGTACAAAATAGTCTCTTAGACTGCTGCATACTTGCCTACTCTCCCAGAACGGCCGGGAGGCTCACGGAAATTGGGTGGGCCCCTCAGGAAAGTAAAAAGTCTCCCAGAGCTAGCCGCACCCTGCCAAAAGCCGCCAGCCAACCGCCCACTTACCGACTAAGGGGTCTAGTTACTAAGCCTTGGATGGAGATAAAGTCGACAGAGATAAAGTACCAGCCAATCAGCTCCTAACTGCCATGCCACAGGCTGTGTTGGAAAAATGACAGTTAGGAGCTGATTGGCTGGTACTTTATCTCCTTCCGCTTTATCTCCATCCAAGGCTTAAAAAAAAACCTACATTTGGCAGGCCAGGTTGCCGATGACGCGATTTGCGCTGAATCGTGCGATTGCAGCCATGCCCCCCACTGTACAATGCCAGTAATCTCTACATTGTACAGTGGGGGACGTGGCTTTGGTGACGCAAATGTGAAGCTACTCCCTCACCCAAAGCCTCTTTCTCTGTGTCACACCCCTTGCCCACCCCCTATGACAAGCCACGTCCCCACTTTGCCCACCGCCATGCTGACCTGGCTGCCCCCTCCCGGAGTCGGCAACTATGAGTTGCAGAGGTGGGGCTGGGACTCACTGGCAGTTGGTCGGGCTTCCCCTATTTGGCTATACACAGTTGTGCGTATAGTTTATAATACTGTGTGTTACCTGAATCACAGGTGATGTCAAGTGCTCAGAAGCAGATGCAAATGTGACAATCTTTAATTATTACAGTATGCACAGTATCAGTAATGTTATGGATTCTCAATTGCTAGAGAAGAGAAACGCTTGATGGTAACAATGAACAGGTAGAAATTAACACATAATAACAGCAAAAATAGCAAAGTTCTGAGAACACATAATAACCAGCAATGAACAAGTAGAACGGTTCACAGCATAAATGCAGAAGGAGTAATGTCCTGACTGAGGTGGTGATCAGCTTCAGACCAGGCTCACTGCTGTTCTATACAACCCCCGAGGCCATGACATCACGCAATGCGGAGGGGCCATCAGCAGTAGAAAGTGGACACTCTGGGCAGCTCTATACACTCACTGTAGGGTGCATGTCTGAAGGGGAGGTGATCACGAGACCACCTGTCAGGATCCCGACGGTCACAATGCCGACGCCGGAATCCCAACAGGCGGCAAAATCCACGGGCTTTTCTCCCTCTGTGGGTGTCCATGACACCGATAAAGGGAGAATAATATAACCTGTGGTGAGCACAGCGAGCCACCGTGCCCGCAGCATGTCGAGCGCAGTGAGCCCGCAAGGGGCTTTCTAACGCTCGCCCCGCTGCCGGATTACTGGTGGCCGGGATCCCGCCGTCGGGATCATGACAGTCGGGATCTTCGGCTACCGGTTAAACATGTAAGTGTCCTTTTGACGCTCCGGGTTGCACTGAAGCAGCACTGCTGGCTGCAGGGTGCCATTTCAGGACTATGATAGCCATATGCAGGAGCCATGGGGCAGCAATGGTGCAGCCTCATGAACCTGTGTTCTAGGCTACAGCGTTGTTCACACATTATGACCCTGATGCTATTTACAGGAATAGACCAGGCAGAAAGAACAGTCAGTGCCTGTAACTTTACTAAGGAACACACAGAGAAAGCAGGCCACAAGCTGAGGTGAGGACCTTGGGCAAATGCTCACAACAGGAATGAAACACAATGACCTACATGGAGTGTAGGGAGGAGTAGATCTATAAGATCACAGCAAATGTGGATGTACAGTAATTACCTGCTGGGAATCAGCAACAGTGACTGCTACAGCAGCAGCAATCCTGGTGGTAAGAGTATGTACTGCAGCACAGTACAACATAATTACAATGTTTCACAACTGATCTATTATTATTATTATTACATTTTATTTATAGGGTGCCACAAGTGTTTTGCAGCGCCGTACAAAGGACAGTACAGGAAGACAAAACAGTAAATAAATAACAAAAATAGACTACAGGTAACAAAGTACCCCACAATTCTCAAAACATAATACAGCTAAGATGTAAGTAGCGAGGGAGTAATCATCGTACTACTTGGGACTGGCGGCCATAGATAGAGATGAGCCTTTACCAGCAGGAGAAAAAGCGGGTAAAGATGGTCGCTGAGTAGGATAGTGCTACGAGTGAAATGTGTCGAGAAGAGGGCTTTGACAACAGGAGGAAAGAGGGCCCTGCTCTGAAGAGCTAACAATCTGTTGTTGCAAGTGCTAACTAATGATGACCAAGCATATTGGTGAATTACTCAGAGATGCGTGCTACTGTATATGGGTGACTATATGCATCTTTTTCAGTACACGCTATGCACAAGAAATTATGGCCAATTTGCTTTGAACTGTACTTTGTGGTATATTCAATTAGTGTCAGATCCCCTCCAACGGATGCCGATCCAACTTTTTTTAACGCCCGCAAATTCAACAAAAAACGTGGATCCACGGCTAATCCACCGATCCATGTGTTTTCCAACAAATCTGAAAAACAGCACTGGACTTGAATAGGTCGAATCCAGATTCGACCTAAAAAAGTAGGAAAGTGCAGTTTTTCGGACTTGTTGGAAATTCTGACAATAATTGAATAAACCCCCATAAGCTCCATTGCCTCATAGCTGACATTGGGCTCATTCAGCATCAGTTGCAAATGCGAATAATGAGCGATTATCAGCAGGGCCGGTTCTGGGGCTCTGTGCGCCCCGGGCGGCAATAGGGGGCGTGGCTTCGTACAGGGGGCGTGGTCATTTACGCCCCCTGTACAGACTGAAATGATGTGCGGTGCGCGATGATGTCATCGCGCACCGCACAACAAAGATCTTCTCCACGAAGGGAAACTAGACGCGTAGCGTCTAGTTCCCTTCGTGGAGAGGACCTTTGCTGTGCGGTGCGCAATGACGTAATCGCGCACTGCACAGTAAAGGACCTGTCCATGAAGGGAAACTAGACGCGTACGCGTCTAGTTTCCCTTCACAGCGGCCAGCGGGGGGCACAGCAGCAGCGGATCTTGCCCTGGTGCGGCGCCCTCCGGATGGCGCCTTCTTGCGCCCTCTGGGAGGCGGCACCACGGGCAAAAGTCCTGCTTGCCCATGGCAAGATCCGCTACTGATTATCGGCATACTGCGCATGCGTACACAACCATACACCAGACAGTGCTATCGCCCCAAGTCTGATTTTCGTGATTGTACATAGGTATCTGCAAAAACAGTAGCAATCGCATTTATCAATGATAAAAATGAGTGGTGAAGGCGTGCCAGTTGGATGGGTATACAATTTCTGCGATGTGTGGTATGTAGTGGGTGTGATGCGTGTTGCAATCGCTATATATGCAAAGCAAAGAGGTTTAAAGAATTGCGCTAGTCCTATATATAGCTGTATAAGCTGGTTGCTGCTGTTGAACAGGTGGTAGATGTATTATACGACCCCACACTAAGGCAAATTAATTTTTTGAAAGGCGCGTTTAGCGCACTCTTAGCTTGTACAATATAACTAAAAATATTTTGTAAACCTTTATATGGTGTATAATGTAATAATTCATTTATACACCATATAAAGGTGTATAGTATATTTTTGCTCATATTTTTAGGTAAGTGTGCGCTGAACGCTATATATGCAAAACATAATGCAGGAATTGCAACCGCATCAACAACACAGGCTGAGTAGCTATAGAGTTACACAGACTGTAGAAGTACTGATGGAACAGCAAAGGTTAAGATGGTCAAGCTAAGAATTGCAAAATCACATGCAGCTGATGGTGTATCTAACTAGACACTGTCTATCATCCGGATACTGTTCACAATGATGCAGGCAGGGAATGCTGCGTAGTGTGCTGTATGTGCTGTATGCCAAATTAAATAAATTAGGTTTTTACAATAGACAAAATAACACTTTTATTCAGGTTAGGGATGAGCGGGTTCGGTTCCCTGAGAACCGAACCCCCCCGAACTTTACGTTCCGAGCCTGGATCCGAGCCTGGCTCGGCACTTCCCGCCAGACTCAGAAACCAGAATGAGGCAAAACATCATCATCCCGCTGTCGGATTCTCGCGGGTTTTGGATTCCATATAAGGAGCCGCGCGTCGCCATTTTCACTCCAGTCCTGGAGAGTGTAGCGAGAGGACGTGTCTCCTCAGTGTCTGTGCGGGAAAGTGGTGAGGCGCGTGGGGTGGCGACCTGCTCTTATGAGTCATTCCAGTGCTGTCTTGTGCTGCATCAGTCCAGTGGTGGTGTCTTGTGCTGCATCAGTCCAGTCACAGTGGTGGTGTCCTGTGCTGCCATAAGTCCAGTGCTGCTATATAAGTCCAATCCAGTGCAGTGGTGCTGTGTTGTGCTGCATCAGTCCAGTGGTGGTGTTTTGTGCTGCCATAAGTCCTGGGGTGGTGTCCTGTGCTGCCATAAGTCCAGTGGTGCTGCCGTATAAGTCCAGGGGTACTGCCGTATAAGTCCAGGGGTACTGCCGTATAAGTCCAGTGGTACTACGTATAAGTCCAGTGGTAAAGCCGTATAAGTCCAGGGGTACTGCCATATAAGTCCAGTGGTGCAGCCGTATAAGTCCTGGGGTACTGCTGTATAAGTCATGGGGTACTGCCGTATAAGTCCAGTCCAGTGGTGCAGCCGTATAAGTCCAGGGGTACTGCCGTATAAGTCCAGGGGTACTGCCGTATAAGTCCAGTGGTACTACCGTATAAGTCCAGTGGTAAAGCCTTATAAGTCCAGGGGTACTGCCATATATGTCCAGTGGTGCAGCCGTATAAGTTCAGGGGTACTGCTGTATAAGTCCAGGGGTACTGCTGTATAAGTCCAGTTCAGGGGTACTGCAGTATAAGTCATGGGGTACTGCCGTATAAGTCTAATCCAGTGGTGCAGCTGTATAAGTCCAGGGGTGATGCTGTATAAGTCCAGGGGTACTGCCATATAAGTCCAGTCCAGTGGTACTGCCGTATAAGTCCAGTCCAGTGGTGCAGCAGCATAAGTCCAGGGATACTGCCGTATAAGTCCAGTGGTACTGGCGTATAAGTCCAGGTGTACTGCTGTATAAGTCCAGTCCAGTGGTGCAGCCGTATAAGTTCAGGGGTACTGCTGTATAAGTCCAGGGATACTGCCGTATAAGTCCAGTTTTACTGCCGTATAAGTCCAGGGGTACTGCCGTATAAGTCCAGTCCAGTGATGCAGCCGTATAAGTTCAGGGATACTGTCGTATAAGTCCAGGGGTACTGCCGTATAAGTCCAGTGGTACTGCCATATAAGTCCAGGGGTACTGCCGTATAAGTCCAGTGGTACTGCCATATAAGTCCAGGGGTACTGCTGTATAAGTTCAGGGGTACTGCCGTATAAGTCCAGTCCAGTGGTGCAGCCGTAAAAGTTATGGGCTACTGCTGTATAAGTCCAGAGGTACTGCCATATAAGTCCAGTCCAGTGGTGCATCCGTATAAGTTCAGGGGTATTGCCGTATAAGTCCAGTGGTACTGCCGTATAAGTCCAGTCCAGTGGTGCAGCTGTATACGTCCAGGGGTACTGCCGTATAAGTCCAGTGGTACTGCTGTACAAGTCCAGGGGTACTGCTGTACAAGTCCAGGGGTACTGCCGTATAAGTCCAGTCCAGTGGTGCAGCCGTATAAGTTCAGGGGTACTACCGTATACTGCCATATAAGTCCAGTCCAGTGGTGCAGCCGTATAAGTTATGGGGTACTGCCGTATAAATCCAGTGGTACTGCCATATAAGTCCAGTCCAGTGGTGCAGCCATATAAGTTCAAGGGTACTGCCATTAAGTCCAGGGGTACTGCCGTATAAGTCCAGTCCAGTGGTGCAGCCGTATAAGTTCAGGGGTACTACCGTATACTGCCATATAAGTCCAGTCCAGTGGTGCAGCCGTATAAGTTCAGGGGTACTGCCGTATAAATCCAGTGGTACTGCCATATAAGTCCAGTCCAGTGGTGCAGCCATATAAGTTCAAGGGTACTGCCATTAAGTCCAGGGGTACTGCCGTATAAGTCCAGGGGTACTGCCGTATAAGTTCAGTAGTACTTCCGTATAAGTCCACCAATATTGTGCGGGCATTACATCTGGGCAAATTCCAGCACGTCCAATGTTTTACACATACAATTAATTTGGTGGTGCAGAATTGTTTGAAAAATGAAAGGGGGGTGCAGGAGATGCTGTTGTGGCCCGAAAAATTCCAGGCCACTTTCGACATTCTGCCACTGCATGCCACTCCTAGATGGGCCAGGTGTTTGTGCTGCACACTTGTGTCGCTTAGCTTAGCCATCCAGCTACCTCATTGCACCTCTTTTTCTTCTTTTCATGATGTGTTGTTTGGGGCCTATTTTTTAACTCTGCAATCCTGTCTGACACTGCAGTGCCTCTTTTTCACCTCTTTTTTTTTTTGCACCTCTTTTTCTTCTTTGCATGATGAGCTGTTTGGGGCCTAGTTTTTTAAAAGTGCCACCTGTCTGACACTGCAGTGCCACTCCTAGATGGTCTAGGTGTTTGTGCCACACACTTGTGTCGCTTAGCAAAGTCATCCAGCTTCCTCGGTGCAACCTTTTGGCCTACAAACAATATTGTGAGGTGTGAGGTGTTCAGAATAGACTGGAAATGAGTGGAAATGAATGTTATTGAGGTTAATAATATCGTAGGATCAAAATGACCCCCAAATTCTGTGATTTTAGCTGTTTTTGTGTTTTTTTCCCCAAAAATCATCCAGATCCAAAACTAAAACCCAAAAGGGTGGTTTTGTCAAAACTAATCCAGATTCAAAACACGAGCGAGTATCCAGATCCAAAACAAAAACACAAAACACGAAAAGCGCCCAAAACAAAAACACAAAACACGAAAAGCGCCCACTGCACATCTCTAATTTAGGTACAGTATGTTTATTGTCACGTGTATGCTCAGCGCTGGGTCATAATACTGACGGCGGGATCCCGGCTGTCAGATGGCCGACAATGGGGCGAGCGGAACGAAGCCCCTTACAGACTTGCTGCGCTCACCACAGCTTATATTCCCGCTCTGTGGGTGTCGTGGAATAGTCCCTGTTCGTCGGCATGTCGACCGTCGGGATTTTCAGATGCCGGGATCCCGGCGTCGGTATTATGACCTGCATAACCCGTATGCTCATTATTATTGTAGGCAACACTTGTTGTTTACACCATGACCCTAAGGCAGGCATTCCCAACCACGGTCCTCAAGGCACACCAACAGTGCAGGTTTTAGTGATATCCAGGCTGCAGCACAGATGGTTAAGTCAAAATAACTGAGCTACTAATTAAGTCACCTGCACTGAAGCCTGGATATCACAAAAACCTGCACTGTTAGTGTGCCTTGAGGACCGTGGTTGGGAATGCCTGCCCTAAGGGGTCTATTCATGAAGCAGTGAAAAGTGTGGAGAAGTGAGCCAGTGGAGAAGTTGCCCATGGCAACCAATCAGCATTGAAGTAACATTTATAATTTGCATATTACACAATTGTTTGGAGCAGCTGATTGGTTGCCATGTGCAATTTCTCCACAGGCTTACTTCTCCACTCTTTTCAGTGCTTCATGAATAGACCCCATTAATGCCTGCCTGACATTATTCTGACAAGCAGCAAACCCTCACAGCACATTATTGCAATATGATTTTTGAACGCCATATTTTAGCATAGCTACATTATTAATGTACAAATCATGTATAAATGAATATACATGGTTTTGTACAGGCATCGATGTATAAGAGCTGAGTTTACTCTCGTAATTTTGAGGGAATGTATGCAATGCTGCCTTTGTAGCTATGCGTACAATGGGGGTCATTCCGAGTTGTTCGCTCGTTATTTTTTTCTCGCAACGGAGCGATTAGTCGCTAATGCGCATGCGCAATGTCCGCAGTGCGACTGCGCCAAGTAAATTTGCTATGCAGTTAGGTATTTTACTCACAGCATTACGAGGTTTTTTCTTCGTTCTGGTGATCGTAATGTGATTGACAGGAAGTGGGTGTTTCTGGGCGGAAACTGGCCGTTTTATGGGTGTGTGCGAAAAAACGCTGCCGTTTCTGGGAAAAACGCGGGAGTGGCTGGAGAAACGGAGGAGTGTCTGGGCGAACGCTGGGTGTGTTTGTGACGTCAAACCAGGAACGAAACTGACTGAACTGATCGCAGATGCCGAGTAAGTGTGGAGCTACTCAGAAACTGCTGAGAAATTTCTATTCGCAAATCTGCTAATCTTTCGTTCGCAATTCTACTATGCTAAGATTCACTCCCAGTAGGCGGCGGCTTAGCGTGTGCAAAGCTGCTAAAAGCAGCTTGCGAGCGAACAACGCAGAATGACCCCCAATGGGAGAGGGCTACATCTGGGATGGGGTTGTAGCGTACGTAGATGTGATTGTGGGTTTGGCTAGAGGTCTTTGCATATTTCTGCAATTAGCGTGCGTTCAATTGCAATCCTTGCTGAATCAGGCCCATAGTCTTGGCTAGTTTTTTTATTTTTAATAAATTTGCAAAAATCTAAAAAAAAAAACATTTTTCACGCAGTCATTATGGGGTATTGGGGGTCATTCTGACCCTTTCGCTCGCTGCGTTTTAACGCAGCAGAGTGAACGGGTCCCTGCTGCGCATGCGCTGGCGCTGTAGTGCGCCGGCGCATGCCAGATGGCCGAAGGCCGTAGCAGGGATGCGATCACCTCTGCCTGATTGAGAGGCAGAGGCGATCGCTGGGCAGAAGGTGGCGGAACGACGGCGGACGGCCGCCGTTTTGTGAGTTTGGTTCGGCCAACTCAGGCGTGGCCGGACTGAACGGGGGGCCGGGCCGCAGCGGCTGCGTGACGTCACACGCAGCCGCTGCGGGCCACGGAGCGATGAGTAGCTCCCGGCCAGCACGTTAAAGCTGCGCTGGCCGGGAGCTACTCTTGAAGTGCAAAGGCATCGCCGCTGTGCGATGCCTTTGCACTTCTGCGAGGGGGGGCCGAACTGACATGCGGGGCGGACTAGCGCTGTGCTGGGCGTCCCCCCACATGTCAGGGAAGAAGATCGTAGCTGTGCTAAATTTAGCACAGCTACGATCAACTCGGAATGTGTGTAGAATTTTGAGGGGAAAAATTAATTTATTCAATTTTGGAATAAGGCTGTAAGTAACATAACAAAATGTGGAAAAAGTGATGTGCTGTGAATACTTTCCGGATGCACTGTATATATGCATGGCAGTTACAGATGTATCCTCATGTACTATTGCTGAAGTTGCGCCAAACAGCCACACTCAGTACGTCAGGTTGCGTGTGACTTGGCTTGCACAGATCACCTTTTTTACAGAAATGTGCATCTTAATGCAATGCGACAATACCACTTCATCAGACTGTGCTAATTCATTTGATATGTTAGACTTGTATATCTGAGTCTGAGCCTGTATACAAAGTGCTACGATGCAACGGATGCAACTTTTTTTTACATCAAGTTCCGTTGTTCTATGTATACAGATTTAGACTCAGCCGCACACAAGTGTTGCATATCAAAATAATCAGTGCAGTGTTGTGAAGCAGTTTTGTCGCATACTGTAGTATTGCTAATATTAAGCACGTTCTTGTGAAAAAGACGCTCAGTGAAGTCAGTGCGGCTCACACACCAGGCATTGTGCACCACATGGAGTATTGAGGCTAAGTGTATGAGGACACAATTATTGAAGATGATTGATTGGCTGGCACTTTGTTTATCCGCTTTACCTCCTTCAAAGAGTTGATAAATTTCCCCCACGGAGAGGGTAATGAGAGTGATATGGAGTTAGCAGTGAGAGTGGAAAATGGAGGGACAATGACAAGGTATGGAGGGACAATAAGAGTGATATGGAGATGGCAGTAAGAGAGTTATAGAGTAGGGAAAACTATGAATGGGCAGTAAGAGCAATATGGACAAGGTGATGACAGTGATATGGAGGGGGCAGTGATAGCAGTATGTAGGAGACAGTAATACATATATGGATGGGGAACTGAGATGACGGAAAGGGGCAATGAGATATGTATTCATATAGGGCCTGGATCTGAGTTTGGAATAAAGCAACAAATGTGTGCACCTGGACAAACCATTTTGCAGTGCAAGGGGTGTAAATACATACATTTTTTGCCATGCAGGGTAAATAAATACTGTCTGCCTTTACATGTAGCTCAAAAATGCTGGGCAACTTTATTCATACATTGCAATTAAGATTTTAGTTTGAACACACCCCACCCAAAGCTAACTTTCTCTGCACATGTTACATCCGTCCCACCTGCAGAGCAACATGGCATTGCCAAGATGCAGTTACAGTGCTTGCTGTTTCTTAAGGGGGTACTCACGGAGCGATCGCTGCTCAAAATCTAAGCAATCTGACTAGATTGCTTAGATTTTAAGCAGTGATCTCTCCGTGTGTACCCCTCACAGCGATAGCGATGCGCAGCCCCTCGCATCGCTATCGCTGGTGCTAGATCTAGCGGGTCGCTCACTTCACCCGCTAGGTGAAATGAGCGCGCCCCCCCCCCCCCCCGCACACGCTCAGCACACATCGCGCTGTGCTGAGCGGGGGGAGAGATGTGTGCTGCTGAGCGGTTCACTCAGCACACATCTCTCCCCACATCTGCCAGTGAGTACTGGCCTTTACTTTATTTCCATGTCAGAATCAGGCCCATATAGGGTAAAGCTCCTTATTGGAATCCTTTAATCCTTTCAAAGGGTTTTTTTTTTTGTTTTGCTGCCTTAATTTAGGACTCAAGTCAGTGGAAGTGGCCATTTAGGCATAAACCTGGTATACGACAGATTCATCATTGACTGTAATGACTTACTATACAGTATGACTAGGAGCTTGGATCCGGCAGTGCAGGAGAGCAAATGTTTGACTGGCTGGGTGGCTTATATTGTCTACATGGGTTCAGTATGATTTACCGGCGGACACAATACTGACAGTCATAATCCCGACAGCCATTGATCTACAGTCAAAATACCGACATTCATTATGCCGACACATTCAAAATGCCGACATGGGGTATGAAGCAGTGATAAGAGTGGAGAAGTGAGCTCATGGGCAAGTTCTCAACTGGCTCACTTCTCCACTCTTATCACTGCTTCATACATTTACCCCTACAGGTAAATACAGGCAGTACGGATGGTGTAATGGTTAGCATTACTACCTCACAGCTCTGAGGGCATGGGTTTGATTCCCACCTTGGCCCTAACGGTGTGGAGTTTGTATATTCTCCCCGTAATTGCGTGGGTTTCCTCCAGGTACTCCAGTCTCCTCCCACCATCCAAAAATATACTGGTAGGTTAATTAGATCCCAACAAAATTGACCCTAGCATAAATGTGTGTGTGTACATGTGGTAGCCAATATAGAGTGTAAGCTCCACTGGGGCAGGGACTGATGTGAATGGACAATTATTCTCTGTAAAGCGCTGTGTAATATGTGTGCGCTATATAAATAACTGGTAATAAATAATAAAGAAATTTACCCCATAGTCAAAATACAACATTTGAAATACTGACATGAGTTTTTCTGTTTTTATTTGTGTCAAGGTTGACATATGGTCGACATGGACACCATCTAAGTGTACCACATCCCCTTGCATGGCTCACTGCGCTTGCCATGCTGCGCTCGGCACACTATTATATTCCCTCTCCAGGTCCACTGGAATGGAAAAATATGAACAAGTCTGTTTTGGGGCAAAAATTCCTTAAAAACACATGTCGGCATTTTGATATGTCAGCATTTCAAATGTAGGTATTCTGACTATGTCGGCATTTTGAATATGTCGGCATAACGAATGTTGGTATTTTGACCGTGTCTGTATTTTGACTGTCTGTTAATAGCTGTCAGGATTATGACAGTCAGTATTGTGTTCGTCAGTAAATCAACTACTACCTGTCTATATATCTGTATATTTCACTGTTGATAAGCATACAAGTGTTTGTGCAAGCAGTGTTTCCTATTTTGTTTCTACAAATCATGTATTTGGTGAAACCAATTCTGTCACTGTCATGCAGGGTGTGTTATGTACTCTACTTAATGCCAGCACATACCTTTTTTTTTAATAAAAATTCCACTTTTGGAACCAAAGTAAGGTTGGAAGGAGACAAGAGAGCCTACAGTAGCCTCACCCATGCCCCATTGTCATTAATACTGACTTTTAGCAGCATAAGGGCAAAACTCCACTCTTCTATGAATACAGAAGAACTCTTACTCTCACTGCTAGCCCCTTCCTTGTTGAGATATTTTGAATTGCATTGGTGCTTTGTACCTAGCCTTCACTGTTAGAAATTTGCGTTCGCATACAATACACCAGGGGGTAAATTTACTAAGATGGGAGTTCTATTTAAGATGGGATGTTGCCCATAGCAACCAATCAGCTTCTACTTCTCATTTATCTAGCACCATCTAGAAAATAATACCTGGAATGTGATTGGTTGCTATGGGCAACATCCCATCTTAAAATGAACTCCCATCTTAGTAAATTTACCCCCAGGTCTGGCTGGTTCCACAACACAACAGACCTAGTAGAGTGTAGGTCACGGCTGGCCAACCTCTGGCTCTCCAGTTGATGGGAAACTACACATCTCAGCATGTACTGACACCGTTATATCATTCTCTAACAGCAAAACTGTGGCAGGTGAGGCTGGGACTTTCACAATACCTGGAGAGACACAAGTTGGCCATCCCTGACCTATACTTTACTAGGTCTGTTGTGTTGTGGAATTGATGCTTTGGTGTACTCTGACTCTTACATGGATATCTCACAGTCATTATTTTACCTTTTGAGTTCATATTGCAATAATTGAATATGTACTGTACAATTTTTTTTGTGAAAACAGAATACAGAATGGCAATAGAGAGACACACACAAAACAACTATTTTTTCTCATTGTTCTTCAATGGGAAGACCAGTGGGAGAGGCTACAACAACATGACAGCAGATCAGTAGGTACAAAGAGATCAATGCTGGCATTGTAGGGTGGGGGTAAAAGCAGGGGAAATGTCAGGCCTCAGCTACAGTACAGCATACCTCCCAACAAACTGAATAGCAGAGTTGGGACTCCTCGTGTGCCGTAGATGCGTGCACTCAAAAAGGGGGCTTGGCCTCGGTTTGATGGGTCATGACCTTGCGGGAAATGCCACGCTCATGATCCACACCCCCGTTTTTGTCGCTTTGGGGCAATTCCAGCGCTCTGGGAGCTGCCGGCCATGCCCCCAGTCCCTCTTTCCACAGAATAGACGCCTTGTGTATGGGCACAGCATCTATTCACCACTGCTCTCCTAAGCAGAGCAGCGAGTCTGAGGGGGACCTTGCAACTTCCTCCCTCACTGCGGTACACTGCGGCCCGTGGGTGGGACAGCAGGATAGTGCCTGATAAACGGGACTGGCCCACCAAAATCGTGAAAGTTAGGAGGCATGAGTACAGTAAGTAGTTTTCAGTATTATAGTTTAGCGTATGGACTTTCACAAATTCTTCAGTACTTTACACAATTATACTTGTTCTAGTTTTACTTTTTTATTCAACCTACCAGACTTGATTCGACTTGATGTATAGATATAGTAGGTTGCACAAATGTTGGCGTTTTTTAGAGTGATAAATCAAGAATGAAATCGTTAAGCTGTGACTTTAACACACTTTGATATATAGACTTCTAAACTCGCGCTTACACTAACAATTGACTAATAGCTGGCGTGAGACAGGCAGCATTCAAGAACCATGGTACTGTTGGGAAGGTCAAAGCAAGGAAATATATTAAAACTGTCTTTGTAAGTCCAGGTAAAGAGAGAGGTGGAACATTTTTGTCTTTTCAGCTAGACCTGCTTAAATATTTTAGCCTTGAAAAGAAAATATATTCCATTTTTCAAAAGTATTCTTATTGCACAGGCGTCTCAGAAATGTTTTATATGTCTTCTTCTATGCCAGCTATTTTAGACTGTGCTCACTGTGCATTCATATCAATGTAAACAGCCCTTGATAATTCTGGAATAAATTCAGTTGTCTTATCTTATTTGGCCAATATCAGGAAGTCCTACTGCTTAAATGCAGCTAAAATGAAAAATGTTTTCCTGTGAAAAAAAGCTACGCAGTATGATCTATAAAATCTTGTGTACCTTCTGGGCAGGATTTTTTATTGCCAATGAAAAAGATGTGTTGATATGCCCAATGAATTCAAAGTAGTCATTAATTGAATAAAATGTCGACTATGAACAGGGGCATTTTAAGAGAGGAGAAAGCCTGTATACAGACACTGTGTGGGGCCCCCTCTTCTCTGCAGTGCCAGGTCTCCAGAAACATGGAGACCTGGCACTGCCACCATGTGCCACCATGTTCCCGGAGACAGCTCTATACTGCACATGTGCAAATCACCGGGAAAATGGCCGCCACGTCATTTTCCGAGTGATTTTTCTTGCAGCAGGGACACCAACGCGGACACTGGTGAGTTAAGTGATTACGGTGTGGGTCCCCCTTAACACAGGGGCCCATGTGCACTACACACACTGCACCCATTATAGAAACGCCTATGACTATGAATGTTCAAGACATACTTACTGACTCTACATGAAACAGTGGTGATCTCCCTGACTCCCTGAATGGTCTGCTAATCTCCCTCTCCACCCACAATGGAAGAAATAATGGAGAGAAGAATAGAAGGATGTGTACTACAAGAAAACGGCAGTTGCTCTCCAGCTCACTGATGATTACATGAGTGACTTTGTGCAGAAGGATGTGTGAAAAAGGAAATGCCTTGATTTACTGGAGACGAATGCTCCATTACGAGTCATGTACGGTGCATTACAAGGGGTGCATGCATGATAACAGGGATTATGTGCTGCCCAAACATGTGTTCTGCATTGCAGTGGATGTGTGACAAATTGCATTATATTGTTAATGCCTATCTGGCATCAGTGGGTTATTGCTGACAGTGAAATTGATATTATGGGCGGGATGTACTAAAGGAAAAATGAGGTAAAACCCCCAAAAACGGGGGGTTTACCGCATTTTCAAATGTACTAAGACCCTACCGCCGTTTTATCGCCGTCCAGGGTATTGTCATCGCTGGATGGCGATACCCTACAGAAGCCCATGGGCTTCTTATCGCCGACCGCTGCAACCCGCCGCAGACGCCCCCCCCGACATACCTTCCTCCACGCAGCCCTGGACCCAGAAGGTAATCTCTTCCTCCCCCTAGCAACGCAGCCGGAGGTCCTTCCGGCTGCAAGGGGGAGGAGGAGGCACCGGGGGCAGCCTGCTGCTGCTTCCCAGTGTTGGAGGAGTCTGGAGAGTCGAGGGAGATGACAGAGACCCCCCGCAGACCACCTCACAGGTATCGCAGGGGGCCTCTATCACTGCATTGCGATATTGACCGCATATGTTAGTACATATGCGATCAACATCGCTGCGATTAGCGGCGAGGGGTGGCGATGTATCTTAATACATCCCGCCCTATATGTGCTTTATCTGAAAGGACATTTCTATGTGCAATTTTGTTGTAAATATATAAAAAAAAAATGGAAATATAAATTTTCTTGTTTTATTAACACAATCTACATTAAAATCTTGGAGTAAAATTGTAAAAAAATCCCCCAAAATCATAACTCCTGAGTTCTTGACTATATTAAGAAAAGCCATGGAAAATTTGATGCATATTTTAAGCTGTGTAAAGAGTCAAGTGCAAGAAATCTCGATTGCAGTAAATAAATAAAAATCTAAAATTAAAAAGCAAAGATTAGACGTTGGAATTTCTCACTGTTCTGGTTGCAGGAACTATATGACCAGCCAAGTATAAAATCTGGAACTCGGTCAAATGTTTTTTCCAAATCACTAACAGTTGGCCAGAATCACAGTCAACCATACAATTATCAGGTTGAATCATTTTTTAGAATCAGTGTAATTAGTGATACAATAATTGCAGAGAATTAGAAAGGGGGGTATAGAGAGAAGGACAAAGAGTGGCTAGAAAGAGAGGAGAAGAGAGATAGGGAAGAGGAAGGGTGAGAGAGGCAGACACAGACAGGGAGAGAGAGAGAGATAGATAGGTAGGTAGGTAGGTAGGTAGGTAGGTAGGGATGGTATAGACCAAGGAAGAGATAGGGGAGAAGGAAAGAGAGAGAGAGAGACTGGTTTTCTGTTGCTGCATTTTTACATTTATATACGAACTTGCTTATAATACTTAAACTAACATTTCAAAAAGTTCTAAAACACAGTATTTATATACTTAAAGAAAAATTATAAACGTGTGTTCCAAAGTTATTACTTACATGCTGTCTAAATCCTTTTTTTTACTGAGGTCATACATTCTGTCTGCAGCACAGGTCACTGCACTCTTCTGACAGTACCTACAGTATATGAGGAAGCGTGCAATGGCACACAGGAAAATCACTACGGTATGTACTACCGGTATATTTCCTCACCCCATCACCCTATGGTAAATCACACTGTGGAAGAAAAGGAGGGATGAAGGAAGCATTCTTTTTAAAGCCCTTATAATATTTTTCATATATAATTAGGAATTAAAGTGATATTACTCTTGAAGTATGGTTTTGCGGGCATGTGCAAATAACATAATAAATGAATACTATAAGTAAATGAAAATGGAATTGGTGAGCAAGTCATATTAAAATTATTTACAATGTAGCGTCAATAAAATAGTAATACAGTATTTGTTTTTTTAATGCCTCAAAAAAATCCTACGTTCACTGTCCTCCTACCATGAATATATATTTGCTTAAATAATGTACTGTAAGTAATAGTACTGTACAGAGGCGTAACTGTGGGAGGCAACGGAGTAATTTGCCGCTGGGCTCCTGCTCTGTAGGGGAGCACCTGTCCTCCCATTTTGTGACACCATTCAATTATGTTAATTAACTGCTGCCGCTAATCTCTTTAATGGCCGACTCCCACACTAGTCCCTCATAACCTCTTTATTATAGATACACATTTTACAAGTATCATACCCACTATCTAGGGGGTGGAGGGCACCAATGTTTATCTTGCCTCCGGGCAACTGGGACGAAATTACGCCACTGGTACTGTAAATAGTAGAGGCACAATGAAATATTCTTGAACATTAAGGCTATGACAATATTTCTATATTATCAAAACTGCAATATTGGATTTAGAACTCTTTATGGAAAAAAAGCTGATCATAGACATACTGGAAGAAGTGTGCTATTATTCAGCTCGCTGCCCTCTAGTGGTCAAAGATACAGTTACATATTTACATTGCTACACAAAACTAGTGATGTGCACCGGAAAATTTTCGTGTTTTGGTTTTGGATTCGGTTCCGCGGCCGTGTTTTGGATTTGGACGCGTTTTGGCAAAACCTCCCAGAAAATTTTTTGTCGGATTCGGGTGTGTTTTGGATTCGGGTGTTTTTTTACAAAAAAACATCAAAAACAGCTTAAATCATAGAATTTGGGGGTCATTTTGATCCCATAGTATTATTAACCTCAATAACCATAATTTCCACTCATTTTCAGTCTATTCTGAACACCTCACACCTCACAATATTATTTTTAGTCCTAAAATTTGCACCGAGGTCGCTGGATGACTAAGCTAAGCGACACAAGTGGCCGACACAAACATCTGGCCCATCTAGGAGTGGCACTGCAGTGTCAGGCAGGATGGCACTTCAAAAAAATTGTCCCCAAACAGCACATGATGCAAAGAAAAAAAGAGGCGCACCAAGGTCGCTGTGTGACTAAGCTAAGCGACACAAGTGGCCGAAACAAACACCTGGCCCATCTAGGAGTGGCACTGCAGTGTCAGACAGGATGGCACTTCAAAAAAATAGTCCCCAAACAGCACATGATGCAAAGAAAAAAAGAGGCGCACCAAGGTGGCTGTGTGACTAAGCTAAGCGACACAAGTGGCCGACCCAAACACCTGGCCCATCTAAGAGTGGCACTGCAGTGTCAGACAGGATAGCACTTCAAAAAAATAGTCCCCAAACAGCACATGATGCAAAGAAAAAAAGAGGCGCAATGAGGTAGCTGTGTGACTAAGCTAAGCGACCCAAGTGGCCTACACAAACACCTGGCCCATCTAGGAGTGGCACTGCAGTGTCAGACAGGATGGCACTTCAAAAAAATAGTCCCCAAACAGCACATGATGCAAAGAAAAAAAAGAGGCGCACCAAGGTCGCTGTGTGACTGAGCCAAGCGACACAAGTGGCCGACACAAACACCTGGCCCATCTAGGAGTGGCACTGCAGTGACAGGCAGGATGGCACTTCAAAAAAATTGTCCCCAAACAGCACATGATGCAAAGAAAAAAAGAGGTGCAATGAGGTTACTGTGTGACTAAGCTAAGCGACCCAAGTGGCCGGCACAAACACCTGGCCTATCTAGGAGTGGCACTGCAGTGTCAGACAGGATGGCACTTAAAAAAAATAGTCCCCAAACAGCACATGATGCAAAGAAAAAAAAGAGGTGCACCAAGGTCGCTGTGTGACTAAGCTAAGCGACACAAGTGGCCGACACAAACACCTGGCCCATCTAGGAGTGGCACTGCAGTGTCAGGCAGGATGGCACTTCAAAAAAATAGTCCCCAAACAGCACATGATGCAAAGAAAAATGAAAGAAAAAAGAGGTGCAAGATGGAATTGTCCTTGGGCCCTCCCACCCACCCTTATGTTGTATAAACAGGACATGCACACTTTAATGAACCCATCATTTCAGCGACAGGGTCTGCCACACGACTGTGACTGAAATGACTGGTTGGTTTGGGCCCCCACCAAAAAAGAAGCAATCAATCTCTCCTTGCACAAACTGGCTCTACAGAGGCAAGATGTCCACCTCATCATCATCCTCCGATTGCTCACCCCTTTCACTGTGTACATCCCCCTCCTCACAGATTATTAATTCGTCCCCACTGGAATCCACCATCTCGGATCCCTGTGTACTTTCTGGAGGCAATTGCTGGTGAATGTCTCCACGGAGGAGTTGATTATAATTCATTTTGATGAACATCATCTTCTCCACATTTTCTGGAAGTAACCTTGTACGCCGATTGCTGACAAGGTGAGCGGCTGCATTAAACACTCTTTCGGAGTACACACTGGAGGGAGGGCAACTTAGGTAGAATAAAGCCAGTTTGTGCAAGGGCCTCCAAATTGCCTCTTTTTCCTGCCAGTATACGTACGGACTGTCTGACGTGCCTACTTGGATGCGGTCACTCATATAATCCTCCACCATTCTTTCAATGGTGAGAGAATCATATGCAGTGACAGTAGACGACATGTCAGTAATCGTTGGCAGGTCCTTCAGTCCAGACCAGATGTCAGCACTCGCTCCAGACTGCCCTGCATCACCGCCAGCGGGTGGGCTCGGAATTCTTAGCCTTTTCCTCGCAACCCCAGTTGCGGGAGAATGTGAAGGAGGAGCTGTTGACGGGTCACGTTCCGCTTGACTTGACAATTTTCTCACCAGCAGGTCTTTGAACCTCTGCAGACTTGTGTCTGCCGGAAAGAGAGATACAACGTAGGTTTTAAATCTAGGATCGAGTACGGTGGCCAAAATGTAGTGCTCTGATTTCAACAGATTGACCACCCGTGAATCCTGGTTAAGCGAATTAAGGGCTCCATCCACAAGTCCCACATGCCTAGCGGAATCGCTCTGTTTTAGCTCCTCCTTCAATGTCTCCAGCTTCTTCTGCAAAACCCTGATGAGGGGAATGACCTGACTCAGGCTGGCAGTGTCTGAACTGACTTCACGTGTGGCAAGTTCAAAGGGTTGCAGAACCTTGCACAATGTTGAAATCATTCTCCACTGCACTTGAGTCAGGTGCATTCCCCTTCCTTTGCCTATATCGTGGGCAGATGTATTGGCTTGAATGGCCTTTTGCTGCTCCTCCATCCTCTGAAGCATATAGAGGGTTGAATTCCACCTCGTTACCACCTCTTGCTTCAGATGATGGCAGGGCAGGTTCAGGAGTGTTTGCTGGTGCTCCAGTCTTCGACACGCAGTGGCTGAATGCCGAAAGTGGCCCGCAATTCTTCGGGCCACCGACAGCATCTCTTGCACGCCCCTGTCGTTTTTTAAATAATTCTGCACCACCAAATTCAATGTATGTGCAAAACATGGGACGTGCTGGAATTTGCCCACATGTAATGCACGCACAATATTGTTGGCGTTGTCCGATGTCACAAATCCCCAGGAGAGTCCAATTGGGGTAAGCCATTCTGCGATGATGTTCCTCAGATTCCGTAAGAGGTTTTCAGCTGTGTGCCTCTTATGGAAAGCGGTGATACAAAGCGTAGCCTGCCTAGGAACGAGTTGGCGTTTGCGAGATGCTGCTACTGGTGCCGCCGCTGCTGTTCTTGCTGCAGGAGGCAATACATCTACCCAGTGGGCTGTCACAGTCATATAGTCCTGAGTCTGCCCTGCTCCACTTGTCCACATGTCCGTGGTTAAGTGGACATTGGGTACAACTGCATTTTTAGGACACTGGTCACTCTTTTTCTGACGTCTGTGTACATTTTCGGTATCGCCTGCCTAGAGAAATGGAACCTAGATGGTATTTGGTACCGGGGACACACTACCTCAAACAAGTCTCTAGTTGCCTGTGAATTAACGGTGGATACCGGAACCACGTTTCTCACCACCCAGGCTGACAAGACCTGAGTTATCCGCTTTGCAGCAGGATGACTGCTGTGATATTTCATCTGTTGGACAGTCAATTGCTTACTGGAAGTAGTACAAGTGGTCTTCCGACTTCCCCTCTGGGATGACGATCGACTCCCAGCAGCAACAACAGCAGCGCCAGCAGCAGTAGGCGTTACACTCAAGGATGCATCGGAGGAATCCCAGGCAGGAGAGGACTCGTCAGACTTGCCTGCGACATGGCCTGCAGGACTATTGGCTTTCCTGTGTAAGGTGGAAATTTACACTGAGGGAGTTGGTGGTGTGGTTTGCAGGAGCTTGGTTACAAGAGGAAGGGATTTAGTGGTCAGTGGACTGCTTCCTCTGTCATCCAAAGTTTTTGAACTTGTCACTGACTTATGATGAATGCGCTGCAGGTGACGTATAAGGGAGGATGTTCCGAGGTGGTTAACGTCCTTACCCCTACTTATTACAGCTTGACAAAGGCAACACACGGCTTGACACCTGTTGTCCGCATTTGTGTTGAAATAATTCCACACCGAAGAGGTGATTTTTTTTTGTATTTTGACCAGGCATGTCAATGGCCATATTCGTCCCACGGACAACAGGTGTCTCCCCGGGTGCCTGACTTAAACAAACCACCTCACTATCAGAATCCTCCTTGTCAATTTCCTCCCCAGCGCCAGCAACACCCATATCCTCATCCTGGTGTACTTCAACAGTGACATCTTCAATTTGACTATCAGGAACTGGACTGCGGGTGCTCCTTCCAGCACTTGCAGGGGGCGTGCAAATTGTGGAAGGCGCAAGCTCTTCCCGTCCAGTGTTGGGAAGGTCAGGCATCGCAACCGACACAATTGGACTCTCCTTGGGGATTTGTGATTTAGAAGAACGCACAGTTCTTTGTGGTGCTTTTGCCAGCTTAAGTCTTTTAATTTTTCTAGCGAGAGGATGAGTGCTTCCATCCTCATGTGAATCTGAACCACTAGCCATGAACATAGGCCAGGGCCTTAGCCGTTCCTTGCCACTCCGTGTCGTAAATGGCATATTGGCAAGTTTTTTTTGGGTCATTTTACTGAACTTTTGTGTTTTGGATTTTACATGCTCTCTACTATGACACTGGGCATCGGCCTTGGCAGACGACGTTGATGGCATTTCATCGTCTCGGCCATGACTAGTGGCAGCAGCTTCAGCACGAGGTGGACGTGGATCTTGATCTTTCCCTATTTTAACCTCCACATTTTTGTTCTCCATTTTTTAATGTGTAGAATTATATGCCAGTAATATATCTGGAATTAGATGGCAGTTATGTCTGGAATTAGATAACACTAGATAGATACCAGATACCACTGTGACTGGAATTGCAGGCCACTTTCGGCATTCAGCCACCGCGTGCCGAAGACTGGAGCACCAGCAAACACTCCTGAACATGCCCTGCCATCAGCTGAAGCAAGAGGTGGTAACGAGGTGGAATTCAACCCTCTATATGCTTCAGAGGATGGAGGAGCAGCAAAAGGCCATTCAAGCCTATACATCTGCCTACGATATAGGCAAAGGAGGGGGAATGCACCTGACTCAAGCGCAGTGGAGAATGATTTAAACGTTGTGCAAGCAAGCCCGGCCCTCCCGTTACGCGCAGTACTTGCACGGTAAGGTGCCGCAGTGAAGAAGGCGCCTCCGGCAGCCTGGACCACGCGCCTCTCCTGCCTGCTGTCCTGCGGCTGCCCCTCAGTCTGATCTCCGGCAGTGATGGCGGAGTGTATAACTCAAATCAGGTGCCGGTTCGTTAGTCAATCAGAGCTAGTGGACCGGTGCCTGATTTGAGATATACACGCTGCAGTCACCGCCGGAGACCAGACTGAGGGGCAGAGCGGCAGGCAGGAGAAGCGTGCACTGAGCTCTCCACAAAAAAAACAGGCAGCAAAACGTGTAGCAGCACTGTGGGGGCATATGTCGGTTTGGCACTGTGGGGTCATATGTGGCACTGTGGGGGCATATCTGTATCTAGCACTGTGGGGTCATGTGTGGCACTGTGGGGTCATGTGTAGCACTGTGGGCACATGGCAATGTGGGGGCATATCTGTATCTGGCACTGTGGGGTCATATGTGGCACTGTGGGGGCATATCTGTATCTGGCACAGTGGGGTCATATGTGGCACTGTGTGGGCATATATGGCACTGTGGGGGCATATCTGTATGTGGCACTGTGGGGGCATATCTGGCACTGTGGGCACATATCACTGTGGGGGCATATTTGTATCTGGCACTGTGGGGGCATATCTGTATGTGGCACTGTGGCATATGTGGCACTGTGGGGGCATATCTGTATCTGGCACTGTGGGGTCATGTGTGGCACTGTGGGCACATGGCAATGTTGCGGCATATCTGTATCTGGCACTGTGGGGTCATATGTGGCACTGTGGGGGCATATCTGTATGTGGCACTGTGGGGGCATATCTGGCACTGTGGGGGCATATCTGTATGTGGCACTGTGGGGGCATATCTGGCACCATGGGCACATGGCACTGTGGGGGCATATCTGTATCTGGCACTATGGGGGCATGTCTGGCACTGTGGGGGAATATCTGTATATGGCACTGTGGGGTCATATGTGGCACTGTAGGGGCATATCTGTATCTGGCACTGTGGGGTCATGTGTAGCACTGTGGGCACATGGCAATGTGGGGGCATATCTGTATCTGGCACTGTAGGTTCATATGTGGCACTGTGGGGGCATATCTGGCACTGTGGACACATGGCACTGTGGGGGCATATCTGTATGTGGCACTATGGGATCATATGTGTCACTGTGGGGGCATATCTGGCACTGTGGGCACATGGCACTGTGGGGGGCATGTCTGTATGTGGCACTGTGGGGTCATATGTGGCACTGCTGGGGTATATATGGCACTGTGGGGGCATATCTGTATCTGGCATTGTGGGGGCATATGTGGCACTGTGGGGGCATATCTAGCACTGTGGGCACATGGCACCCACTATCTCCCTGTGACTCCAGCCTCCTCAGTCACCCACTATCTCCATCACCTCTGCCACCCAGTCACGCACTTTCTCCGTCACTGACAATCTCCCTGGACCCCTGGGGGTACTATTGTGTTGCCACGCCCCTTCCTTGTGAGACCACACCTCTTTTAAAATTTGATCCTATCAAGGGGCGCTAAATTCTAAATTTGCTTACCAAAAAAATTAAGCTCGGACCGGCCCTGTGTGCAAGGTTCTGCAACCCTTTGAACTTGCCACACGTGAAGTCAGTTCAGACACTGCCAGCCTGAGTCAGGTCATTCCCATCATCAGGCTTTTGCAGAAGCAGCTGGAGAGAATGAAGGAGGAGCTAAAATGGAGCGATTCCGCTAGGAATGTGGGACTTGTGGATGGAGCCCTTCATTCGCTTAACCAGGATTCATAGGTGGTCAATCTGTTGAAATCAGAGCACTACATTTTGGCCACCGTACTCGATCCTAGGTTTAAAGCCTATGTTGTATCTCTCTTTCCGGCAGACACAAGTCTGCAGAGGTGCAAAGACCTGCTGGTGAGACACTTGTCAAGTCAAGCGGAACGTGACCCGTCAACAGCTCCTCCTTCACATTCTCCCGCAACTGGGGCTGCGAGGAAAAGGCTAAGAATTCCGAGCCCACCCGCTGGCGGTGATGCAGGGCAGTCTGGAGCGAGTGCTGACATCTGGTCCGGACTGAAGTACCTGCCAACGATTACTGACATGTCGTCTACTGTCACTGCATATGATTCTGTCACCATTGAAAGAATGGTGGAGGATTATATGAGTGACCGCATCCAAGTAGGCACGTCAGACAGTCCGTACGTATACTGGCAGGAAAAAGAGGCAATTTGGAGGCCCTTGCACAAACTGGCTTTATTTTACCTAAGTTGCGCCCCCTCCAGTGTGTACTCCGAAAGAGTGTTTAGTGCAGCCGGTCACCTTGTCAGCGATCGGCGTACGAGGTTACTTCCACAAAATGTGGAGATTATGTTCATCAAAATGAATTATAATCAATTCCTCCGTGGAGACATTTACCAGCAATTGCCTCCAGAAAGTACACAGGGACCTGTGATGGTGGATTCCAGTGGGGATGAATTAATACTCTGTGAGGAGGGGGATGTACACAGTGAAAGGGGTGAGGAATCGGACGATGAGGAGGAGGTGGAGATCTTGCCTCTGTTGAGCCAGTACAGGACTAAAAATAATATTGTGAGGTGTTCAGAATAAACTGGAAATGAGTGGAAATTATGGTTATTGAGGTTAATAATACTATAGGATCAAAATGACCCACAAATTCTATGATTTAAGCTGTTTTTGAGGGTTTTTTGAAAAAAAACACCCGAATCCAAAACACACCTGAATCCGACAAAAAATTTTAAGGGAGGTTTTGCCAAAACCCGAAAAATGTCCGGTGCACATCTCTAATATACAGTGTATATATATATATATATATATATATATATATATATATATAGAAAGTCTGTTAGGACCGGCACTCCCCCATCCAACTCTCAGTGCTCAGGTGCCATCTTAAGTAAGGATGGATAAGTAGAACAAATAAAGCGGCACTCTGAGTCTGTAAAATGTCAAATGTATTACACACAAAAGTGATCCACAGGATCACTTTTGTGTGAAATACATTTGACATTTGACAAACTCAGAGTGCCGCTTTATTTGTTCTACCTATATATATATATATATATATATATATATGAACAAAGCAGTATGAGCGTAAATACCAAGGTAAAATTTTAAGAGTCCTGTGGAACTACAAGTCCAAGGCTAGACAAGAAACAATGGCCCTCATTCTGAGTTGTTCGCTCGCAAGCTGCTTTTAGCAGCATTGCACACGCTAAGCCGCCGCCTACTGGGAGTGAATCTTAGCTTAGCAAAATTGCGAACGAAAGATTCTCAAAATTGCGAATAGAAATTTCTTTGCAGCTTCTGAGTAGCTCGACACTTACTCTGCTACTTTGATCAGTTCAGTCAGTTTCGTTCCTGGTTTGACGTCACAAACACACCCAGCGTTCGCCCAGACACTCCCCCGTTTCTCCAGCCAATCCCGCGTTTTTCCCAGAAACGGTAGCGTTTTTTCACACACACCCATAAAATGGCCAGTTTCCAACCAGAAACACCCACTTCCTGTCAATCACAGTACGATCACCAGAACGAAGAAAAAACCTCGTAATGCCGTGAGTAAAATACCAAACTTCTTAGCAAATTTACTTGGCGCAGTCGCAGTGCGAACATTGCGCATGCGCAATTAGCGGAAAATCGCTGCGATGCGAAGAAAATTACCGAGCGAACAACTCGGAATGAGGGCCAATGTTCCTCACAATCACGGACAGCCAGTGTTATTTGGCAGAAGGAACTTGTCAATGTGCACCTCTGGGACTTCCAGCTGTCGCTTCCCCAATGTTACCCGATCCCGAACGGGTGGTAGTCCTTACCGACTTGGATTTTTAAATGAAATTGTTATACACTTTTAATGCACTATTGGCGCGCCCTGCTTCTTCAATCTCTTGGCATATATATATATATATATATATATATATATATATTTATATATATAAAATATATATATATATATATATATATATATATTTATATATAAAATATATATCTATATAAAATAAATATATAAAACTCCTCCACTGGCAGCACTCTGTTCACTTAAAAATGAATACAGGACACTGCTCTGCTAGGCATATATGTGTAAGTGTAATATGTATGAGTGTATAATGTGCTTTACCTGGTGCAATGTATATAACGTGCTCTACCTGGTGAAATGTGTATAACGTGCTCTGCCTGGTGCAATACAGTATGTATAATGTGCTTTACCTGGTGTAATGTGTATAATGTGCTTTACCTGGTGCAATGTGTATAATATGCTCTGCCTGGCGCAAAGTGCATACTGTGCTCTACCTGGTGCAAAGTGTAGAATGTGCTCTATCTGGCAGAATATGTATAACGCGCAGAGTGTATAGGAGGTTCTACCTGGTGTAATGTGTATAAGCGGCACTACTGTGTGGTGTAATGTGAATTGGCACTATTATGTGGCCACGCCTCTTCCCCATGAAGCCACGCCCCTAACATTTGGCAGCGCGCCTGCAGCGCGCACTTTCCATGCATGCATTTGGTCGGGCCTTCTGAGCAGTATTCCCACCCACTTTACAGACTCCACCCCCATCAACAGACCCCACCCCTATTAGGGCTGCTTCCATGAATTTCCCAGGCTGGTTTTCCATCCCAATCCGCCCCTGATTGTATGACTATGGGATCGGACCGTCTTGCTTCTGGGTGTTTGCTGGTAACTTGCTGGAGGTGTGTCTGTGCGGGGGGCAGGTGACTGGCATACATGTTTCACTCAATATTGGTCTTCCTCAGGGTCATGACTAGTGGTCGAAGTGGAAATTTTGAAGTGGGGGTATGCAAAAGTCAAGGATGCAAATATGCGCGCGAAAAGGGGGCGTGGTCACCCAAAAGGAGGCACATTATAGCACACTGAATGAGCCGAAATTCACATTATAGCACACTGACTGAGCTGAAATTGTGACAGCAGGGACAGCCTGAGTGACAGCAGGGACAGGGAGCGAGAGTGACGACAGGGAGAAAGAGTAACGACAGGGAGAGAGTGACGACAGTGACAGCAGTGAGAGAGTGATGAGAGTGACGACAGTGACAGCAGGGAGAGAGAGAGTGACGACAGTGACAGCAAGGAGAGTGAGAGTGACGAGAGTGATGACAGTGACAGCAGGGAGAGAGAAAGTGACGACAGTGACAGCAGGGAGAGAGTGACAGTAGGGACAGGGACAGTAACGACAGGGAGAGAGGGTGACAGCAGGGGAACATTACCTGACTGTGGTCGGCGGAGGCACCCATGGGCAGCGGCGGTGATAAGGAGGCCTTTGGTGCAGTGAGGTCCCTCTGACCGCCATTTGGTGCGGGTGAGCGGCTGGTGGCGGCGGGCGTCTGTTGGCGGTGAGCGGCTGATGGCTGGCGGCGGTGAGCGGTGGGCAGCTGGCCAGGGGTGTAAATTAATACCAGACGCCCGGGGGCGAAAAAGATCATATTGCCCCCCCCACTCGGCCCAGTTCAGGTATACACACAAAGCCACATATACACGCATACACACACTTACATATATAAAAAATACACACCCAGCCACATTTACACACAGCCATATACACACACACATTATACCACTTATACACACATAGCCACACATACATAGCCACATATCTACATACTCACAGTCACACACAAGCAGCCACCTTTACACACACACACACACACACACACACACACACACACTGTCCCCACACTGACACTTTTCTCCATCAGTTCCATCTTCTCACCAGTTGACGGGCAGCTGTGGTGTCAGCATGTGGGAGCCGGAGCCGGGTACCTGCGCTTTGTGACGGGATCCGGCCATCCGTGGTACAGAAGACTGAGCTGGGCAGCTGCGCTGTCAGGGGGGCGGGAGCCGAGCAGCCATGGGGTGTCATGCGGGAGCCGAGCAGCTGTGGGGTGTCATGCGGGAGCCGAGCAGCTGGGCGTGTCAAGCTGAGCATCGGCGCTGTCAGGGGCACCGGCCAGCTGTGATGTGTGGCAGGAGCTGGCCAGCCGTGGTCCGGAAGATGGAGCTGGGCAGATGCGCTGTAAGGGGGGCGGGAGCCGGGCGTGTCATGTGGGAGCAGGGGGTGTCATGCAGGAGCCGGGGGGGTCATGCGGGAGCCGGGAAGCCGCACTGTCACCAGAGGCAATGGAGAAGGTGCCCCCTTCACTGCTGGAGCCCGGCGGCAACCGACTCCACTGCCTCCCGGACTCTAGCCACTGCGGCTGGCGGCAGCGGGCAGCTGGCGGCTGTGAGCTAGTACAGCGCTATACACAGCCGCCGGCCGCCGAGCAAGGACGGAAGCACAATGTGCAGCAGGATGGCCACTTCCCTCGCCTCCTACTGCACTCCCCGCACCCGCCTTCTGACGCCACTGCACTACTGCGTCATACCCAAGATGCTGCTAACTTTATTAGTGAGGCTATTACAAAAATTGTGTCCCATCAATGGCTGTGCCATGGCTATGGAGGTCTCAGCCCACAGGACCTTGGGGCTGCGACAGTGGTCAGTGGATGCTGATTCCGACAGGCATAGAGATTCTTCCTTTTATAGGCGAGGCCTTATTTGGGGATGTACTGAACATTTGGGTTCCTCAGGCAATAGCGGGAACGTCTGCTGCGCCTCCTGCTAGACATCCCTATCCCAGGCCTTCTCTGGAGTCTTTTCGGGTGGTCAGAATCAGGGGCGGAACCAGAGGTGCCTCAAATGCTTCTAGAGTCTACAGTGGTAAGTCACGTAAGCTCACAGCTACAGCATCCCTGGACCAGTCCTCTGCATCATCCTCCACTGAGTCCTCCGCGTGTCGGATGGCCCCAACTGCAAGGCGACTTCAGGTAGGTGCTCGCCTTCAACACTTCTCCCATGTGGGGGCGAAATCGTACCAGGACTCTTGGGTGAGAGACCTCATATCACAAAGGTACCGGTTGGAATTTCAAGTATTACCCCTGCTCAGAATCTTCGGGTCAAGCTTACCAGCTTCACCTGCAGCAAGGGTTACCTTGCAAGCCGCCACACAAATGCTGCTGCTAACAGGGGTTATCGTTCCAGTACCTCCCCTGTCTTTTAATAGGGGTTTTTCTTCAACTCGGTTTGTTATACTGACACCGGATGGTTGGGTATGCCCAATAATGAACCTCAGTTCTCTGAACCCGTACCTGCGTGTGTTCAAGTTCAAGATGGCATCCCTACGGGCGGGGGCCTACGGCTTGGAGGAAGGGAAGTTCCTGGTATCCTTGGATAACAAGGATGCATATCTCCACATCCCCGTATGGCCTCCTTGTCAGGCTTCCATCAGGTTCGCTATACGGGACCGCCACTTTCAATTTCAGGTGTTGGCCTTTGGTATTTCCACAGCTCCAAAGGGGTTCACAAAAGTCACGGCAGCGATGATGCTGAAATTGCACACGATGGGAGTGAACATTTTTCCCTATTTAGACGATCTCCTGATGAAAGCTGTTTTCACAGATTGTCAACTACATGCCATAGATTTGACTACGCGTCTGGAACCGTCACAGAGAATCCAGTTCCTAGGATTCATACTGGACACAGTATCTCAGAAAGTATACCTTCCCATGGCCAAGGCCTTGGCAATCCAAGCTATGTTTCGCTCGGTCCTCAAACCTCGCAGGATCTCGGTCCACCCTTGCATTCGTCTACTGGGCACGATGATGGCCTCATACGAGGCAATCCAGTACGGCAGATTCCATGCCCACCCTTTACAACTGGATTTACTGAACAAGTGGTCAGGGTCTCACCTACACATGCACCAGCTGGTGTCTCTGTCACCAACAGCACGGATTTCACTGTTATGGTGGCTACAAGTCCCTCACCTTGTGGAGGGTGGGAATTTCTGTCCCCAGTCATGGATTCTGCTGACAACAGATGCCAACCTCCGAGGATGGGGGGCAGTGACCCAAAGGGCCAAATTCCAGGGGAAGTGGTGACAATGCTAAATTCCCTTGTCGTATAAACAACCCTTTATGAAGCTAAGAACACTGTACGCTGTTTACTTAAGAAGTACCGTAATGGTACGCTAGTTGCGTAACGATCGCTCAGCCGTAGGCGAGACGCTCAAGCGTCACGTTCGCTCACGGCCCAGCGATCACAGGACACGTTATTGGCTATGACTAGAGTAATGATTCGCTATGGCGTAGCGGACGCTCGAGACCACGAGGAGATCACCAGCGGCGCAGACGCTCACAACGCTATACCTTTATGTCTAAACCTTATACCAATGAAATACACGGAATACCTTAATGTGAATACAGGGTGTAAGTGCAACCTTGTGTAACCTGACTAACTACAAAGCTGCTTGAGCGTCACCGACGCTCAAGTGAACACTTAACACTATAGAAAATACACAGATACTGGTTTAGGTTCCAAAGCCTATTAACTGTATTATATCTAGTATACTTGTAAAAGGGGATAACAGTACAAATGATACACTACAATATAACAGAGACTTCCTAACCACAGAACTAAACAATACTATCTAATACAATACAATACTAGTCTAGGGGAGATACGAGAGAGAGAGAGAAGGGAAAGAGAGAGAGGGAGACGGAGGGAGATGAGAGAAATTGGCTCACAGAAAGACAATGATAACGGAGAGAAACTTACGCACAAGGGTAAACGATCGCATGCGCCTGGACATCCAGCACCCGATTTTCAGCAATGAGAACCGTTGAAGAGTGAGAGCTGGATGTGGTCGGCCTGCCTATTTATGCCCCACACACAATGCAATCCTACAGTCCCTACAATCCCATTGTCCATTGGACGTCGGAATTCGGCCCTGCATCATAACAAAAGGTCATAGGGTGATTCATACAGGTGGGCTGTGACGATTTCAAACAGCTCAGGTGGGTGGGGAACTAAGTTTCCCGCCGCATACCTGAGTATGAGTAAATAGTAGAAATGGACATAAACTTCTTATGTCCATAACTATTCGCACGAGCGATTAATACGCTCCAAACCAACACCGGAATATTGCTAATTAAATACTCTTCCGATGGGTACCAAACACTGCTGTATGATTCCTGTTAGACCCTTCGTACGATACAAAGAGGGATTCCTTAGCTCAGGGACCTTCTATATTAACCAAACTTTCAGAAACTATCAAAGGGACCATGATCTATAAACTACATTAATTGTGAAAATATGTAACGAATGAGTCGCACGCTACGACTACATAAACTCTACCGTAAATACGCATACCGCGCCTGCGAGTGCACGCTATTGCGGGTATGCGCCTTCACGGGAGAGCGTACGCATGCGCAGCACGGACCAGTGTGCGGTGCAAATATGGCAACGTGCATAGAGACATTTTTCTGACTTTGACAGTCCACCCTTTGGCAGTCAATAATAACTGCCACAAAACATTTAAGGAGAAAAATGCAAGTCAGGGGTTAATTGATTTCCATGGTTGGGTAAAGGGAGGAGAGAGGAGAAGGTGTGAAGAGGGTATGACCTAGTGAGATAGCAGAAGCATGTGTGTATGAATCCATGTTTGGAGGGTCATGTATCATCGTGCCGTACGTGTGGTAAATCAAGCTTCGAGGTATTGCGAAGTATACATTTGAATTCCTTCTTATCCTGTGGTACAGGTCTGTGGATGGGCTGTCAAACTTTACCGAGCTCTTTTCGGATTTTGAACAAAATGGGGAGCACATTTTAGTTGATGATACATGAATGGGGGAGGTATGTGGTTGCTGATATCTGTGCCTGTATTCCCTATCGTCTATGTGTGTCATTACCTGAGGGTTGTAGAGATGAAGATAAAGAACACTTATGGAAAATGCAATGATATTCTATGTCAGGGAAATGTACATCTGTCGTCGAAGTTGTGTTCGGTATCTGTTGAGAGTCGTCTTCTTTGCGCTGTATTGCTCCTTGGGCATGAGCAAATAGCTTTGTCTGAGCCATCAGATTTACAAAAAAAATGTTGGGCTAGCGTGAGTTTAAAAGTACTAGGGAAACTGGGGATCCATGGCAAAGTTCATCAAGTGTCCATATTTAAAGTTGTCAAATCTTCTTCTTTGGTCAATCCGTTGTCTGTATACATCTCGTCTCGTCAGCTTCCTCGTCCAAGGGGGTCTTTGTATCTTGGAGAAAAGCAGAAAAACAGGTGAAAGAAACGGACCGTATAATCGCATTTTCATCACATCCTGGTTTCTATCATTGGGTCATAAATCAAATCCAGGTTAATTACGGTTTCCTCACTCCTCAAGCTCATCACTTTTGTACTTTGTTTGCACCTCATTAAAGCCTGCCCGCATCTAAATATCAATCCAATCGATATAACGACACCCAAGATACATAGTAGAAACTTTCCAACATCCATTATGACTCCTTGAGCCCAGTCTCCTAAACCGGAGAACCAATTTCGCGGGTTCAACCATGACACCCAACCAGTCAGCTCATTACCTACAGCAGCAAGGGTGAGATTGTGTTTTCGACGAAATTCCCACTTCAATTGGAGAATATCATCCATCTTTTGGTCTATGACCTCTACCGGATCCTCGGTGCTATTGGTGATATACGTGCAACACTTTATGCCGTACTGTGTTGCTAATGTAACACAATATCCGCCTGTTACTGCTGTAAGATAATTAAGAACCATCCTATGCTGAACTAGTTCTGTTTTATAAGCTTGAAGCTCTCTTCCAGTGTATCTAAACGTGTCATCATACATTTCAGTGATATTATCTAACAAATTGGCGAGTGCGGAAATGTATCTATAATTCATCACTCCCCGAGCGGTACGAGTGAAATCTAACGCTACCAGAACCTGAATCCCGGTGGATTCATGGATAAGATCAGAGGCCGGATGCTCTAACCTTTCTGACAGTTGTCTTTTAACTCGGTGCTCGTAATGAGTGTGAGTATAAGGAGCTTGGGCACCACGGTGTATGTCCTTCATTTTGTCATGTGTTACAGTCATCACTTCAGGCAATACTTTTCCAATATAACACAATCCTTCAGAGTTTGGGGCAAGCCACTTGTACGCCTTTCTCCCGCATATGAAATATGCGTCATCGGGGAGAACATATGGGACGGAGAAGGACATGACCATGTTACAGACCTTCCAGGTGAAATCTCCTGACCCTAATTCTTCCATCTGTCTAATGCACGTTTCAGTTTGTACGATATGTGCACAGTATCCTGGTGATACCTCTCCAACTCTAGTAATCCTATTTCCTAAGGTATATCGATACCGAAAAGATTTTCCTCTACTGGCTATGTGGCGTACCAGCTCTGTATCTGTAGGCATTCTATCTGCTCTGTGTGAAAAGGTCATGGTAAGGTTGCTCCATGACACTTCCCAATTTCCCGGTTTTCTGGGATTGGAGATGTTGAAACATAAGAGGGACCTATCCACATGGTATTGGTGGAGCTTCAAACTAGGAGGGCTGGAGATATTAAACCTCCGGTCCACCGGTCTCCCACCATTTAGCTCAAGTACCTCCCCTAACGTTAAAGGAAATGGTACTAGCCCTGATTTGCTATGACCCTGAGGTACTTGAGAGCATACCCAACAATCTGTTTGGTTTAACACATTACCCACTAAAGAGTGATAGTCACTCAATGGATGCCGGTCTATATGGATATTAAAACTGGATTGGCATTTCTTTATGCATCCATCTTCAACCAGATTATCACAGAGCCTACAGATACAATTTTCTTCAGCTAACAATCCATCACAATTTCTTCTATCGGATCGTTTTCTGATACTCGCCTTTGCTTGTTGGTTTGGTTGATCTTGGAAAACTACGCCTCCATCATCATAATCGGAACCCATTCCAGAACCTCTCTCGACCTCTATGGTACTCTCGCCGGAACAGACTGCTCTGGTCAACATCATGGTTAACATCAATATCCGGATCACAGTCTCTTGGGGCAAGTCCATCTTTGAGGAGGAAATAGAGAAGAATGAGAAGGGGGAAAAAGAAATTTCAAGGAAGAGGGGATGGGAAGTGGAGAAAAACAATAAAAGGGAGAAGGGAGTCGACAACTGCTTTCGGTCTTCAAGGCTCAGGTGCCGCCTCAGTCCTCCTGGAACAGACACTCCAGTGATACAACCTCTACCGTCTGTTCCTTATCACGGGACTTCTCTGGATCAGCAACCTTTTTGCAGTGGGATGAATGGACCCAAGTCTCTCTCTCAGCCACCTTCAATGCTGTGGTGCTAGTCAATAAGACCTGGTATGGTCCTTCCCATCTATCAATAAGACAACCTGAGCGTAGAAAATTTCGTATCATTACATAATCCCCAGGTTCAATGTCATGACAATTACTATCTGGTAAATCAGGAATCATCAACTTCAGATTATCATTTTGATTCCTCAACTGCTTACTCATGTTAATCAAGTACTTTACAGTTACTTCATTGTTACATTTCAAATCATCCTGAGGGTTAATCATGACATGCGGTTGTCGACCAAACAAGATTTCAAAAGGAGACAGATTAAGAGGGGACCTGGGAGTGGTTCTGATGCTATACAAAACAATGGGTAAAGCTTCTGGCCACGTCAATCCTGTCTCTGCCATTACTTTACTCAATTTATTTTTAATAGTGCTGTTCACTCTTTCGACCTTCGCACTCGCCTGTGGACGGTACGGAGTGTGCAGCTTGCTATCAATTCCCATCAACTTACACATTCCTTGAAAGACATCACCTGTAAAATGGGTACCCCTATCACTTTCAATGATTCTAGGGATACCATATCTACATACAAATTCCTGCACAATTTTCTTAGCGGTAAACATAGCGGTATTTGTAGCTGCTGGGAAAGCTTCGACCCAATTCGAGAAAACATCTATACAAACAAGTACATATTTCAAATTTCGACATGGGGGTAATTGAATGAAGTCGATTTGTATTACCTGGAAAGGGCCGCCGGCAGGTGGGATATGGGATGGTTCTGTAGGTATTGCTTTTCCAATATTCTTTCTCAGACAGGTAAGGCATGACATTGCTCTTTTACTCGCATGAGAGGAGAATCCTGGGGCGCACCAGTATGCTCTTACCAATTTGCACATCCCCTCCTTGCCTAGATGAGTCAGCCCGTGAGCTGCTTCAGCCAGACATGGAAGGTATGCCCTGGGGGCCACTGGTTTACCATGTCCATCCGTCCAGAGCCCTGAGGACTCCTGGCCATATCCCTTTGCCTTCCAGACTGCTCTTTCCTGTGTGGAACACAAATTCTGCATCTCACACAACTTTTGTGTGTTGATGGTGTTAAATACCATCAGTTGTGTGGTGTCTGTCTGTATGGGGGTAGCAGCTGCAAGCTTTGCGGCTTCGTCTGCTCGGCTGTTACCAAGGGATATTAGGTCTTGGCTATATGTATGTGCTTTACATTTGATAACAGCCACTCTGTCGGGTTCCTGTATCGCTGTTAGAAGCCTTTTTATGTGAGCTGCATGCGCTATCGGTGTACCAGCTGCCGTCATGAAATTTCTGAGCCGCCATAGGGCTCCGAAATCATGTACTACCCCGAAGGCGTATCTAGAATCGGTGTAGATATTGGCTGACTTACCCTTAGCCAATTCACATGCTCTGGTTAGGGCGACCAGTTCAGCAACCTGGGCTGAGTGAGGTGGGCCTAGCGGTTCCGCTTCTATGGTGCCTTGGTCATCTACGACTGCGTATCCAGTACACAAGTCTCCCGAGTCTGACTGTCTATGACAACTACCGTCCGTGTAGAACGTTAGTTCTGCATCTTCCAGTGGATTGTCACTGATGTCAGGCCTTGCGGTAAAATTTTGGGTCAAATATTCCATACAATCATGTGTACCTCCCTTTGCATTAAATCCTCCTTCCCCATCACTCTCACCTTCCACCCTTTGTGCCTGACCAGGCACACCTGGGAGAAATGTTGCAGGATTTAATGCACTGCATCTCCTTATGGTGATGTTTACTGGGGCCATTAATGCCAATTCCCATCTTGTAAACCTTGCTGATGAGACGTGTCTGGTTTGGGCAGAATTCAATAAGGCAGATACCGCATGCGGTGTATGGATTGTGAGGTTGTGGCCTAGCACGACATCTTCGCTTTTTGTCACTAGCAATGCTATCGCCGCAACGCTACGCAAGCATGTGGGGAGGGATCGCGCTACCGTGTCTAGCTGGGCGCTGTAGTATGCGACTGGCCTGCTGGCGTCACCGTGTTTTTGGGTTAGTACACCTGCTGCGCACCCAGCACTTTCTGTTCCGTATAGTTCAAAGGGTTTCCCATAGTCTGGCATACCTAGTGCTGGTGCCTGCGTTAGGCACTGTTTGAGTCTCTCAAATGCTGTTTCGGATTCGTCTGTATGCGAAATCCGATCAGGTTTGTTTGAAGAGACCATTTCCTGCAAAGGTAACGCCAATATGGAAAACCCTGGGATCCAGTTACGGCAATACCCACACATTCCTAAAAACGTCCTGATCTGTTGCTGGGTTTGTGGCAGTGTCATGTCTCTAATGGCTTGGATTCTATCAGCGGTCAGGTGTCTCAGTCCTTGTGTTAGACAGTGTCCCAAATATTTTACCTTAGTTTGGCATAATTGTAACTTGTCTTTGGAAACCTTGTGACCTGTGTCTGAAAGATGAAACAGGAGCTGTTTCGTATCCTTCAGAGATGCTTCCAGTGAATCTGAACACAGTAATAAATCGTCCACATACTGTATCAATACTGATCCACTGTCTGGTTGGAAAGACTGTAAACAATCATGCAAAGCCTGAGAAAATATACTTGGACTATCTATGAAACCTTGGGGTAGCCGAGTCCACGTGTATTGGACTCCTCTGTATGTGAATGCAAACAAATATTGGCTGTCAGGGTGCAGAGGTACCGAAAAGAAAGCGGAGCAGAGGTCAATAACAGTGAAAAATTTGGCAGTGGGAGGAATTTGCATTAGGATGACAGCTGGATTAGGCACTACGGGGAACTGACTCTCAACTATTTTGTTAATCCCCCTTAGATCCTGCACTAGCCTGTAACCCCTCCCCCACTCTTTTTAACAGGGAAGATGGGACTATTGGCTGTGCTGGACGTTCTTACCAGAATGCCCTGTTGTAGCAAGCGTTCTATTACTGGGAAAACTCCTAGCTCCACCTCTGGCTTCAGAGGATACTGTGGGATTTTTGGAGCTATCCTACCATCTTTTACTTGTACAACTACTGGAGCTACGTTTGCCATTAATCCAGTGTCCTGTCCATCTTTTGTCCAAAGTGACTCTGGTATCTGAGAGGTCATCTCTTCTACTTGGGATGGGTTCCTATTTGTCATAATGAAATGTGACATTAATTTTGATGGGGAGTCTAACATGTCTCGTACCTCCTGAGCGTGATTCTCAGGAATGTCCAAGAATACACCTTCAGGAGTACAATAAATGACGCAACCCATTTTACATAGTAAGTCTCTCCCCAGGAGATTAGTTGGTGCCGATGCAGCCAGCAAAAAGGAATGCTTGGTATGCAAAGGCCCTATTGTAATCTCGGCTGGTTTGCTAACAGGGTAGTGCTGGACTACTCCTGTTACTCCCATGGCTGGAACTGTCCTACCAGTGGTTCTCATGCCCACTGTCGAATTTATCACTGACTTGGCCGCCCCTGTGTCTACAAGAAAGTTTAAAGTTTTACCAGCTACATTGATTGCAATCTCTGGTTCGCTTCCAAGACTGGCAATCAATTTAACTGGCTGCAGATTACAGGTGTGGCCACACCCCTATTGGGTATGCTGACCTCCCTGAATCCCATTGGCAGCAACTACTTGTGGGGGAGTTAGCTGGGAACTACCAGAGGCCTGCCAGTCTCTGTTCGGGGGATATCTTTTTGTTTCCCCTGTATGTGGCTCAAAACTCCGCCTCTGTGGACCCTGCTCCCAATGTCGTGTGTTGTGTTGTTGTCTAGGGGGTTGAAAAGATCTTTGTACATTCTTTGTTCTACATTCTCGTGCAAAGTGTCCCGGTCTGTTACAAGAAAAACATGTTATTACACTTGCCTTACCCACAGGATTCGGTGGTACATACGCAGGCTGCCTTGTGGTCAGCGCCTGTATACTTACGGACATCAACTTATCACTTTGCGACTCCCTGTGTCTAGTGATGTTTTTGTCGTGATCAACAGCAGCCTCTCTCAAGGTGGACACTGACAGACCTCGCCAACATGGTTGTGTGGTCTGTACCCTAGCTTTTAATGTTTCTTTCAAACCATCCATCAGTACAGATACTGCTACTTCTCGATGGTTTGGGTTGGTCTTAATGTCTTCTATACCAGTGTATTTTGCCATTTCTGATAGTGCCCGGTGGAAATATTCTGCTGCCGTTTCGGACTCCTTTTGCTTAATGGAAAATATTTTATTCCATTTAACAACGGCTGGGAAATACTCCTTTAGCTGTAAATTTATCCTTTTTACATTATCCTGGTCGTACACATCTGTAAGCGGTACATCTTTATCTAGTCCACAATCAGCCAAGAATTTAACTGAGTCGACATTGGAAGGTAAGCAAGCTCTTAGCACTATCTGCCAATCCTTATTATTGGGCTCTAAAGTGTTTCCTAGATCCCTGATGTATTTTTGGCTTGCCACTAAATCTTTTCTGGGGTCTGGGAATTCAGACACTATGGTCCTCAATTCCATTCTAGTGAACGGGCAATACATGGCAATGTTCCTGACGGGTGTGGCTCCTGATGCATCTGTTTTCCCATTGGGAACTACTATCACCTTTACAGGAGCAATTCTAACAGCCTCATTCTGCGTAGATTCTACAACTTGTTGTGGTACAATTGTTTCAGTGTAATGCATGGTGCCGTACTTACCCGTTGACACGACCTCACCTATCCCTCCGCTAGGGGCCTTAACTAATCTCGTGGGTGGTGCAGTTCCTACTGTGGTTTCTGATATGGTGGCCGCTAGAGAGAGCGCTGAAATTGTTGCCGAATCTTCTTCTTGATCACACTCCTGAGGAAGGTTCAAAACAGGGTACATCTTGCACGGGTTAATACTTGCATGAGTTATTTGGTTAACATCATTAACATTTACAGGGTTACTAAGAGTTTGTGTTTTACAACCCAGTGCGTTTCTCTCCGTAATCAACTTCTCTCCTGCAATGTATGGTGGAGGTGGGGCTGTGGCTATCAGCTTCCTGACTGCCCCAGATCCCGCCGCCAGAGCCAAACCTCTCTGTATCTCACCTTCCTGGTGCCATAACTGTAAGTAATCATGATGCTGAATTCGTCTCTTTGTTGATTTTACGAGACATATCCTCCTCCTTAAATTTTGTAACACGTCTGGACTGAAGCTACCTATTCTTGGGAATTTGTCCCTGTCTTGTACAGTCATTCTCTCCCATTCATCACATAAAGATTCGGTGTGACTTCCATATTTTTCACACATTACATATCGTGCCGACCCAACTGGTCGGTTCACAGAATCAACCTGAACCAGGGTTGATCGCCCCCTACCTGAGCAACTGGCCCCCATAGTCTGCAGGTGTTGCTTAGTCCTCCTTGGATTTCTGTATCAAGGTTTTCAGCAAGCCTTTACAGACAACCAAATTACTCCACAGTAGGCCGGCTGGTGGCGGTTTACCGAGTACCCCACTCACTCGCCCACCTCGACCAATACGACCTGATCACACCGATATGGTGGCTGGCGTACTCGATACAGGGCCCCTATGGAACCTTCAGTTTACTGGAACATATGAGGGTTACCCGCAGGACACTTACTCTTTCCAGTAAAGGTGGGGTTGTTAGATAGTTCCTGAGTGACCAGCGAACTTCCCTTCCAAAAATAAAAAATTACACAAATCACGTCAGAATGTACAGATAGCGTTTGTGACCACTTTACTCTAATGGTATTAGGTCAGATTACTAACTACTGCACACAATTACGTGTGGTCCAATCGTTCAGTACACAAGCACTACTTGTCATGTACTGAAAGATCAATGGAATCGATGTTTCCGGCCGCGATTCCTTCAGCAAGAGCTTATGGCCTATATGGGTTCTGCACCAACACCCCAGGCGTTGTGCCACTGGACTTTTATAGCGGACCTCTTTAGTACCTTACGACCTCCTGGTCTTGTTACCTTCTGTTAATGACCTCCTGGTCTGTTACCTTATGACCTCCTGGTCTGTTACCTTATGGTCCGCTATACTCTAATGCTCAAATATTATTTAACCAGGGATGCCTTCCTAGCCACCGTATATGTCACTTACACGTGTGTCCCTTGACGAGTACCCGACTTTCCTTTTGGTTCCACCTTAAAGTTATATAAACTTTTGTATACAAAACCACACTCACTCAACACATGTACACTTTTGTTTCTATATCTATTTCTGCGCAGAAATTGTCTTCAGTCCAACAGTGTTACTAATTAGGAGCAGGATCTGTTAAGCTAAATTTCAGATTTTCCAAAAAATAGATTTGCGTTATTTTACCGCGTCGCGTTATTTACCGCTGTTCGTTACTTATCGCCTTTGCGCTAATTATCGCTTTGCGCTAATTCAACTTTTCGTGACTTGAGCTACGTTGCGTAACCAGACGCTACGTTGCGTAATGTACGCTGTGTGCGTCTGCCGTTTGGATTGCGTACGCAAGTCTTTTGTTAGGGACACGTGTACGCAAAACAAAGATCCACCGTAACACAATTTCTACCTTTATCAATGTAGATGATCCCTGATCATCTACCGCACACCACACTGACTGTCTTATCTCCCAGACAAGCCGTGTGTTGGTCTATACTTTAACTATTACCTCTACTATGAAATAACAGCAAATCTCTTTTTGCACTTTCTATCAACTATAAAACTTGGCAAACAGGAATAGTGATATACGAAATTTGAAAAAGAAATACAGATAAATGTATGCGTGCGTGTATACGCAAGACAGAAGAAAAATAAAACAGTTTTAAAAGACACAAGCGTTTTGTTCTTACTTCCGGTTCCCGGATTCCTTCAGCACTCTTTATCTAAGCGAAGCAGACGCTTATCCAATCAGCACTGCAAGGAATATGATCCCGCCCTTTGCTGATGGATAATGTCTGCTGATCTACCTAGTGCAGATATGAGAAGGATAGGACGAGTCCCCAATTGACAATGCTAAATTCCCTTGTCGTATAAACAACCCTTTATGAAGCTAAGAACACTGTACGCTGTTTACTTAAGAAGTACCGTAATGGTACGCTAGTTGCGTAACGATCGCTCAGCCGTAGGCGAGACGCTCAAGCGTCACGTTCGCTCACGGCCCAGCGATCACAGGACACGTTATTGGCTATGACTAGAGTAATGATTCGCTATGGCGTAGCGGACGCTCGAGACCACGAGGAGATCACCAGCGGCGCAGACGCTCACAACGCTATACCTTTATGTCTAAACCTTATACCAATGAAATACACGGAATACCTTAATGTGAATACAGGGTGTAAGTGCAACCTTGTGTAACCTGACTAACTACAAAGCTGCTTGAGCGTCACCGACGCTCAAGTGAACACTTAACACTATAGAAAATACACAGATACTGGTTTAGGTTCCAAAGCCTATTAACTGTATTATATCTAGTATACTTGTAAAAGGGGATAACAGTACAAATGATACACTACAATATAACAGAGACTTCCTAACCACAGAACTAAACAATACTATCTAATACAATACAATACTAGTCTAGGGGAGATACGAGAGAGAGAGAGAAGGGAAAGAGAGAGAGGGAGACGGAGGGAGATGAGAGAAATTGGCTCACAGAAAGACAATGATAACGGAGAGAAACTTACGCACAAGGGTAAACGATCGCATGCGCCTGGACATCCAGCACCCGATTTTCAGCAATGAGAACCGTTGAAGAGTGAGAGCTGGATGTGGTCGGCCTGCCTATTTATGCCCCACACACAATGCAATCCTACAGTCCCTACAATCCCATTGTCCATTGGACGTCGGAATTCGGCCCTGCATCATAACAAAAGGTCATAGGGTGATTCATACAGGTGGGCTGTGACGATTTCAAACAGCTCAGGTGGGTGGGGAACTAAGTTTCCCGCCGCATACCTGAGTATGAGTAAATAGTAGAAATGGACATAAACTTCTTATGTCCATAACTATTCGCACGAGCGATTAATACGCTCCAAACCAACACCGGAATATTGCTAATTAAATACTCTTCCGATGGGTACCAAACACTGCTGTATGATTCCTGTTAGACCCTTCGTACGATACAAAGAGGGATTCCTTAGCTCAGGGACCTTCTATATTAACCAAACTTTCAGAAACTATCAAAGGGACCATGATCTATAAACTACATTAATTGTGAAAATATGTAACGAATGAGTCGCACGCTACGACTACATAAACTCTACCGTAAATACGCATACCGCGCCTGCGAGTGCACGCTATTGCGGGTATGCGCCTTCACGGGAGAGCGTACGCATGCGCAGCACGGACCAGTGTGCGGTGCAAATATGGCAACGTGCATAGAGACATTTTTCTGACTTTGACAGTGGTGACCCCAGGAATCTGCACTTCTGATAAATGTACTGTAACTCAGGGTGATTTACAATGCCTTCCTGCTGGCTTCCTCTCTTCTCGGCATCAGCAATGCAAGAGGTGTTAAGGATACTCCTATGGGTGGAGGCCAATGCAAGGGTCATTTCAGCCATATTCATTCCGGGAGTGGACATCAGGGAAGCTGACTTTCTCAGCAGGCACGTCCTCCATCTGGGGGTATGGTGTCTTCATCCTCAGGTGTTTCAACAGCTGGTTCACCGGTGGGGCTGTCTGCAGATAGGCCTGTTGGCTTCTCATCTCAACAAGAAGCTCCGTCATTACTGTTCCAGAACAAGGGATCCGCAGGCTGCAGCAGTGAATGTTCTAACTGCACCGTGGACTTTCCAGTGCGTGTTCCTGTTTCCTCTTGTCCCTCTGATTCCAAGAGTTCTGAAAAGACTCAAAAGGGAATGCGTTTGGGCAATTCTGTTTGCCCCAGTTTGGCCTCGATGGGCCTGGTATGTGGTCCTCCTGACCATATCTCTGGAGGAACACTGGCATCTGCTGCTGCTTAGAGACCATCTTCAACAAGGATCAATCATCTATCCAGACACATTAAACCACCCTTCATCCCTCCCACGGCTCTGTGGGATCTAAATGTAGTCTTGAATTTTCTCCAATCGGATTGGTTTGGACCATTACTAAGGGTGGACTTAAAATATCTAACGTGGAAGACTGTCGTGTTGCTGGCGTTGGCCTCGGCAAGATGTGCTTCGGTATTGGGGGTCTTATCTTGTAAGAGCCCGGATTTGATATTTCACGAGGATGGGGCGGAGCTCAGGACTCGCCCACAGGTTTTTGCTGAAAGCGGTATCAGACTTTCTCATTAACTAACCTATTGTGGTTCCGATGTTGTCTGACACATCAGTCGCTTCACAGTCCTTGGACGTTGTGAGGGCTTTATAGTTGTACGTCAATAGGACTGCTCATCAGAGGAGGTCTGAGTCACTTTTTGTCCTTTATGACGCTAACGGGATTGGATGTCCAGTTTCTAAGCAGTCCATTGCTTGGTGGCTCGGGTTGAACATTCCACAAGCCTATTCTTTGGCTGCATTGCCGCGGCCGAGTTCTATTCAGGACCACTCCCCTGGGTCAGTGGGTTCTTCCTGGGTGGCAGCCCGGGGTGTCTCGGCCTTACTGTTGTACCGTGCAGCTGCTTGGTCTGGTTCGAACACGTCTATGATGTTCTACAGGTTCGACGCCTTGGCATGGGATGACCTTCAGTTATTCAGGCGGTTTTGCGGAGTCTCAGCACTCTCCCACCCATTCTGGGAGCTTTGGGACGTCTCCATGTGTAACTACTGTTCCCCAGTATCCACTAGGATGTTAGAGAAAATAGGAATTTAATACCTACCGGTAATTCCTTTTCTTGTAGTCCGTAGTGGATACTGGGCGCCCGCCTCAGTGCTTCGTTTTTCCTGCTTACTTCATTGTAAGTAGTCTTGGTTGGGTCTGCTGTTGCTGTCCCTGTTCCTTGTTTGATTGACCTTGCTAATCTTGTTGTTGGTTAGTGTTGCTTCCTTCTGTTTGGTTAGCATTGCTATCCTTTTGTTCTTGTGTGTTGGTTCGGTACCTCACCGCTGTTTGTGTGTATGGTATGTCCGTCTCCTCGGGCAGTTTTCCTAGACTGAGTCTACAGGAGGGGCATAGAGGGGAGAAGCCAGCACACACTGTTGATTTCTTAAAGTGCCAGGCTCCTATGGACCCGATCTTTACCCCATGTGTAACTACTGTTCCCCAGTATCCACTACGGACTACGATAAAAGGAATTACCGGTAGGTATTAAATTCCTATTATTTTTTACATTAATATTTTTGGGCAATACAATATGTATCCTGGAGAACACTTTACCAATTATCCCTAAAGGCAGCTATATATGCACATATATTACCTGCAGGAGAAGCACCAATATACATTTATACTTAATTTAACTTACTTTTAATTGGTTGACTGTAGATGGAGGCAGCTGGGTTGTTACAGGTTCTTTCTTCATATGCATGCTGCTGAACTCTCTCTGGCTGTCGGCTGTGTGGGGAAGGTAGAGAGAGTGCTGCTGCTGTTGATGACTTTCTTCCCGGTTCCGCTGCTCCACACAGTGCAGGAGGCGGGGCAAAGAAAGGAAGACGGGAGATCCGGGTACAGCAAGGGACGGGTGCCGCTATAGTATAACACCCTTGCAACTGGCCTTTAGCGGCAATGGACTGGCAATACAGAGGCTGTGGGACTATTTTTAATTGGGGGCCTGGAGCTGCAGTTCCATCTGCCCCAATGTTAATCCGGCCCTAACTTTCACCATTAACTGTGAGTGCCAGTCTTTAGAATAGACTGGATTAATAAGGGAACAATATTTCAATAAAATACAAGAGTTGAAACTGAAGCTGTAACTAGACTTTTTGGTGCCCTGTGCCAGAAAATAGGATTTTGGTACCTACCAGTAAATCCTTTTTTAGTAGTCCGTAGAGGATGCTGGGGTCCACATTAATACCATGGGGTATAGACGGGTCCACTAGGAGCCATTGGCACTTTAAGAGTTTGAGAGTGTGGGCTGGCTCCTCCCTCTATGCCCCTCCTACCAGACTCAGTCTAGAAACTGTGTCCGATGACATACTTCGAGAGAAGGATTATACAAACATAGTGGTGAGATTCATACTAGCTCACACATACAAGGCACGTTAAGCCAACTAGCTTGAACTACTCAGCAACAGCTGAAACCTTACTTACCAAGTAACAATGCAGTACTCAACTAAAACGAAGTTGTACTGAACCAAATAACATTTGCAGGAAAACGAAGCACTGGGTGGGTGCCCAGCATCCTCTACGGACTACGAGAAAAGGATTTACCGGTAGGTACCAAAATCCTATTTTCTCTTACATCCTAGAGGATGCTGGGGTCCACATTAGTACCATGGGGATGTACCAAAGCTTCCAGAATGGGAGGGAGAGCGCTGAGGCTCCTGCAGAACTGACTGACTGAACTTCAGATCATCAGAGGCCAAAGTATCGAACTTGTAAAACTTTGCAAACGTGTTCGACCAAGACCAAGTTGCAGCTCGGCAAAGTTGCAATGCCGAGACATCCCGGGCAGCCGCCCAGGAAGAACCCACCTTACGAGTAGAGTGGGCCTTAACAAATTTTGGACACGGCAGTCCTGCCGTAAAGTAAGCGTGCTGGATAGTGAACCTGATCCAGCGAGAGATCGTCTGCTTAAAAACAGGACACCCAATTTTCTTGGGATCATATAGGACAAACAGAGAGTCCAACTTTCTGTGACGAAAAGTTCTCTTCACATAAATCCTCATAGCCCTTACGACATCCAAGGACTTTGATGTAATTGAGGAGTCAGTAGCCACTGGTACCACAATAGGTTGGTTGATATGAAATGCTGACACAACCTTCGGAAGAAACTGCTGACGAGTCCGGAGCTCAGCTCTATCTTCATGGAAGATCAAGTAAGGGCTTTTACAGGATAAAGCCCTCAGCTCGGACACACGTCTAGCAGAAGCCAAGGACAACAAAGTGACCGCCTTCCATGTAAGAAATTTGACCTCTACCTCCTGTAGAGGCTCAAACCAATCTGATTGGAGGAACTGCAACACCACGTTAAGGTCCCAAGGCGCCGTAGGCGGTACAAAGGGAGGTCGGATATGCAGAACTCCCTTCAGAAAGGTCTGAACCTCAGGGAGAGCAGCCAATTGTTTCTGAAAGAAAATGGATAGGGCTGAAATCTGGACCTTCACAGATCTCAACCTCAGACCCATATCCACTCCTGCTTGCAGGAAGAGGAGGAAACGTCCCAGTTAAAACTCCACCGTAGGAAACTTCTTGGACTCACACCAAGAGACATATTTCTTCCAAATACGATGGTAATGTTTAGACGTTACCCCTTTCCTAGCCTGTATGAGGGTAGGAATAACCTTCTTCAGAGTGCCCTTGCGAGCAAGAATCAAGCGCTCAACTTCCATGCCGTCAAACGTAGCCGCTGTAAGTCTTGACAGGCAAACAGCCCCTGCTGCAGCAGGTCCTCCCGAAGACGAAGAGGCCTCGGCTCTTTTTGGCAGTAGATTCAGAAGGTCCGCATTGGCCCTTCTTGGCCAGTCTGGGGCAACATGGATCGCTTGAACCCTTGTTCTCCTTATGAGCTTTAGGATTCTTTTAATGAGTGGGAGTGGTGGAAACACGTGTCACTGACTGGAGCACCCACGGAGACACCAGGGCGTCCACTGCCACCGCCTGTGGGTCTCTCAACCTGGAACAATAACGCTGAAGATTCTTGTTGAGACGAGAGGCCATCATGTCTATTTGGAGTAATCCCCAAAGGTCTGTTAGTTCCTTGAACACCACCGGATGGAGACCCCACTCCCCTGGATGGAGATCATGTCTGCTGAGGAAGTCTGCTTCCCAGTTGTCTACTCCCGGAACGAAGATGGCTGACAGCGCCAACGCGTGCTTTTCAGTCAAGAGGTGTATTCTTGTCACTTCTGACATTGCTGCTCTGCTCTTCGTTCCGCCTTGTCAGTTTATGTAAGCCACTGTTGTTACGTTGTCCGACTGCACTTGAATGGCCCGATTGCTTAGAAGAGGGGCCGCCTGAAGAAGACCGTTGTAGACGGCTCTTAGTTCCAGGATGTTGATGGGCAGGCCGGCTTCCAGGCTTGAACACTTTCCTTGGAAGGTTACTCCCTGAGTGACTGCTCCCCAGCCCCGAAGGCTCGCATTCATGGTTAGAAGGACTCGGTCCTGAATCCTGAACCTGCGGCCCTCTAGAAGGTGAGGCAAATGGAGCCACCAAAGGAGTGAGATCCTGGCCTTTGGCGACAGATGAATTCTCTGGTGCATGTGGAGATGAGATCCTGACCACTTGTCCAGGAGATCCAGTTGTAAGGTCCGAGCGTGGAACCTCCCATACTGGAGAGCCTCGTAAGAGGGCACCATCTTTCCCAATAAGCGAATGCATTGATGAACCGACACCCGGGCTGGCTTCAGGACATCACGGACCATAGCTTGTATCACCAACGCCTTTTCCTGTGGAAGAAACACCCTCTGCACTTCCATATCCAGGATCATTCCCAGAAAGGACAACCTCTGGGTTGGTTCCAAATGTGACTTTGGAAGGTTCAGAATCCAACCATAACTCCTGAGGAGGCTTGTTGTGAGAACAATGGACTGCAGCAGCTCCTCCTTGGACGATGCCTTTATCAGCAGATCGTCCAGATATAGAATGATGTTCACACCCTGTTTGCAGAGGAGAACCATAATTTCTGCCATCACCTTGGTAACACCCTCGGTGCTGTGGAGAGGCCGAATGGCAGGGCCTGGAACTGGAAATGACAGTCCAGCAATGCAAAGTTGAGACAAGCCTGATGCGGCAACCAGATTGGAATGTGGAGGTACGCATCCTTGATATCCAGTGATACCAGGAATTCCCCTTCTTCCAGACCTGATATCACCGCCCTGAGAGACTCCATCTTGAACTTGAACTCCTTTAGAAAGGGGTTCAATGATTTTAGGTTCAGAATGGGCCTGACCGAACCATCCGGTTTCGGTACCACAAAAAGGTTCGAACAGTAACCTTTGGTTAGCATGTGAGGTGGCACTGGCACAATGACCTGGGCCTCCACCAGCTTTTGGACAGCGTCTTGTAGTACTGTGCTGTCCTCCAACAGAGTTGGTAAGCCTGACTTGAAAAAGCGATGAGGGAGACTTTGAAATTCCAGCCTGTATCCCTGAGACACAATATCTATCACCCAGGGATCCAGGCCGGACGATACCCAGACATGACTGAAGTGTCTGAGTCCTGCCCCCACTGGGTTGGTTCCAAAATCAGCGGGTTTTCCCACCACTGGGGCGTGCAGTCCACCGTCATGTGGAGGACTTAGGCGTACCCGAAGTAGGCTTTTGTTCCTGGGAACCTGCAGCGGCAGGTTTCTTGGACTTAACCCAACCTCCCCTAAAGAAGGTGTTGGATGTTCTGGCCTTACTAGGCTTGTTAGGCCAAAAGGACTGCGTTGCAGCTGGAGAGAAAGATTTCTTCGGAGCAGGTGCTGCTGAGCGAAGAAACGGAGACTTACCCGCTGTAGCGGTGGATATCCACGCGTCTAGAGCTTCCCCAAATAGATCCTGACCTGTATAGGGTAGGGACTCCACACTTCTTCTGGATTCCACGTCGGCCGACCACTGGCGCAGCCACAGTCCCCGACGAGCTGAAACAGACATGGAAGATATTCCCGCAGCCATGGAACCCAGGTTTTTCATGGATTCTACCAGAAAACCTGCAGAATCATGTATGTTGCGTAAATACAATGCAACGTCATCCCTATCCATCGTATCCAAATCCTCAAGTAAGGTAGCCGACCATTTTACTATTGCCTTTGCAATCCATGCACTAGCAATAGTGGGACGTAATATGGCCCCTGAAGCAGTATACATTGATTTAAGCGTATTATCAATTTTCCTATCAGCCGGCTCCTTTAAGGCGGTAGATCCTGGAACAGGTAAAACCACCTTCTTTGAGAGTCTGGACACAGAGGCGTCAACAATCAGCGGGTTTTCCCATTTTTTCCTATCCTCCTCAGGGAAAGGAAATGCCATCTGGACCCTTTTAGGGACCTGGAATTTTTTCTCAGGGTTATCCCATGCTTTTCAAATATAGCATTCAATTCCTTTGATGCAGGGAAGGTTAGCGAGGCTTTTTTATTTTCAGTGAAAAAAGCCTCCTCAACCTGCCCAGGTGTGGTATCATTAACATTTAACACATCCCTGATAACCTCTATCAACAATTGCACCCCCTTTGCAAGAGATGCGGACCCCCGAAAAACATCCCCATCACCATCTGTAGTGTCAGAATCGGTATCCGTGTCGTCTTGTGTGACATGCACAAGCACATGTTTGTGGGGGTATATAGTAGAGATGAGCGGGTTCGGTTTCTCTGAATCCGAACCCGCCCGAACTTCATGTTTTTTTACACGGGTCCGAGCGACTCGGATCTTCCCGCCTTGCTCGGTTAACCCGAGCGCGCCCGAACGTCATCATCACGCTGTCGGATTCTCGCGAGGCTCGGATTCTATCGCGAGACTCGGATTCTATATAAGGAGCCGCGCGTCGTGGCCATTTTCACACGTGCATTGAGATTGATAGGGAGAGGACGTGGCTGGCGTCCTCTCCGTTTAGAAATTAAAATAGATAGGAGAGTGAGAGTGAGACACTTCATTTACTTACTGGAGCTTAGGAGGAGTTATACTAGTGACTGATGACCAGTGACCTGACCACCAGTGCAGTTTTATAATTTATTATTATTTAATAATCCGTTCTGTTCTTGTTCTCTGCCTGAAAAAAACGATACACAGTGACTCAGTCACACTCACATACCATATCTGTGCTCAGCCCAGTGTGCTGCATCATCTATGTATAATATCTGACTGTGCTCACACAGCTTAATTGTGGGGGAGACTGGGGAGCAGTTATAGGTTATAGCAGGAGCCAGGAGTACATATTAAACAGTGCACACTTTTGCTGCCAGAGTGCCACTGCCAGTGTGACTGACCACTGACCACTGTGACCAGTGACCTGACCACACTGACCACCAGTATAGTATATTGTGATTGAATGTCTGCCTGAAAAAGTACACTCGTCGTGTGACTTGTGTGGTGTTTTTTTATTCTATAAAAATTAAAAAACTCATTCTGCTGACAGACAGTGTCCACTCCAGCAGGTCCGTCATTATATAATATATACCTGTCCGGCTGCAGTAGTGATATATATATATTTTTTATATCATTATTTATCATCCAGTCTACTAGCAGCAGACACAGTATGGTAGTTCACGGCTGTAGCTACCTCTGTGTCGGCACTCGGCAGTCCATCCATAATTGTATACCACCTACCCGTGGTTTTTTTTTCTTTCTTCTTTATACATACTACATCTCATTATCATCCAGTCTATATTAGCAGCAGACACAGTACAGTACGGTAGTCCACGGCTGTAGCTACCTCTGTGTCGGCACTCGGCAGTCCATCCATAATTGTATACCACCTACCCGTGTTTTTTTTTTCTTTCTTCTTTATACATACTACATCTCATTATCAACCAGTCTATATTAGCAGCAGACACAGTACGGTAGTTCACGGCTGTAGCTACCTCTGTGTCGGCACTCGGCAGTCCATCCATAATTGTATACCACCTACCCGTGGTTTTTTTTTTCTTTCTTCTTTATACATACATACTACATCTCATTATCATCCAGTCTATATTAGCAGCAGACACAGTACAGTACGGTAGTCCACGGCTGTAGCTACCTCTGTGTCGGCACTCGGCAGTCCATCCATAATTGTATACCACCTACCCGTGGTTTTTTTTTTCTTTCTTCTTTATACATACTACATCTCATTATCATCCAGTCTATATTAGCAGCAGACACAGTACAGTACGGTAGACCACGGCTGTAGCTACCTCTGTGTCGGCACTCGGCAGTCCATCCATAATTGTATACCACCTACCCGTGGTTTTTTTTTTCTTTCTTCTTTATACATACTACATCTCATTATCAACCAGTCTATATTAGCAGCAGACACAGTACAGTACGGTAGTCCACGGCTGTAGCTACCTCTGTGTCGGCACTCGGCAGTCCATCCATAATTGTATACCACCTACCCGTGGTTTTTTTTTTCTTTCTTCTTTATACATACTACATCTCATTATCATCCAGTCTATATTAGCAGCAGACACAGTACAGTACGGTAGTCCACGGCTGTAGCTACCTCTGTGTCGGCACTCGGCAGTCCATCCATAATTGTATACCACCTACCCGTGGTTTTTTTTTTCTTTCTTCTTTATACATACTACATCTCATTATCATCCAGTCTATATTACCAGCAGACACAGTACAGTACGGTAGTCCACGGCTGTAGCTACCTCTGTGTCGGCACTCGGCAGTCCATCCATAATTGTATACCACCTACCCGTGGTTTTTTTTTTCTTTCTTCTTTATACATACTACATCTCATTATCATCCAGTCTATATTAGCAGCAGACACAGTACAGTACGGTAGTCCACGGCTGTAGCTACCTCTGTGTCGGCACTCGGCAGTCCATCCATAATTGTATACCACCTACCCGTAGTTTTTTTTTTCTTTCTTCTTTATACATACTACATCTCATTATCAACCAGTCTATATTAGCAGCAGACACAGTACGGTAGTTCACGGCTGTAGCTACCTCTGTGTCGGCACTCGGCAGTCCATCCATAATTGTATACCACCTACCCGTGGTTTTTTTTTTCTTTCTTCTTTATACATACATACTACATCTCATTATCATCCAGTCTATATTAGCAGCAGACACAGTACAGTACGGTAGTCCACGGCTGTAGCTACCTCTGTGTCGGCACTCGGCAGTCCATCCTTAATTGTATACCACCTACCCGTGGTTTTTTTTTTCTTTCTTCTTTATACATACATACTACATCTCATTATCATCCAGTCTATATTAGCAGCAGACACAGTACAGTACGGTAGTCCACGGCTGTAGCTACCTCTGTGTCGGCACTCGGCAGTCCATCCATAAGTATACTAGTATCCATCCATCTCCATTGTTTACCTGAGGTGCCTTTTAGTTGTGCCTATTAAAATATGGAGAACAAAAATGTTGAGGTTCCAAAATTAGGGAAAGATCAAGATCCACTTCCACCTCGTGCTGAAGCTGCTGCCACTAGTCATGGCCGAGACGATGAAATGCCAGCAACGTCGTCTGCCAAGGCCGATGCCCAATGTCATAGTACAGAGCATGTCAAATCCAAAACACCAAATATCAGTAAAAAAAGGACTCCAAAACCTAAAATAAAATTGTCGGAGGAGAAGCGTAAACTTGCCAATATGCCATTTACCACACGGAGTGGCAAGGAATGGCTGAGGCCCTGGCCTATGTTCATGGCTAGTGGTTCAGCTTCACATGAGGATGGAAGCACTCAGCCTCTCGCTAGAAAAATGAAAAGACTCAAGCTGGCAAAAGCACCGCAAAGAACTGTGCGTTCTTCGAAATCCCAAATCCACAAGGAGAGTCCAATTGTGTCGGTTGCGATGCCTGACCTTCCCAACACTGGACGTGAAGAGCATGCGCCTTCCACCATTTGCACGCCCCCTGCAAGTGCTGGAAGGAGCACCCGCAGTCCAGTTCCTGATAGTCAGATTGAAGATGTCAGTGTTGAAGTACACCAGGATGAGGAGGATATGGGTGTTGCTGGCGCTGGGGAGGAAATTGACCAGGAGGATTCTGATGGTGAGGTGGTTTGTTTAAGTCAGGCACCCGGGGAGACACCTGTTGTCCGTGGGAGGAATATGGCCGTTGACATGCCTGGTGAAAATACCAAAAAAATCAGCTCTTCAGTGTGGAGGTATTTCAACAGAAAAGCGGACAACAGGTGTCAAGCCGTGTGTTGCCTTTGTCAAGCTGTAATAAGTAGGGGTAAGGACGTTAACCACCTCGGAACATCCTCCCTTATACGTCACCTGCAGCGCATTCATAATAAGTCAGTGACAAGTTCAAAAACTTTGGGCGACAGCGGAAGCAGTCCACTGACCAGTAAATCCCTTCCTCTTGTAACCAAGCTCACGCAAACCACCCCACCAACTCCCTCAGTGTCAATTTCCTCCTTCCCCAGGAATGCCAATAGTCCTGCAGGCCATGTCACTGGCAATTCTGACGAGTCCTCTCCTGCCTGGGATTCCTCCGATGCATCCTTGCGTGTAACGCCTACTGCTGCTGGCGCTGCTGTTGTTGCTGCTGGGAGTCGATGGTCATCCCAGAGGGGAAGTCGGAAGCCCACTTGTACTACTTCCAGTAAGCAATTGACTGTCCAACAGTCCTTTGCGAGGAAGATGAAATATCACAGCAGTCATCCTGCTGCAAAGCGGATAACTGAGGCCTTGACAACTATGTTGGTGTTAGACGTGCGTCCGGTATCCGCCATTAGTTCACAGGGAACTAGACAATTTATTGAGGCAGTGTGCCCCCGTTACCAAATGCCATCTAGGTTCCACTTCTCTAGGCAGGCGATACCGAGAATGTACACGGACGTCAGAAAAAGACTCACCAGTGTCCTAAAAAATGCAGTTGTACCCAATGTCCACTTAACCACGGACATGTGGACAAGTGGAGCAGGGCAGGGTCAGGACTATATGACTGTGACAGCCCACTGGGTAGATGTATGGACTCCCGCCGCAAGAACAGCAGCGGCGGCACCAGTAGCAGCATCTCGCAAACGCCAACTCTTTCCTAGGCAGGCTACGCTTTGTATCACCGCTTTCCAGAATACGCACACAGCTGAAAACCTCTTACGGCAACTGAGGAAGATCATCGCGGAATGGCTTACCCCAATTGGACTCTCCTGTGGATTTGTGGCATCGGACAACGCCAGCAATATTGTGTGTGCATTAAATATGGGCAAATTCCAGCACGTCCCATGTTTTGCACATACCTTGAATTTGGTGGTGCAGAATTTTTTAAAAAACGACAGGGGCGTGCAAGAGATGCTGTCGGTGGCCAGAAGAATTGCGGGACACTTTCGGCGTACAGGCACCACGTACAGAAGACTGGAGCAACACCAATAAACTACTGAACCTGCCCTGCCATCATCTGAAGCAAGAAGTGGTAACGAGGTGGAATTCAACCCTCTATATGCTTCAGAGGTTGGAGGAGCAGCAAAAGGCCATTCAAGCCTATACAATTGAGCACGATATAGGAGGTGGAATGCACCTGTCTCAAGTGCAGTGGAGAATGATTTCAACGTTGTGCAAGGTTCTGATGCCCTTTGAACTTGCCACACGTGAAGTCAGTTCAGACACTGCCAGCCTGAGTCAGGTCATTCCCCTCATCAGGCTTTTGCAGAAGAAGCTGGAGACATTGAAGGAGGAGCTAACACGGAGCGATTCCGCTAGGCATGTGGGACTTGTGGATGGAGCCCTTAATTCGCTTAACAAGGATTCACGGGTGGTCAATCTGTTGAAATCAGAGCACTACATTTTGGCCACCGTGCTCGATCCTAGATTTAAAGCCTACCTTGGATCTCTCTTTCCGGCAGACACAAGTCTGCTGGGGTTGAAAGACCTGCTGGTGAGAAAATTGTCAAGTCAAGCGGAACGCGACCTGTCAACATCTCCTCCTTCACATTCTCCCGCAACTGGGGGTGCGAGGAAAAGGCTCAGAATTCCGAGCCCACCCGCTGGCGGTGATGCAGGGCAGTCTGGAGCGACTGCTGATGCTGACATCTGGTCCGGACTGAAGGACCTGACAACGATTACGGACATGTCGTCTACTGTCACTGCATATGATTCTCTCACCATTGAAAGAATGGTGGAGGATTATATGAGTGACCGCATCCAAGTAGGCACGTCACACAGTCCGTACTTATACTGGCAGGAAAAAGAGGCAATTTGGAGGCCCTTGCACAAACTGGCTTTATTCTACCTAAGTTGCCCTCCCACAAGTGTGTACTCCGAAAGAGTGTTTAGTGCCGCCGCTCACCTTGTCAGCAATCGGCGTACGAGGTTACATCCAGAAAATGTGGAGAAGATGATGTTCATTAAAATGAATTATAATCAATTCCTCCGTGGAGACATTGACCAGCAGCAATTGCCTCCACAAAGTACACAGGGAGCTGAGATGGTGGATTCCAGTGGGGACGAATTGATAATCTGTGAGGAGGGGAATGTACACGGTGATATATCGGAGGATGATGATGAGGTGGACATCTTGCCTCTGTAGAGCCAGTTTGTGCAAGGAGAGATTAATTGCTTCTTTTTTGGTGGGGGTCCAAACCAACCCGTCATTTCAGTCACAGTCGTGTGGCAGACCCTGTCACTGAAATGATGGGTTGGTTAAAGTGTGCATGTCCTGTTTATACAACATAAGGGTGGGTGGGAGGGCCCAAGGACAATTCCATCTTGCACCTCTTTTTTCTTTAATTTTTCTTTGCGTCATGTGCTGTTTGGGGAGGGTTTTTTGGAAGGGACATCCTGCGTGACACTGCAGTGCCACTCCTAGATGGGCCCGGTGTTTGTGTCGGCCACTAGGGTCGCTTATCTTACTCACACAGCTACCTCATTGCGCCTCTTTTTTTCTTTGCGTCATGTGCTGTTTGGGGAGGGTTTTTTGGAAGGGACATCCTGCGTGACACTGCAGTGCCACTCCTAGATGGGCCCGGTGTTTGTGTCGGCCACTAGGGTCGCTTATCTTACTCACACAGCTACCTCATTGCGCCTCTTTTTTTCTTTGCGTCATGTGCTGTTTGGGGAGGGTTTTTTGGAAGGGACATCCTGCGTGACACTGCAGTGCCACTCCTAGATGGGCCCGGTGTTTGTGTCGGCCACTAGGGTCGCTTATCTTACTCACACAGCTACCTCATTGCGCCTCTTTTTTTCTTTGCGTCATGTGCTGTTTGGGGAGGGTTTTTTGGAAGGGACATCCTGCGTGACACTGCAGTGCCACTCCTAGATGGGCCCGGTGTTTGTGTCGGCCACTAGGGTCGCTTATCTTACTCACACAGCTACCTCATTGCGCCTCTTTTTTTCTTTGCGTCATGTGCTGTTTGGGGAGGGTTTTTTGGAAGGGACATCCTGCGTGACACTGCAGTGACACTCCTAGATGGGCCCGGTGTTTGTGTCGGCCACTAGGGTCGCTTATCTTACTCACACAGCTACCTCATTGCGCCTCTTTTTTTCTTTGCGTCATGTGCTGTTTGGGGAGGGTTTTTTGGAAGGGACATCCTGCGTGACACTGCAGTGACACTCCTAGATGGGCCCGGTGTTTGTGTCGGCCACTAGGGTCGCTTATCTTACTCACACAGCTACCTCATTGCGCCTCTTTTTTTCTTTGCGTCATGTGCTGTTTGGGGAGGGTTTTTTGGAAGGGACATCCTGCGTGACACTGCAGTGCCACTCCTAGATGGGCCCGGTGTTTGTGTCGGCCACTAGGGTCGCTTATCTTACTCACACAGCTACCTCATTGCGCCTCTTTTTTTCTTTGCGTCATGTGCTGTTTGGGGAGGGTTTTTTGGAAGGGACATCCTGCGTGACACTGCAGTGACACTCCTAGATGGGCCCGGTGTTTGTGTCGGCCACTAGGGTCGCTTATCTTACTCACACAGCTACCTCATTGCGCCTCTTTTTTTCTTTGCGTCATGTGCTGTTTGGGGAGGGTTTTTTGGAAGGGACATCCTGCGTGACACTGCAGTGACACTCCTAGATGGGCCCGGTGTTTGTGTCGGCCACTAGGGTCGCTTATCTTACTCACACAGCTACCTCATTGCGCCTCTTTTTTTCTTTGCGTCATGTGCTGTTTGGGGAGGGTTTTTTGGAAGGGACATCCTGCGTGACACTGCAGTGCCACTCCTAGATGGGCCCGGTGTTTGTGTCGGCCACTAGGGTCGCTTAGCTTAGTCATCCAGCGACCTAGGTGCAAATTTTAGGACTAAAAATAATATTGTGAGGTGTGAGGTATTCAGAATAGACTGAAAATGAGTGTAAATTATGGTTTTTGAGGTTAATAATACTTTGGGATCAAAATGACCCCCAAATTCTATGATTTAAGCTGTTTTTTAGTGTTTTTTAAAAAAAAAACACCCGAATCCAAAACACACCCGAATCCGACAAAAAAAATTCGTGAGGTTTTGCCAAAACGCGGTCGAACTCAAAACACGGCCGCGGAACCGAACCCAAAACCAAAACACAAAACCCGAAAAATTTCCGGCGCTCATCTCTAGTATATAGCGGGGTGTCCTGAGGTACCAGAAACAGGCCACACAGCCATAGAGCTCTGTAATACCTGGGTTGCAGATTCATTACTTGCAACCCTGTCAGAAATCTGAGAAATCCAAGATTTGATAAAGGAAAACCATTCTGGTTCCCTTGCTGGTATCTGTGCTAAACCAGTGCTAACCTGATTACATGGAATGGGATCATCCTGGGAGGATAAATCCTCTGCAGCATATGACACAGTGGTGGTCATTCCGAGTTGTTTGCTCGTTGTCGATTTTCGCTATGCTGCGATTTGTTGCTAAATACGCATGTGCGTGGTACGCAGGGCGCATGCGCTTAGTTATTTAACTAAAAACTTAGCAGTTTTGCTGTTGTTCGTGCAGTGCTTTTCAGTCGCACTGCTGATTGGTGAGTGATTGACAGGAAAGGGGCGTTTCTGGCTGGTAACTGAGCATTTTCCGGGAATGTGCTAAAAAACGCAGGCGTGTTAGGTAAAAACGCAGGCGTGCCTGGGGAAACAGGGGAGCGGCTGGCCGAACGCAGGGCGTGTTTGTGACGTCAAACCAGGAACTAAACTGACCGAGCTGATCGCAATCTAGGAGTAGGTCTGGAGCTACTCAGAAACTGCAAGAAAATATTTAGTAGCAATTCTGCTAATCTTTCGTTCGCTATTCTGCTAAGCTAAGATACACTCCCAGAGGGCAGCGGCCTAGCGTTTGCAATGCTGCTAAAAGCAGCTAGCGAGCGAACAACTCGGAATGAGGGCCAGTGTCCCTGGACATAGCTAAAGGAGACCACCAAACACTCCACACACACACAGGTGGTGGCAGACAGAGTTTCCCCTCCCCAAGAAAGACAAGAGAGACACAGAGATCGGAGCCAATCCACACACAGCGCTTTTAGCAAAGGGAGACCCCTTGTCAGTGCAGACTGTGTCCCTTAATAGGAGACACAGTCATTTTTCAGCCTCCCCTCCCTTCTACAACCCCCTGGTACTGATAGCTGGAGTTGCTGGGGAGGGACCTGTTCTTCCATCAAGCGTTGTGCAGGCAAGAAAATAGTGCTGGAACGGTGCTGGGTCCGCTTTGAGGAGAAGCTCCGCCCCCTTAATGGCGCTGTCTTCCTGCTCTTCAAGAATTATACTGGCCTGAGGTAAAACTTGCTGGCTGAGATCCGTGGACCCCGACAGACTTGATGACCAGTGTGGGGGTAAGCGCTGGCTCAGGGCGCCCCTCACAGCGCCGCACCATGTGCCTCTGAACAGGAGCGCAGTTAATACTGCGCTCCCTCCCCATTGCCACCATCTTCACACCGGCCCCCCGATTGCTAGGGGGGGTCGGTGTCTCACTCACCACTCTTCAGCACTGTAAGGGGTTGGCGGCATGCTGCCGGGGTGAGCGGTCCCCTGTGGCGGAGAACGATCCGACCCCTCTGGAGCTCAGTGTCCAGTCAGCGGAGACAGTGTCTCAGACCCCAAAGGGCGGACACTGCTCCCCCACCTTAAGGCCCGTCGTTCACAGACGTATCGCGTCGGCCGCGCAGCACAGCCGACGGCCAATATATCTACCGATATATTGGCACGTCGCTGTGTGTGTACGGGGCGGTCGGCCGACTGCCCATACGCATGCTGCGGCGGCCGGCGGTGATTGACAGCTGAACTGGGCGGGCGTGTGTACACGCCCACCCAGTTCATGACGTCAGTCCCCGACGGATCGGGCAGTGTGTATGCTCAACACACTGCCCGATCTGTCCATAGATATATCTGCAGATCAATTGATCTGCAGATATATCTATTAGTGTGTACCCACCTTAAGTCTCTCGTTACAGGCAGGCTGTTGCCAACAGCCTCCTGTAAAAAAATAAACTCTAAAAATAACTTTAACTAGAAAAGCTCAGTAGAGCTCGCCTAGCTGTGACCGGCTCCTCTGGGCACAGTTTCTAAACTGAGTTTGGTAGGAGGGGCAAAGAGGGAGGAGCCAGCCCACACTCTCAAACTCTTAAAGTGCCAATGGCTCCTGGTGGACCCGTCTATACCCCATGGTACTAATGTGGATCCCAGCATCCTCTAGGACGTAAGAAAAAATAAGTTGAGCACCGCTATAGCGACAAGATCGGAATCAGACCCCTACTGCACATGTCGATCTCAGGACATGTCAACATCGATTATTATACAATTCAACATGTCAACATTGATTATTTTCTACAATGTGGTAACATATTCTGAATATACAACAAACACAAATAATTATTATGTGTATAAGCTTAATTATAACAGTGTACAAGAAGCAGAAGACTGTGCATCCTGACTTTAACACATTGTTAGGGCTATTTCACAAGCTGTGGTTTTGACCGGACGGCATATGGGGGCTTTCAGACAGCACGGTCATGGCACGGCTGCCGAGTTGCAGTCAGAAATATCCACTGAAATCTGGCTGTCGTGCCGATGCCGTGCCATCCTTATAGGCAGTGAGCTGAGTGTGTGTATGTGCGCTTTCACACACAACAGGTTTTTTGTGCCGTGCTGCTGCTGCAGCACGTGCGCACAGACTAAAACACGGCACAAAACCGTTGTGTGTGTAATGCATTGACAGGTGGCAAAAAGCCGGACAAAGTTTGTCTGGCTTTTTGCCAACCGGGCAGCACCGCAGCGTGTGAAATAGCCCTTAGTATTCAGTCACAAGTAACGCTACATTTTCTGTTAGGCGTAAGTACCTGAACATTTATTAAAAATTATTGATTTTGGCCATAGAGCAACCAGGAGTCCTTTGGAAACAAATTCTGAGCAGCATAATATTAATCTCGCCAGGTATCCAGTAAAAAAATGCTTAAACGCTTGGAATCATTGCAGCAAACAATTCTCCTTTGTAACAAACTATCAGGGCTTGTACAGAAGAGAGGTGATAAACGCTAGTTACCATTGTAGACAAAAACTTGGTACTTGTCCTTCACTTCAACAGAGCGTTAGACGTGTGTTACAGAGACTCCAAGTTTACCAGCAGGAAAGTGCAGCATGTACTTAATAAGCATTTCCACATACTGTCAATGTATGGTACAGAGGGCTAATGTTTATGAATACTGCTTGTCAGCAAGTGTGAATGAACTGGTCCATTCCCTTACATTTATTGGGGACTCTGTGTATAATAAGGATTATGAAATCTTAAGAGGCCTATGTATTAATAACTGTGGCATCGCGATTGATATTTTCATTTTGAATTAAAAATATCCCTCTATGCACTAAAGTTCACCTACAGCAGTGATCACACTGAGCAAAATTATTTGTCGGTCCCAGGGCCCCCTCACTTTAAAAAATTGGGGTCCTACTCCAGTACTTCTGGGTCCCATCACATATTATGGGGGCATTGAAAGACTGCGGCACTCCAAGACTTTCTTTTCAATAGAATATATTAAGCTCATACAGAGCCGGCCATAGGCATAGGCAAACTAGGCAATTGCCTAGGGCATTTGATATGCCTAGGGGCATCAGCAGCTTCTGCTGATTAAAATGATATGCAGCATGCCTATATTCTGTGTGTAGCATTTCATATGCAGATACAGCCACAGTCTCACACAGTATATAGGCATGCTGCATATCATTTTAATCAACAGAAGCTGCTTGTGCATCCTAGCCACATAGCAATGCAAATAAGATGCATTTTCATAAAAAAAGGTGCCCGACGTTAGCATTGAGGCAAGATTTATGAGGACACATCTGTATCCAAGCAGTGGCAGAGGTCACAGTGTTAGTGGCAGTGTGAGTGCTGTGTGCATGTGAGTGGGTTGGTTGTGCAGTAGTGTTCGGAATATGTGTAAGGAGCATTATGTGTGTCATGTAAAAATGCATTAATAATGTGCAACATATGTGTAAGGGGCACTATGTGTGTCATTATGTGTATAAGGGCATTAATAATGTGTGGCATATGTGTAACAGGGTACTATTGTATGTGTCATTATGTGTATAGGGGCACTAATAATGTGCAGCAAATGTGTAGGGGGCACTATGTGTGTCATTATGTGTATAAGGGCATTAATAATGTGCGGCATATGTGTAAGGGACATTATGTGTAAAAGGGCATTAATAAAGGTTGTCATAATGTGTAAGGCACATTATGTTTATAAGGACATTAATAATGTGTCTCATATGTGTAAGGGGCATTACTGTGCGGAATTGTGTATAAATGCATTACTATGTGTGGCATTATGTGTATAAGGTGCTCTACTATGTGGCGTTGCGTATAAAAAGGGCACTACTGTGTCGTCTAATGTGAATAAAGAGCAATAGGGTGTGGTGTAATGTGAATAAGGAGCAATTCATTGTGATGTAATGTGCATAAGGGGCTCTACTGTGAGGAGTAATGTTTATAAGGTAAAGTGATACTACTGTGGGATTTAACATGAATTATGGACACTATCGCATGATCAAATGTGAATAAAGTGCAGTACTGTGTGGCGTAATTGGAATTGGGGTTACTATTGTGTGGCCATGCCCCTTGCCAGCAAAAACACACCCCTTTTTGGACTGTGTGCCAAATGTGCGAACTGTTCCTATTTAAAATATAGGGGGTACAAACCCTAAAATAAGGACTGCTATGGATGAGGGGTGATGGTGCTGGTAAAGAAGTGCAAGGTCAGAGGCGGAACCAGCGGTGGTGCTAGGGGGCACCAGCCAAAATCTTGCCTAGGGCATCATATTGGTTAGGGCCGGCTCTGAGCTCATAGCATGTTACATTTACTGATGTTTCATTACTAACCAATGTTTTCCTGAAGGTATACATGCACTGACAATACAGTGTCAGTGCATGTACACTTTTTCTTGTATTGTCAGTGCATGTATACCTTGAGGAAAACATCGGTGGGGCATTGAAACGTCGGTGAATGTGACATGCTATGAACTTTAATATATTCTATTGAAAAGCAAGTCTTAGTGTGCTGCAGTCTTTCATTGCCTACTACTACTTTTGCTGAAGGCACCAAGCAAACTGAACCTTTGTATGTGAGCGAGTGCTGCTTCAGCACCCATAAAATAAAATAAAAATATAAAAAAATAAAAAATAATATATATATATATATATGTATATATATATATATGTATATAGATATATATATATATATATATATATATACCAATACAAAAAAGCAGCACTCGAAGACTGACTTATAAAGTCAATGTATTAAAACACATAAGTGCATAACATTCTGACGTTTCGCTGCACAACTGCCCCTTTGTCAAGGTGTGCCCCGAAACGTTGGAATGTTATGTGTTTTAATACATTTACTTTATAACTCAGTCTCTGAGTGCTGCTGCTTGTTCATATTGATTTCTACTGGATTTATGCCAGAGGGCACCGCAGCAGATAACATTCTACAGGAGAGTGGTGGGGTGTGTGAGGTCATGCTGTGATGTCATAATGACAACTGCCTATATCAGGGCTGTGCTGTTGCTGTCTCTTGCATATGCCTCCTGAGGCCTGGGATGGCATAGCACACCAGCAGAAGGTTAGTGACTGGACAAAGATAAGGGCAGCTTAGTTCGAATCGTCCGCAGACTTTTAGCATGACTACTATAATATATGACTTATGACTTTGGGGATAGCATAGTATTAGATAAAAACAAATCTCACACCTACTGGGACAGTGCCATTACTTAACAACCACAAGCAGCTGAAAATTGGGTCATTGGAGATATCTGAAGAGCGCCGGTTCTGGCGCTCTGTGCGCCCCGGGCGGCAATAGGGGGCGTGGTTTTGTACAGGGGGCGTGGTCATTTACGCCCTCTGTACAGACTGAAATGATGTGCGGTGCGCGATGACATCATCGCGCACCGCACAGTAAAGGTCCTCTCCACGAAGGGAAACTAGACGCGTGCTGAAGGATGACTCTTCATGAGTCATGAGGCTTACACCATCTTGTTCCTCTTATAGGACAAGTTTGTAAGATTTCTGGAACAATCTTAGTCCGAAATTCCATATTTTATAATGCAGAGTAAATAATAATAACAAAATAATAATAATAATAATAATAATAATAATAAAAAAAACAAAATGAAGAAGAAGAACTAGAAGAAAAGAAGAACAAGAGGAAGAAAAAATAGGCTACATTTTACTTAAAATAAAAATAAGCATTTATTTTTTAAATATATTTTGCTTGAAGTTGTCTTTATTTTTATTAATAAATCCTCTCAAAAGGTGAGGAAATTACACATATTTGGGGAGACAAAAATATTAGGAGAGTTCAGAACCATGCATTGTTTATTCTACACAAGAGAGTACCATGCGAGGCAGCCATGTTGGGCGCACTACATGGGTTACACTGTGCGATAAGCAAAACATGGCAGTAAGGCATACAAAGGTAAAATGAAAAGCAACTAAGAGTACACCTAGGCCCTCATTCCGAGTTGATCGGTCGCAAGGCGAATTTAGCAGAGTTACACACGCTAAGCCTACGCCTACTGGGAGTGTATCTTAGCTTCTTAAAATTGCGACCGATGTATTCGCAATATTGCGATTACAAACTACTGAGCAGTTTCTGAGTAACTTCAACCTTACTCTGCCTGTGCGATCAGTTCAGTGCTTGTCGTTCCTGGTTTGACGTCACAAACACACCCAGCGTTCGCCCAGACACTCCTCCGTTTCTCCAGCCACTCCTGCGTTTTTTCCGGAAACGGTAGCGTTTTCAACCACACGCCCATAAAACGCTGTGTTTCCGCCCAGTAACACCCATTTCCTGTCAATCACATTACGATCGCCGGAGCGACGAAAAAGCCGTGAGTAAAAATACTATCTTCATTGTTAAATTACTTGGCGCAGTCGCAGTGCGAATATTGCGCATGCGTACTAAGCGGATTTTCATTGCGATGCGATGAAAAATACCGAGCGAACAACTCGGAATGAGGGCCCTAGTTCTACAGCTTACACAGTAAGGAAATTGGTCTTACTCTGTAATTGCTTTTAGACACTCTTCTCCTTTATGACAATTTTAAAGTGAGCTGAGGGAAAAAAAAAAAAAAAAGAGGGTCCAGTTATATTATGAAATAATTTACAAAAAATAAAATAATTATCTGACAAATGAAAGTTATATTTCTCTAATACTCTTAAGATGGTAAGCTCATATTGTGCTCATATTGTGAATTGCATAAAACATTTATATAAAGCCCACATGGATTACTGACACCTCAGGAGGGATGTAATAACTTTGGGCTGTGGTAAGGGTTCCAATAACATAGACTTTGTTTCAGTGTAAAATAGACATATACAAGTGCTATGAGACCACCTAAACATATGTTAATTACATTATAAACAACTAGAGCGGAGATAATATCATACAGTTTTAATATAATTTTTACTTAAAAACCAATATAAAAAAAAAAAGATGAACCAACGTTAGATGTGATCTGCAGTACAGAATCACTGACCGGCTTCCTTGGACTTGACCAACGACTGACCTGCAGAGTCCTGAGAGCTGCAGCACATGACTGGACCAAAAAAGAAAACAGCGCTAAAGTCCTGGAACAGCAGAGGGCTTATTGCAAAATGAGCTTCATACAAACATCTATTCCCTCAGTCTGTGGTTCCCAAACTGGGTTGCCTCTAGGCCAGTGACGGGGGACCTTTGGCACTTCAGCTTTTGTTGAACTACACATCCCAGCTTGCCCTGCTACAGTTTTGCAATTTGGCCATGCTAAAACTGTAGCGGGGCAAGCTGGGATGTGTAGTTCAACAACAGCTGGAGTGCCAAAGGTTCCTCATCACTGCTCTAGGCACTTGCAGGGGTGCCCTGGGTTGGTGGTCCAGGACCAATTCAAATGATCCTCACTACCTAACCTACAGTAATGACAGCACACAACGCTCTGCAGCCACCTCTTGCCCTAATGCTCATTGGGGTTTCTTCCATAATGGGTGCAGTGTGTGCGGTGCACATGGGCCCCTGAGTCCCCGGGGGGCCCACACCGCACACACTGCACCCATTTCTTATATACTTACCTTTCCGGAGTACATCACTGACCGTGTGTGGGCCCCCTCCTCTCCCGTAGCCGTCGCGCCGCTGCTAGCGCACTGACCACTAGAGACTCTGGCACAGTGCTAGAGTCTAGAGCACTGAGAGCGCTAGCAGCGGCGTGACAGCTACGGGAGAGGAGGGGGCCCACACACGGAATCCCGACAGCCGGCATACCAACACTTTTTCTCCCCCCGTGGGGGTCCACGATCCCCCTGGAGGGAGAATAAAATAGCGTGGTGCGCGTAGCGCGCCACCGTGCCCGCAGTGCGGCCAGCGCAGCGAGCCCGCAAGGGGCTCATTTGCGCTCGCCACACTGTCGGTATGCCAGCGGTCGGGCTCCCGGCGTCGGTAGGTATGCTGGTCACCGGGAGCCCGGCCGCCGGCATACCATACTACACCCGTCTCAAGCGTAAGGAGTCATAAGCGCAAAATCCATCCCAGTCTCCTCAGAGACAGATGTGTGCACGCCACATAATAAGCACCTGTCTGGTGGGAAAGAAGGAGAAAGTGTGCACTGTTTGTTACAGTAGGTAAACTCTCTAATATAACTATATTATATATTATTAAATTAGAGAACATTTTACCACAAAGATGGTTATCTCCTTTGGAGCACTGACACAAAAGCCTCTAAGCGCCTCGGTTGCCGCTTGGACCAGTGAAGAGCATTTATATAGAACATTACAAAGACCCAATAAATTCCTCACAAAGATTTGTGCGGCGGCTCATCCTGTCCTTCTCCCCGATCTCTCCTGTTATCTACATTCAGGATGAATACAAACTCATCTCAGACCACAGTCACCTTGCTTCACTGCTCTGTCACCTGCGCGCAGCCAGTGTATCTCAGACACGGCATACTGTGAGAGTCAGTGGAGTGCCAGGCACAGCAAGCTGCGAGGAACATTAGATTGGCACATTGGCAGCACTGATCCTGTCAGGATATTCTTTTACCGTGTGCTGTAGAGATGAAAGCGCTGGCTATGTACTTTCACACTACAATAGTGCAGATTGGAAATTGCATCATTTAATTCCCACATTTTCCTCTCCTTCCTGCATGCAATAGTAGTCAGTGCCAAATTTGAACATCACTGTGGAGTATGTTGGTGCTATGTAGATAATGATAACACATGGATCTGAGCATTTTACATGAGCAGTGTGGACCAGACTGGGGTACAAAGCTTCTAAAGTCATCACAATATAATTGTCAATAACATGAAATTGCCGTTACTTTAATTACCTAATGAGCGGTGAATAAATTACTATTCAGTTTATTTTATTTTTCTTATTGTGCTTCTAAGGTGCCACAAACTTATGAAAATATAATATTCCTTATTCTACGACAACAAAAACCACTCTGAAGACAAGCACATTACTATAATAGGCATAGGAGGACTGCTTTGGGCAGGGCCGGCTCTAGGCCTACTAGCACCCTGAGCGAGAAAACTTCAAAGCGCCCCCCCCACCCCCACCCCCACCCCACTCCTGGAAAAATGGGCGTGGCCTCACAACTTCATATTATCAAACTATAAATAATTATATTTTCACACACCCTCTACGCACACAATTAGCAGCCTTACACATAACAGCCACAGTAATGTTCCTTACACATAATGTCTCCAGTATAGTGCCAGATACACATAATGTATCCAGTATAGTGCCAGATACACATAATGTCTACAGTAGTTCAACGCCAGATAGACATGACATGCCCCCCAGCAGTGCCAGATAGACACGACATGCCCCCCAGCAGTGCAAGATAGACACGACATGCCCCCCAGCAGTGCCAGCTACACATTATATGCCACCCAGCAGTGCCATATAGACATGATATGCCCCCCAGCAGTGCAGGCTACACATGATATGCCCCCCAGCAGTGCCAGATATAAATGATATGCCCCCCAGCAGTGCCAGCTACGCATATGACCCCCAGCAGTGCCAGCTACACATTATATGCCCCCGAGCAGTGTCAGATACACATGATACGCCCCCCAGCAGTGTCAGGTATAAGTCCCCACAGTGCCAGATACATATATACAAAATTTCAAAGCCCCCCACCCCCCCATCCCAAACTTCTGCAACAGTGGGCGTGGCCTCGCAACTTCATATTATCACACTACAAATAAATATATTTTCACACCCTCTCTACACACACAATTAGCAGCCTTACACATAACAGCCACAGTAGTGTTCCTTTCACATAATGGGGGTCATTCCGACCTGTCCACACGCATCGGTTTGTCGCTGTGGTGCGAACAGATCCGGAATGCGCATGCGCAGCAGCCGCCCTGCGCATGCTCGACGTTGCCCGGCAACAGGGGTCGCCGGGTTATGTCTCCGGACCGTTGCCTGCCGTTTTCGGGGAGTGGAGAAGAAAACGCAGGTGTGTCCAGAAGAACGGATGGCGGATGTCTGATGTCAAAGCCGGTCCCAGCATCACTGAGATCGTCGCACAGGGTAAGTATGTCCAGGGCTAGTCTTGTTCTGCGTGAATTTTTTTTAGCTTAGCAGGGCTGCATAAGTGATCGCAGCCCTGCTAAGCTAAAATACACTCCCCCATAGGCATGGACTAGTTGATCGCAGCAGCAGCAAAAAGTTTCTGGCTGCGATCAACTCGGAATGACCACCAATGTCTCCAGTATAGTGCCAGATACACATAATGTCTACAGTAGTGCAATGCCAGATGTTATGCCTAGGCGCAGCAAACTAGCCAAGATAACTGTGGACCCATCTGTATGCCCCCACAGTGCCAGATACATATGCCCCCAGTGTCAGATACACATGTCCCCACAGTGCCAGATATGCCTCCAGTGCTAGATACACATGTCCCCAAACAGTGCCAGATATGCCTCCAGTGCCAGATACACATGTCTCCAGAGTGCCAGATATGCCCCCAGTGCCAGATACACATGCCCCCACAGTGCCAGCTACACATGTCCCCACAGTGCCAGATACATATATACAGAATTTCAAAGTGTCCCCCCCCCACTCCTGGAAAAGTGGGTATGGCCTCGCAACTTCATAGTGGCAGCTACACATCATATGCCCCCCAGCAGTGCCAGATAGACATGTTCAGCCCACCAGCAGTGCCAGATAGACATGATATGCCCCCCAGCAGTGCCAGATACACATGATATGCCCCCCAGCAGTGCCATATACACATGATATGCCCCCCAGCAGTGCCAGCTACACATGATATGCCCCCCAGCAGTGCCAGATACAAATGATATGCCCCCAGCAGTGCCAGCTACACATATGCCTCCCAGCAGTGCCAGCTACACATGATATTCCCCCAGCAGTGCAGATACATGTATGCCCCCAGTGTCAGATACATATGTCCCCACAGTGCCAGATATGCCCACAGTGCCAGATACATATATGCCCCCACAGTGCCAGATACATATATGCCCCCACAGTGCCAGATACATATATGCCCCCAGTGCCAGATAGATATATATATATATATATATATATGCCCCCAGTGACAAATACACATGTCCACACAGTGCCACATATGACCCCACAGTGCCAGATACATATATACCCCCCCAGTGCCAGATACATATATGCCCCCAGTGCCAGATACATATATGCCCCAGTGACAGATACACATGTCCACACAGTGCCACATATGCCCCCACAGTGCCAGATACATATTTCTCATACGTCCTAGAGGATGCTGGGGACTCCGTAAGGACCATGGGGTATAGACAGGATCCGCAGGAGACATGGGCACACTATAAGACTTTGAATGGGTGTGAACTGGCTCCTCCCTCTATGCACCTCCTCCAGACCTCAGTTAGACTCTGTGCCCAGGAGAGACTGGTCACACACTAGGGGAGCTCTACTGAGTTTCTCTAGAAATACTTTTGTTAGGTTTTTTTATTTTCAGGGAGACCTGCTGGCTACAGGCTCCCTGCATCGTGGGACTGAGGGGAGAGAAGTCAGACCTACTTCTTCTTAGTTCAAAGGACCTGCTTCTTAGGCTACTGGACACCATTAGCTCCAGAGGGTTCGATCACTTGGTGCGCCTAGCTGCTTGTTCCCGGAGCCGCGCCGTCACCCCCCTCACAGAAGCCAGAAGTCAGAAGCCGGGTGAGTATTAGAAGAACAGAAGACTTCAGTGACGGCAGAAGACTTCAGTAACGGAGGTACAGCGCAGCGGTCGCGCTGCGCTCCATGCTCCCACACACCAACGGCACTCGCAGGGTGCAGGGCGCTGGGGGGGAGCGCCCTGGGCAGCAAGTTACTGATGGTCATTTTCTCTGGCAAAAAGGCATATTCGGTGCCTGGGCACCGTGTACGATACCCCCCGCCAGTTTAAAATATTTCAAATTTAAGCGGGACTACAACGCGCCGGGTAGGGGCGGGGCTTAGCCGCACAGCTCATCAGCGCCATTATTCTCTCTTCACAGCCGCTGCAGAGACGCTGGCCTGGTCCTCCACTCTCCGTGCAAGTATTGGGGAGCAAAACGGGGGGGCACAAGCTCTTTGGTGATATGTATATATAATTACAGCGCTAAAATAATAGCGGGGCTGCAGCGCGCCGAGAAGGGGCGTGGCTTAGCCCTCACAGCATGATACAGCGCCATTTTCTCCTCAGTCCCCGCCAAAGCAGGGGGGCACAGTGATTTAGTGCAATATAGAATAAAATATGGCACTATCTTGGATAATGGACGTGTAGTCATTGTGTTGTGCATATGTGTCTGTGGTTTCCCTCTCAGATATACCCACTATAGCTTTTAGGGCACATGTGTCGACATGTGTGAGTGCTCTGTTGCAAACAGCTATGGGAATCTCTCTGTCGGCATCGCCGACTCCTGTTGGTACTTGATTCAGTAGAGGCAGTGTCAGCAGGCCGGTAGTTGTATGCTTTTTAAAAGTAAACGCTGTATGGGAGACACAGTAGTATGTGGGTGACCCTGTCGGCACCAACTGTTATTACTGGGTGTAAATTAACATGCTGTAACTAATTTATACCTGTATATATATTTTTATGTATATGTATGGTACGGTTCCATGGGCCTGTAGCTTGAGCACAGACATGGTAGTATTTGTGGGGGATTGATATTGAAATTATATATGTATACTTCCCTCGGACCCCTCAGGGTCGCAAGAATGTTATTTTGCCTGGTTATTACTCCCTGCTGTCAACGAATACTAGGTTTTCTGTCGACCATAAGGTTTCCTGGTTAGATCCACAACTGGGGCATTCAGTACATGGGGGTATATTTACTAAAAATCGTATTTGTACCGATTTGGAGTGAGATTCATCACGAATGACATCGAATGTGTAAATTTGCAACTTTTTGAATTTATTACGCCTCATTTACTAAGCTGCCGTATTTTACATTTTCGTGTTTACCGATGTCGATGTCATTCGTAATTTTTGCCAGTGTTTTACGGGAGTGAATAGTAAAACACTGCCGACATTACAACAATGAAACTCGTCCGGATCTGTGAGATCCGTGCCGGGTTTCATTGTGCATCTTTAAAAAAATTAAAAATAGTGTAAAATTAGAAGAAAAAAATGCGTGGGGTCCCCCCTCCTAAGCAAAACCAGCCTCGGGCTCTTTGAGCCGGTCCTGGTTGACTAAATAAATATGGGGGGAAAAATGACAGGGGTTCCCCCATATTTCATAAACCAGCACCGGGCTCTGCACCTGGTCCTGGTTCCAAAAATACGGGCCAAGGGTGAAGCCCGAGGCTGTCCCCCCCATCCAAGGGCGGCAGATGGGGGGCTGATAGCCTTTTGAAAAAAATGTGAATATTGTTTTTAGTAGCAGTACTACAAGTCCCAGCAAGCCTCCCCCGCAAGCTGGTACTTGAAGAACCACAAGTACCAGCATGCTGTGGAAAACCGGGCCCGCTGGTACCTGTAGTACTACTACTAAAAAAATACCGCAAAAAAAACAGGACACACACACACCGTGACAGTAAAAGTTTATTACATACATGCACACCTCCAAACAAACATACCTATGTTCACACGAGGCTCGGTCCTCTTCTCCATGTAGAATCCTAGGGGTACCTGTTGAAAAAATTATACTCACATAATCCAGGGAATCTTGTATTCTTTGTATAATCCACGTACTTGGCAAAACAAAAAAACGGAAACCCGACCACGCACTGAAAGGGGCCCCATGTTTACACATGGGACCCCTTTCCCCGACTGCCAGGACCCCCCCTGACTCCTGTCAAAGAGGGTCCCTTCTGCCAATCAGGGAGCGCCACGTCGTGGCACCCTCCTGATTGGCTGTGTGCTCCTGTAGTGTCTGTCAGGCAGCACACGGCAGTTATACAATGTAGCGCCTATGCGCTCCATTGTATCCAATGGTGGGAACTTTGCGGTCAGCGGTTGACCGAAAGTGACCTCACCGCTGACCGCAAAGTTCCCAGGAGTCAGGGGGGGTCCTGGCAGTCAGGGAAAGGGGTCCCATGTGTAAACATGGGGCCCCTTTCAGTGCGTGGTCGGGTTTCCGTTTTTTTGTTTTGCCAAGTACGTGGATTATACAAAGAATACAAGATTCCCTGGATTATGTGAGTATAATTTTTTCAACAGGTACCCCTAGGATTCTACATGGAGAAGAGGACCAAGCCTCGTGTGAACATAGGTAAGTATGTTTGTTTGGAGTTGTGCATGTATGTAATAAACTTATACTGTCACGGTGTGTGTGTCCTGTTTTTTTGGGGGTATTTCTTTAGTAGTAGTACTACAGGTACCAGCGGGCCCGGTTTTCTACCGCATGCTGGTACTTGTGGTTCTCCAAGTACCAGCTGGGACCGGCTCAAAGAGCCCGAGGCTGGTTTTGCTTAGGAGGGGGGACCCCACGCATTTTTTTTTTAAATTAACACTTTCCCACGCCTTCCCACTGATAAACATGCACGGATCTCACGGATCCGTGCATGCCTATCAGAACACGGTAAAAAAAAGCAGGTCCATTTTAAAACTGCTTTTTTTTACGATTTGTATTTATTCACGGCAGTGTTTGGCTATTGCCGGCAGTGTTTGTGAAATACAAATTTTAGTAAATGACCGAGTTCTATCAAATAACAGGCGTATTTGACCGATGGTGTATTCATTCGTATTTTTTTTCTTGGACTACAAAAAAAATACGAATGCCCTCATCACTGCCGAGATTTGTGCTTAGTAAATTCCCAAGATGACACTTTGAAGAAAAAACACCAAATCGGTCAAAATTGGGAGCTTAGTAAATATACCCCATGGTCATACACATTCAGAACACAGTAATGTCACTGGGGACCCGACGGTTCCGGACAATCTGCTTATATGTAGTGATGTGCACCGGACATTTTTCGGGTTTTGTGTTTTGGTTTTGGATTCGGTTCCGCGGCCGTGTTTTGGATTCGGACGCGTTTTGGCAAAACCTCACCGAAAATTTTTTTGTCGGATTCGGGTGTTTTTTTCAAAAAACCCTAAAAAACAGCTTAAATCATAGAATTTGGGGGTCATTTTGATCCCATAGTATTATTAACCTCAATTACCATAATTTCCACTCATTTCCAGTCTATTCTGAACACCTCACACCTCACAATATTATTTTTAGTCCTACAATTTTTTACCGAGGTCGCTGGATGGCTAAGCTAAGCGACACAAGTGGCCGACACAAACACCTGGCCCATCTAGGAGTGGCACTGCAGTGTCAAGACAGGATGGCACTTCAAAAAAATTGTCCCCAAACAGCACATGATGCAAAGAAAAAAAGAGGCGCACCAAGGTCGCTGTGTGACTAAGCTAAGCGACACAAGTGGCAGACACAAACACCTGGCCCATCTAGGAGTGGCACTGCAGTGTCAAGACAGGATGGCACTTCAAAAAAATTGTCCCCAAAGAGCACATGATGCAAAGAAAAAAAAAGGCGCACCAAGGTCGCTGTGTGACTAACCTAAGCGACACAAGTGGCCGACACAAACACCTGGCCCATCTAGGAGTGGCACTGCAGTGTCAAGACAGGATGGCACTTCAAAAAAATTGTCCCCAAACAGCACATGATGCAAAGAAAAAAAGAGGCGCACCAAGGTCGCTGTGTGACTAAGCTAAGCGACACAAGTGGCTGACACAAACACCTGGCCCATCTAGGAGTGGCACTGCAGTGTCAAGACAGGATGGCACTTCAAAAAAATTGTCCCCAAACAGCACATGATGCAAAGAAAAAAAGAGGTGCACCACAGGTATAGAATGTAGATGGATAGTATACTTAATGAATGATGACACAGAGGTAGGTACAGCAGTGGCCTACCATACTGCTATATATAGTATACTGGTGGTCACAGTGTCAGCAAACTGCAAAACTAAAATGCACCACAGGTATAGAATGTAGATGGATAGTATACTTAATGAATGACGACACAGAGGTAGGTACAGCAGTGGCCTACCGTACTGCTATATATAGTATACTGGTGGTCACTGTGTCAGCAAACTGCAAAACTAAAATGCACCACAGGTATAGAATGTAGATGGATAGTATACTTAATGAATGACGACACAGAGGTAGGTACAGCAGTGGCCTACCGTACTGCTATATATAGTATACTGGTGGTCACTGTGTCAGCAAACTGCAAAACTAAAATGCACCACAGGTATAGAATGTAGATGGATAGTATACTTAATGAATGACGACACAGAGGTAGGTACAGCAGTGGCCTACCGTACTGCTATATATAGTATACTGGTGGTCACTGTGTCAGCAAACTGCAAAACTAAAATGCACCACAGGTATAGAATGTAGATGGATAGTATACTTAATGAATGACGACACAGAGGTAGGTACAGCAGTGGCCTACCGTACTGCTATATATAGTATACTGGTGGTCACTGTGTCAGCAAACTGCAAAACTAAAATGCACCACAGGTATAGAATGTAGATGGATAGTATACTTAATGAATGACGACACAGAGGTAGGTACAGCAGTGGCCTACCGTACTGCTATATATAGTATACTGGTGGTCACTGTGTCAGCAAACTGCAAAACTAAAATGCACCACAGGTATAGAATGTAGATGGATAGTATACTTAATGAATGATGACACAGAGGTAGGTACAGCAGTGGCCTACCGTACTGCTATATATAGTATACTGGTGGTCACTGTGTCAGCAAACTGCAAAACTAAAATGCACCACAGGTATAGAATGTAGATGGATAGTATACTTAATGAATGACGACACAGAGGTAGGTACAGCAGTGGCCTACCGTACTGCTATATATAGTATACTGGTGGTCACTGTGTCAGCAAAACTCTGCACTGTACTCCTCCTATATAATATTAATTATACTGGTGGTCCCCATTCCCCACAATAAAGCAGCACACTGAGCACAGATATGGAGTGTTTTTCAGGCAGACAACGTATACTGGTGGTCACTGTCAGCAAAACTCTGCACTGTACTCCTGCTATATAATACAGCTGCTCCCCAGTCCCCACAATTAAGCAGTGTGAGCACAGATATATTATGCAGCACACTGAGCACAGATATGGTATGGAGCGTTTTTTTCAGGCAGAGAACGGATAAAACTGGTGGTCACTTATCAGCAAAACTCTGCATTGTACTCCTCCTAACAGCTGCTCCCCAGTCCTCCCCACAATTAAGCAATAAAGCAATCAAGTTCAACAATAAACGGAGAGGACGCCAGCCACGTCCTCTCCCTATCATCTCCAATGCACGAGTGAAAATGGCGGTGACGCGCGGCTGCTTATATAGAATCCGAATCTCGCGAGAATCCGACAGCGGGATGATGACGTTCGGGCGCGCTCGGGTTAGCCGAGCAAGGCGGGAAGGTTCGAACCTGCCTCGGACCCGTGTAAAATGGGTGAAGTTCGGGGGGGTTCGGTTTCCGAGAAACCGAACCCGCTCATCACTACTTATATGTATGAAATATCTCTCTCTATATATATAGGATATGTGTGTATATGTGTATTACAATATGTATATTCATATTACGTTTTCTAATGAATGCTGAAGGTAAAAGTATTCCTTCTCATGTGCTGGTCGCTCTGTTGATAGGGCTCTAGGTCGGCCGTGAAGGAGTCCGAATGTTTATTCCTTTCCCGCACGGATAGAATACTGTGAAAGTCAACTCCTGGTCGACACGGGGCCCAGTCACAAAGGATCGTACACAGGAAGCTAAGTGATATTTTATTCTTTACTTTGGAGTTATTTGCATTACATGCACATGGGGGAGTGTTTGTATTCGGAAAGGCATCGGATAGAATTACCCTAAAGAGAGAGGGGATGTGTCTTATGTTGATTCTTCTCTATAACATGGTGGCAGGCTGCCGTGCGACTGCAGAAGAAATGCTGAGGCTGACTCAGAGAGATAGTGGAGTGTTTCCCTGGGACGGTGTACCGCTGTTTGGGGAGGCTTCAGTTCAGTCAATCTCGGCGGATACCACTGGTAAGTCTAACTTCGTGAGTTAGATTCCCTCACAACGGTTGATGATGCATTCTGTTGTGGGATGCAGTCATTTTAACCGGTTTGATACCGTTCTTTTTTCCCTTTCGGTGCAGATCGTGGAAGGTGAAAAGGTAAGAGTTCTGCAGCCTTGTTAGGTTCGCGGAAGCGGATGTCGTTTTCTGTTTCTACCACATCCACCGTATGTCGCTGGGTCTACCTGGCTGGAGCCCACTCCGGTGGGAACTCGTCTACTACTCTTCAGTCAGTCCGGGAATGGACTTGGACCTGTGAGTTAAAAATAGAATCCATAGGGGGACATGCTGGAGTTTACAGATGATTCCCCTCACTGATTTTTCGAATAGATCTTACCGATTCCCCTCTGGAAGGGGAGGTAGTACGCGACGCCATACCAGAGTTGCGTCAGGTTCAGGACATTGTCCTGCTGTCCCTGAAAAAAAAAAATAAACAAGGATTTCAGCTTACCTGGCTTGATATCCAGGATTGTCTTTACCATTTCACCGGAGTGATGGCAGTATGATGGGTTTCTTTCAATAGTAAGAGCCATTGTTATTCTGTACTGAGATGCTCTCCTGATTAAGGCGAGGTCAAGAAACAAGTTGTGCAAATCGTTGTTTCTCTCTGACTGTTCTTCAACACAGAGAATGGCTTTTGTTCCCAACGACGCAGATGTCGGAGGTGGGTATCAGAGTAGATACTGAACGGTGGAGGTTCTGTGTTTCCTGTGGAAAGAGGTCTGAGGATCCAGAGTCGGATCAGAATTGCAGTGACAATCCATCAATAGGTTCCGTTGATGAAGAAGATGGTGCGGCCTAAGAGGCTTTTCGGTGCGCAGGTCAAATACCAGAGTGGTTTTCACGGGGCCAGTTGGAAATGTGGTCCGGGTCTCATCTGCACATGCGCCAGAATATAATCCTAATGGCCAGGATATCGCTCCTGTGGTGTCTGCTCAGTTCTCATCTCCTAGAGGGATGAAGGTTTGGAATCCAGGTGGAGATCCTGGTGTCCATGCATGCAGATCTCCGAGACTGGGGAGCAGTCCTTCCAAGGGAAGTATTTCCAGAGGAAAAGGTCAAGCTAGGAAGCTTGTCTGCAATAAGCTTTCTTGAATGCAGAGCTATTTTCAGTGAACATAGGCTTAGTGATCTGCCCGTGTTAATTCTGTCGGACGACTTGGCAGCAGTGGTGTAAGTAAGCCGCTATGGTGGAACAAGGAGCAAAGCGGCAATGGCAGATGTAGTAAAAGTTTTCTGCTGGGTGGAAAGACTGGTAAACGCTATATTAGCAGTCTTCATTCCAGATGTGAACGACGGGGAAATAGATTCCTCTGCAGAGGTGATCTCCATCCGGGAGAAATACAGTCGTCATCGAGAAGTTCACTGAAGCGAAAAGTCTTTGAGGAGTGCCTCAATTGAACATGTTGGCATCTCGCCTCAATGAGAGATCTCAGGGATATTGGTGGTCATTCCGAGTTGTTCGCTCGTTATTTTTTTCTCGCAACGGAGCGATTAGTCGCTAATGCGCATGCGCAATGTCCGCAGTGCGACTGCGCCAAGTAAATTTGCTATGCAGTTAGGTATTTTACTCACGGCATTACGAGGTTTTTTCTTTGTTCTGGTGATCGTAATGTGATTGACAGGAAGTGGGTGTTTCTGGGCGGAAACTGGCCGTTTTATGGGAGTGTGTGAAAAAACGCTACCGTTTCTGGGAAAAACGCGGGAGTGTCTGAAGAAACGGGGGAGTGTCTGGGCGAACGCTGGGTGTGTTTGTGACGTCAAACCAGGAACGAAACTGACTGAACTGATCGCAGATGCCGAGTAAGTGTGGAGCTACTCAGAAACTGCTAAGAAGTGTCTTGTCGCAATTCTGCTAATCTTTCGTTTGCAATTTTACTATGCTAAGATTCACTCCCAGTAGGCGGCGGCTTAGCGTGTGCAAAGCTGCTAAAAGCAGCTTGCTAGCGAACAACTCGGAATGAGGGCCATTGTTCCAGGTCAGGGGACACTCAAGCTATAGCAGTGGACGTCCTCGGGACACCTTGGGTGTTTTCAGTCGGTCTATGTATCCCCTCCGTTTTCACTCTTCTGAAGGTGATAAACGTAAGACGAACAAAGGTTCAGGCGATCCTCATGGTTCCGGTCTGAACATGGAGGGCTTGGTATCCAGTTCTTCAAGATTCACTCATAGAAGATCCCTGGCCTCTTCCTCTTCGTGATGAACTGTTACAGCAAGATCCGGGCGTGTATCAAGACTTACCGTGGCTGCGTTTGACGGCGTGGCGGTTGAACGCCATATCCTAGCCAGAAAGGGTATTCCCAGTGAAGTCATTTCCACTTTTCTTCAGGCTAGAACAGAAGTAAAGGCAAAGCCTTAGCACCGTGTTTGGAGAAAATATGTGTCTTGGTGTGAATCCAAGAAGGTTACTACGGAGGCTTCAGCTGGGTCGTTCTTCTCCATTCTTTGCAAGCAGGTGTGGGTGCAGGCCTAAAGTTAGGCTCCATTCAAGTGCGGTTTTGGCCTTATAAATTTTCTTTCGAGAAAGAATTGGCGACCTTTCAGGAAGTTCGGACCTTTGTGGAAGGAGTACTGCACATCCAACCTCCATTTGTGCCCCCATTGGCACCGTGGGACCTTGACGCGGTGTGGAGTTTTCTTGTGTCACAATGATTGGAACCTTTATGAAGGGTTGTGTTAAAAAATTCTCTCTTGGAGAGTGGTCATGCTTTTGGCTTTGGCGTCCGCAAGGCGGGTGTCAGAAGTAGTGGCTGGGTCTCACAAGAGCCCCTGTTTGGGCTTCCAGGTGGATAGAGCGAAATTGAAAACTCAGATAATAGTTCTGCCAAAAGTGGTTTAGGTGTTTCGCAGAAACCAGCCTATTTGATGCCTGTGGTTACTTAAGCATTGGCTGATTCAAGGTCTTTCGATGTAGTCAGGGCTTTGAATATTTATGTCGCCAATTTGGCTCAGATTGGGGAAACAGAGGCTCTGTTTGTCCGGTATGCTCCCAGCGTGATTGGGGCGCCTGCGTGTCTGCAGTCTGTTACACGCTAGATCTGTGATACGATTCGGCATGCTCGTTCTACGGCTGGATTGCCGTTACCGAATTCGGTGGTGACCCATTCTACTAGGAAGGTGAGTTTTTTCTTGGGCGGATGCCCGAGGAGTCTCGGCGGTTCAACTTTGCCGAGCGGATACTTGGTCGGGTTCAAACACTTTTGCTAAGTTCTACAAGTTTGATACCCTGGCTGATGGGGACCTCATGTAGCTCAATCGGTGTTGCAGAGTTGTCCGCACTCTCCCACCCGGTCTGGAGCTTTGGTATAAACCCCATGGTCCTTACGGAGTCCCCAGCATCCTCTAGGACGTATGAGAAAATAGGATTTTAATACCTGCCGGTAAATCCTTTTCTCTTAGTCCGTAGAGGATGCTGGGCGCCCGTCCCAGTGCATACTGTGTCTACAGTTATTGGTTATGGTTACACTCTTGTGGTGTTTCTTTTCTCTCAGGCTGTTGCTGACGTTGTGCATGCCATGGCAGGCGGTGTCTTATTATTGATTGTGTTGACACACTGGTTGTGTTACATATTCTCTCAGCATGTGGCTGTGTATTTTTCATGCCGTTGGCTGGTATTTTTTTGAATGCCACGTTCTGCGGTATGTTCGTGGTGTGAGCTGGTATGACACTCACCGTGTTTAAACAATAAATTCTTTCCTCGAAATGTCCGTCTCCCTGGGCACAGTTTTCTAACTGAGGTCTGGAGGAGGGGCATAGAGGGAGGAGCCAGTTCACACCCATTCAAAGTCTTATAGTGTGCCCATGTCTCCTGCGGATCCCGTCTATACCCCATGGTCCTTACGGAGTCCCCAGCATCCTCCACGGACTAAGAGAAAAGGATTTACCGGTAGGTATTAAAATCCTATTATACCCCCAGTGTCAGATACACATGTTCCCACAGTGCCAGATATGCCCAAAGAGCAGTTTAGCAGGCTTGCTCCATGCTCCAATATGGCGGGGCCAGCATGCATTGCTTATTAAGGGTGGCGCCCTGTGCGGCCGCTCAATTCGAACATGCCTGGAGCCGGCCCTGGCTATGGGACACTGGTAGGAGGACTGCTATGGAACACTGGTCCTGATTCACAGATGTAGGCTAAAGCCATCACAGCTGCACATTTCTAGCAATGGCTGTGCAACATGTCGCAGCCGCCAGGATTTGTACTGAGTCACCTACTGGCAGTGTCTCTAAACCGCCACTTGTGTACAGAGACGCAACCATCGGGCGCACATCAAACATTGACTATGTGAGTAACCCTATGGTGGTGCAGCATGGCCACTTGTAGTAAGAATATGGAGCCAATGCAACTGCATACCGGATCACAGTCACAACCTGTGACATGCCCCCGAATTGGTCACAACACGCCCACGTCAGAGTCCCACTCGCTGGTTACCTCCCACAAACGGTCCCTAACTGTCGATCACTTTGTGAATAAATCCTTATTGCTACCACAGGACCATCGCAGCAGATGCACAGTGGCAAACATTGCTTCACTGTTTACAACATCTACATTTTGTCCATCACTGTATCAGGCCCACTGTCATGTGTGACACAAGCAACACCAGGGTTGGACTTGCCCACAGGGGAACAGGGCCCACCTCCTCCTCTGGGGATTAGGTTCCAGACTGTATCCTAGTGCACTTTAATTATACATTATACATGTTACCTTATACGGCACAGGACTATGGGACCAGCCCATGCACTCTCTTACGGTTAGGTGGGCCTCTGCTGTGATTGGCCACACCTCCACTATTGCCTGGCCACATATTTAAGCATGGGCCCCTACCACTGCATTTTCCCGGTGGGCCCTTCTTGCCCCAGTCCAACACTGAGCAACACTCAGACCATGTTTCAGCAATCATATCTATGTTCCTCTACTACACTACGGGGGTAATTCTGAGTTGATCGCAGCAGGATTTTTCCTGGCACACCTGCGTTTTTCCGCACACTCCCAGAAAACGGCCAGTTTCCGCCCAGAAACACCCACTTCCTGTCAATCACAATCCGATCACTTCAATGATGAAAATTCCTCGTTCGGACGTGAGTAAATCTACTAAGTTTTGTGCTAAAATACTAACAAAGGCCCTCATTCCGAGTTGTTCGCAGCGGATCATCGCATCGCAAACGGCAGGAAACCCACACACTGCGCATGCGCAAAAGCGAAAATACGCATGCGCAAGCATAGCGATACAACACTTGTGCAGAATTACTACAAAGAAACTGCTCGTACTACACAAACGAAAACGGGGAGTGACGGAGGCGTGGCAGAGGCACGGCTTCGCAATCCTACGACATGGGCGTGAAAGTGGGCGGCTAGTGTGGGAGTATGCATCCAGCAGTAGGCGTGTTTTTGGCAAAAATGCGTATCCTATGTTAAAAGTACATAACAAATTTTCGCTATCTTCACACAGCAGAAGAGTGAGTCTGCAGCTACTCAGCACTTGCGAAGTACTGTTACAAGTGTGTGTGTGCTCTAATTAGCAATTAATTAGCAACTGAATTCACATGTTGAGCATTTACTTGCAAAACACTGCTCTTACAAAATAATACAAGCAGCAATTATATGGCCACTTCATATTTGTATTGTTAGCACAAACAAATCTGACACACTCACAAATAATGCACTGTATTTTTTGAACCAATAAAAATTAACTGATGTTAAATGCATGTTTAAATTATTTGTTTTATAATCTCAAATGTGACTAAACTAACTAATAAACTACATCAGCTAAATCTTCTCAACATAGACATATTCCTTTGTACAGTACATACGAAATAACATGAGCACCATAATGCAGCCTACATTTAATGTGACTTATTTTAAAAAAAAATAATAATAATAATTTAAAAATATGTGTCCATATCTAATACTATGGCATGTTGCCCCTAGTAACCCAAGTTTTTTTTTTTGGTTAATTTTTTTGGATATGTTAATTTAAGTGTTGTGCAAGGCATACAGATTTAAAATTACACTATGCAATGTTTGTCTTAATATTCTGATTGTTCCCTTGTTCCACAAATGTCAATATGCCATGTTCAAGTTTACAGGGCACAGTTTTCATGAGTGCATAACCTTTAATAAAACACACAAACAATTGTAAAGTAATTTTTTTTTACTTCAAATAAAGTTCAAAATCAACACAACATGGCTACAAATGAGCATCACATACAGAGATGGACATAGCAGCAAGCAGATGGCATTGGGCAAATGCACATAGCAGAACCCAGTACTATGGTAACCCCTTATTCTGCCAGAATTAGTTTTTTTCAATTAAGTAAGTGAACCCCCAGCCAGACTAAACTTTTAGGGGAACTGAGGTAGATTCCGGAACAAACACAAACATACACAGCACGCTAGGAAGAGGAAGATGGCTCAGGTGTAGGCACAAATAACTCACAGGCTACAATTTAAAGAAAACATTTCACTTTGAGGGAGTTCTACATTCTGGCCACACAAGCCAAAATAAAAAAATACATCGAGGCAACATGTAAAACATGGGTGCTGCCCATCTGGAAAGACATCACTTTCTCTTTTTTTCCCCCGCCTGATGATGTTCTTCTTGGCTTGGTCTGCGGAGCGACCTTCGAGGGCCCTGCCCAGTGGGATGTTCTTCCTGGGCAGGGGGAGGGGAGGGAGCCGATGTGGCTGGCTCTCTGCCACTGTGGGCAAGGGAGACAGCGATGTCCTGGAGCCCTTGCCGAATGGAATTGGCAAGTTCATGGAAGAAGGAGGCGAGTTGATCTTGTCCCTGCCTGATCTCTGCCAGACCTTTGCAGAGTTGAGCTACACCTTGCTCCACACTGGTTCTGTGCTCAGTGAGCCGGACAGGTATCTGGCTTACCTCCCGGAGCATCCTGTCCTGAAAAGCATTCAGGCTCTCACCATACCTGGCTATTTCAGTCAGGATTTCCGGGATAGCAGAGGGTTGGGTGGGGGAGCCAGTTGGAATCTGGATGGGTGGGATTTGTGGTCCCACACTGCCAGACACACTAGGTCCCTCCACCTCAGCCTCAGCCACATAACCCTCCTGTGACTCTACCTGCTCACCCCCCCGTGCTGTGTTATGTGCAAAGCAAATAGAAGAATGAGTGGAAAAAGAGTAGATAAAAACAATATGAGATTTTTGTTTAAATTTAAAAAAAAAAAAATGTGTGTAAACTTACCTGGCAAGTCATGTGCATGGAGTATTTCAGGCAGGTCCGTGTCCATATAAGACACCCCAACCCCCTCCTCGTAGCTCACACAGTCCATCGCTATCTCCTCCAGATCTGTGTATTCCACAGTGGCAGCTGGTCCTCCCCCTGTTGTCCTCGAGGCATTCCACTCCGCAGACCTCTTGCCCTTCAGGCGGGATTTGAAGTCGGCCCAACTACATATGTGGTGAAAAACAGGGGCAAGGTAGTGTTAAATTTTGGAAACCTGCTTTAATATATAGTACACATGCTATGCATTTGGTTGCTATAGGCAACATCACATCTAAGTTACTTTTTAATAATATTTGGCACAGAAAATGGACTGGCAATATACACTTACCGTCTTCGAACTTCCTGCGAGGTGCGGACTATTGAGCCGACTTCATTAATAGAATTAGTGATGTCCCTCCACATTCTGTCTTTGGTTGCAGCACCCATGTTTTTGGGTCCTCGATGTATTTTTTGCATGGCCTGTGTGACCAAAATCCGTAACTCCCTCTTAGTGAATGCGGGCTGTCTTTTTTTTTTCTGGAAGTAGCCTGTGAGCTATCATCCTGACCTTCATCACCATCTTCCTCTTCACTAGCTGCTTGTGTAGTTTGTGTTTGAGCTGCTAGTCCAGAATCACCATCAGTTTCCCCACTAGCTATGTCTGGCAGGGGATTCACTCCTAACTCCTGGGTAGCAGAAGGAGTTTGTATAGTACTGGGTCCTGGTATTTCTGAGTCTGCATTTGCAAAATCAAGCATCTGCCTCTGCAGTGCTAATCTTCTCTGTGTTAGTGCTGCCATCTGCTTCTGCACCTCGTCCATCTCTGCTGCCGTCGGCTCACGAGTAGCCATGTAGCTGGTAGCATGTGTGTATGCACGAGTGTTCAGGTATTTATAGCTGCTTGCGTTTTCCGGTGCGGAATTCCGCACAGGTGTATATTATGCTAATTGGTGCAGTAATTGCTGCACTGGCTATATGAACGCCTTGCATGCAGCCTGTGTGTGAGTGTATGCGGAAAATTACTAAAGCACGGTGGACATTTCTGAGTGAGCACATTTGAGTGAGTTTTGAGAGTATTTTATTTTGTTTCAGAACATTTTTTATGCCAATATTCTCCTTTTCATGTATGTTGTGTAAGATTGTTGTATCCAATAGTTTTTAATAGTTTATAAAGTATTTATTTTATATATGTGTGAAGACTAATATGTTTATGATGTGAAGTCATATTTTAATATGTGTGTGTGTGTGTGTGTCCGCATGTGCGAATCTCCGCCCATGAGAACTATACAAACTGTCCTGCACATCAATGTACACATATCAATAAAGTTGATTACAGATGACACCATACATTTCCAACCAATCACATGCAACCACAAACTATAAATATAAGCCCATATATGGAAAACGCCATTGCCATGATGCGCGCAGCAGCATTCACACGCCGCGAGCTGCGCGTACTAGTGGCAGTGATGGATCGCCGCATAGGCCGCGCAGGGCCCTTTGTCCCAAATAGGGTGAAGCGCGAGGCCTACGCGGAGGTCCGGCGCTTATTGCGGACCCACGTCCGCAGCCAGAGGACCGTTATCCAGTTGGAGAGGCGCTGGAGCGACCTCCGCAGGCGTACGCTGGACCTGTTGGCGGAGCTCCGCCAACAAATCCGTACCCTACGTAGGCGCAGTAAGTAAAATATTACAGTGCATAACAGATTTTTAGCAAATACTTTGCATACTTTCACTAAGTGAGAGTGTGTAAATTAGCACACTTACAATAAACTTGTAGAATAAACATGAGTGTGTGTGGGTAGGGCAAGCAGTACTGACTGTGTAGCAAGGTGCTTCTGAAAAAGTGCATGTTGTTGTACAGAGTTGCTACACAGGCTGTCAACTGAACTCAATAACTTGCTCAGTGTGGTAATTTTAATAAGGTGTGTTTTTTTTAGAACTGGAGATGTTGCCTATAGCAACCAATCAGATTCAATCTATTATATTCAAAAGCAGCTTAATAAATGTTACATATAATCTGTTTGGTTGCTATGGGCAACCTCACCAGTTTCAAAATAAGAAAAACCTATTAATGTTACCCCTGTGTCTTTAACATGGGACAGAACAGAGTAATAGAAAAATGCTGTTGTTATAAATTTTCATGCTACAAACAAAATATTACATATGTCATTCTAGGCCGAGCACAACGGCAAGCTGCTGCTGCTGGGAGCCCGACCAGTCCCCTTCTGAGCCCCCCTCCCCTTCTCACACCCATTCCCCCTCTCCTTCCCAGTCCCATTCTCAGCCCCCCTCCCCTTCTCACACCCATTCCCCCTCTCCTTCCCAGTCCCCTTCTCAGCCCCCCTCCCCTTCTCACACCCATTCCCCCTCTGCTTCCCATCCCCTTCTCAGCCCCCCTCCCCTTCTCACACCCATTCCCCTTCTCCTTCCCAGTCCCCTTCTCAGCCCCCCTCCCCTTCTCACACCCATTCCCCCTCTCCTTCCCAGTCCCCTTCTCAGCCCCCCTCCCCTTCTGTCACCCAATCCCCCTCTCCTTCCCAGTCCCCTTCTCGGCCCCCAACCCCTTCTGTCACCCAATCCCCCTCTCCTTCCCAGTCCCCTTCTCAGCCCCCCTCCACCTCTCTTTACCAATACCCCTCTCTGTCCCCCTCCACCTCTGTAGGACAAAGCACCACTCCACCCACCTCACCCTCTCTTTCCCATTCCCCCTCTCTGGCCCTCTCCCCCTCTGTGACCCAACCCACCTCTCCACCACCCTTCCCCTCTCAATCTGACCCACCCTCTGTACCAAGCTCCCCCTTCCAGCCTCCTTCCACCATCCAGCGCCTTCTTCCCCCATCCAGCCTCCTTCCCCCATCCAGCCGCCATCCCCCATCCAGCCGCCATCCCCCATCCAGCCGCCATCCCCACCTTCGGAATGGGCAGCAGAAGCACTTCTGGGAGGTGATCAAGTGGACCAGGACAGTAAGTTGACACTCATTGACATTTAATTTTTAACCGAATTTAACTACACGTTCTAATAAATGCAGTGTTGTACTGGGTAAAATCTTTTGCCAAGGTAAAATGTTTGTCTTCTTCATCATGGTATGGATGTTGCATTTACATTTGTGTGAGGAACATTAGATGTACAGTGTCTACGTCTGCAATGTTGAGGATGCCCACTCTAGGTCGACACTCATTATGTCGACAGGGTTGCCCAGGACAACAGGGTTTGTATGTGCAACATTATCAGCTAAACAGTTAGACGTGAGTGGAGTGGAGTATGTTGTTGGACTTTTACACTTGTGGTTGGGTATTCCAATATTTGCACATTGAATTCGCATGCTTCACTTTGTTAGGCTGGCTAAGGACACAGTGATTTTTGTTTTGAAATTTACACTCAAAAATAAATAACATTTAATTTAAAAACATGTTGGACCTTATGTAGTAAGTAAGGCAGGCTTTTAGGGAGTGTGGGTATTAGAGATGTGCACCGGAAATTTTTCTGGTTTTGTGTTTTGGTTTTGGGTTCGGTTCCGTGGCCGTGTTTTGGGTTCGAACGCGTTTTGGCAAAACCTCACCGATTTTTTTTTGTCGGATTCGGGTGTGTTTTGGATTCGGGTGTTTTTTTCAAAAAACCCTAAAAAACAGCTTAAGTCATAGAATTTGGGGGTCATTTTGATCCCAAAGTATTATTAACCTCAATAACCATAATTTCCACTCATTTTCAGTTTATTCTGAACACCTCACACCTCACAATATTATTTTTAGTCCTAAAATTTGCACAGAGGTCGCTGGATGACTAAGCTCAGCGACCCAAGTGGCCGACACAAACACCTGGCCCATCTAGGAGTGGCACTGCAGTGTCAGGCCGGATGGCCCTTCCAAAAAATACTCCCCAAACAGCACATGACGCAAAGAAGAAAAAAATGAGGCGCAATGAGGTAGCTGTGTGACTAAGATAAGTGACCCTAGTGGCCGACACAAACACCTGGCCCATCTAGGAGTGGCACTGCAGTGTCACACAGGATGGCCCTTCCAAAAAACACTCCCCAAACAGCACATGACGCAAAGAAAAATGAAAGAAAAAAGAGGTGCAAGATGGAATTGTCCTTGGGCCCTCCCACCCACCCTTATGTTGTATAAACAGGACATGCACACTTTAACCAACCCATCATTTCAGTGACAGGGTCTGCCACACGACTGTGACTGAAATGACGGGTTGGTTTGGACCCCCACCAAAAAAGAAGCAATTAATCTCTCCTTGCACAAACTGGCTCTACAGAGGCAAGATGTCCACCTCATCATCATCCTCCGATTCATCACCGTGTACATCCCCCTCCTCACAGATTATCAATTCGTCCCCACTGGAATCCACCATCACAGCTCCCTGTGTACTTTGTGGAGGCAATTGCTGCTGGTGAATGTCTCCATGGAGGAATTGATTATAATTCATTTTAATGAACATCATCTTCTCCACATTTTCTGGAAGTAACCTCGTACGCCGATTGCTGACAAGGTGAGCGGCGGCACTAAACACTCTTTCGGAGTACACACTTGTGGGAGGGCAACTTAGGTAGAATAAAGCCAGTTTGTGCAAGGGCCTCCAAATCGCCTCTTTTTCCTGCCAGTATACGTACGGACTGTCTGACGTGCCTACTTGGATGCGGTCACTCATATAATCCTCCACCATTCTTTCAATGGTGAGAGAATCATATGCAGTGACAGTAGACGACATGTCCGTAATCGTTGTCAGGTCCTTCAGTCCGGACCAGATGTCAGCATCAGCAGTCGCTCCAGACTGCCCTGCAGCACCAGCGGGTGGGCTCGGAATTCTGAGCCTTTTCCCCGCACCCCCAGTTGCGGGAGAATGTGAAGGAGGAGATGTTGACAGGTCGCGTTCCGCTTGACTTGACAATTTTCTCACCAGCAGTTCTTTGAACCCCTGCAGACTTGTGTCTGCCGGAAAGAGAGGTACAACGTAGGTTTTAAATCTAGGATCGAGCACGGTGGCCAAAATGTAGTGCTCTGATTTCAACAGATTGACCACCCGTGAATCCTTGTTAAGCGAATTAAGGGCTCCATCCACAAGTCCCACTTGCCTAGCGGAATCGCTCAGTGTTAGCTCCTCCTTCAATGTCTCCAGCTTCTTCTGCAAAAGCCTGATGAGGGGAATGACCTGACTCAGGCTGGCAGTGTCTGAACTGACTTCACGTGTGGCAAGTTCAAAAGGTTGCAGAACCTTGCACAACGTTGAAATCATTCTCCACTGCGCTTGAGACAGGTGCATTCCACCTCCTATATCGTGGTCAGTTGTATAGGCTTGAATGGCCTTTTGCTGCTCCTCCAACCTCTGAAGCATATAGAGGGTTGAATTCCACCTCGTTACCACTTCTTGCTTCAGATGATGGCAGGGCAGGTTCAGGCATTTTTGGTGTTGCTCCAGTCTTCTGTACGTGGTGCCTGTACGCCGAAAGTGTCCCGCAATTCTTCTGGCCACCGACAGCATCTCTTGCACGCCCCTCTCGTTTTTTAAATAATTCTGCACCACCAAATTCAAGGTATGTGCAAAACATGGGACGTGCTGGAATTTGCCCATATTTAATGCACACACAATAATGCTGGCGTTGTCCGATGCCACAAATCCCCAGGAGAGTCAAATGCGATGATCTTCCTCAGTTGCTGTAAGAGGTTTTTAGCTGTGTGCGTATTCTGGAAAGCGGTGATACAAAGCGTAGCCTGCCTAGGAAAGAGTTGGCGTTTGCGAGATGCTGCTACTGGTGCCGCCGCTGCTGTTCTTGCGGCGGGAGTCAATACATCTACCCAGTGGGCTGTCACAGTCATATAGTCCTCAGTCTGCCCTGCTCCACTTGTCCACATGTCCGTGGTTAAGTGGACATTGGGTACAACTGCATTTTTTAGGACACTGGTGAGTCTTTTTCTGAGGTCTGTGTACATTTTCGGTATCGCCTGCCTAGAGAAATGGAACCTAGATGGTATTTGGTACCGGGGACACAGTACCTCAATCAAGTCTATAGTTGGCTCTGCAGTAATGATGGATACCGGAACCACGTTTCTCACCGCCCAGGATGCCAAGGCCTCAGTTATCCGCTTTGCAGCAGGATGACTGCTGTGATATTTCATCTTCCTCGCAAAGGACTGTTGGACAGTCAATTGCTTACTGGAAGTAGTACAAGTGGGCTTACGACTTCCCCTCTGGGATGACCATCGACTCCCAGCAGCAACAACAGCAGCGCCAGCAGCAGTAGGCGTTACACTCAAGGATGCATCGGAGGAATCCCAGGCAGGAGAGGACTCGTCAGAATTGCCAGTGACATGGCCTGCAGGACTATTGGCATTCCTGGGGAAGGAGGAAATTGACACTGAGGGAGTTGGTGGGGTGGTTTGCGTGAGCTTGGTTACAAGAGGAAGGGATTTACTGGTCAGTGGACTGCTTCCGCTGTCGCCCAAAGTTTTTGAACTTGTCACTGACTTATGATGAATGCGCTGCAGGTGACGTATAAGGGAGGATGTTCCGAGGTGGTTAACGTCCTTACCCCTACTTATTACAGCTTGACAAAGGCAACACACGGCTTGACACCTGTTGTCCGCATTTCTGTTGAAATACTTCCACACCGAAGAGCTGATTTTTTTGGTATTTTCACCAGGCATGTCAATGGCCATATTCCTCCCACGGACAACAGGTGTCTCCCCGGGTGCCTGACTTAAACAAACCACCTCACCATCAGAATCCTCCTTGTCAATTTCCTCCCCAGCGCCAGCAACACCCATATCCTCCTCATCCTGGTGTACTTCAACACTGACATCTTCAATCTGACTATCAGGAACTGGACTGCGGGTGCTCCTTCCAGCACTTGCAGGGGGCGTGCAAATGGTGGAAGGCGCATGCTCTTCACGTCCAGTGTTGGGAAGGTCAGGCATCGCAACCGACACAATTGGACTCTCCTTGTGGATTTGTGATTTCGAAGAACGCACAGTTCTTTGCTGTGCTTTTGCCAGCTTAAGTCTTTTCATTTTTCTAGCGAGAGGCTGAGTGCTTCCATCCTCATGTGAAGCTGAACCACTAGCCATGAACATAGGCCAGGGCCTCAGCCGTTCCTTGCCACTCCGTGTGGTAAATGGCATATTGGCAAGTTTACGCTTCTCCGACGACGATTTTATTTTAGATTTTTGAGTCCTTTTTTTACTGATATTTTGTGTTTTGGATTTTACATGCTCTGTACTATGACATTGGGCATCGGCCTTGGCAGACGACGTTGATGGAATTTCATCGTCTCGGCCATGACTAGTGGCAGCAGCTTCAGCACGAGGTGGAAGTGGATCTTGATTTTTCCCTATTTTTGGAACCTCAACATTTTTGTTCTCCATATTTTAATAGGCACAACTAAAAGGCACCTCAGGTAAACAATGGAGATGGATGGATACTAGTATACTTATGGATGACGAGTGACTGACGACACAGAGGTAGCTACAGCCGTGGACTACCGTACTGCGTCTGCTAGTATAGAGATGATAATGATATAAAAAATATATATATATCACTACTGCAGGTATATATAATATAATGACGGACCTGCTGGACACTGTCAGCAGACTCCTAAACTACTAGTATGAAGAAGATAGAAAAAAAAACCCCACCACAGGTAGGTATACAATTATGGATGAGCACTGACGACACAGAGGTAGCTACAGCCGTGGACTACCGTACTGCGTCTGCTAGTATAGAGATGATAATGATATAAAAAATATATATATATCACTACTGCAGGTATATATAATATAATGACGGACCTGCTGGACACTGTCAGCAGACTCCTAAACTACTAGTATGAAGAAGATAGAAAAAAAAAACCCACCACAGGTAGGTATACAATTATGGACGAGCACTGACGACACAGAGGTAGCCACAGCCGTGGACTACCGTACTGCGTCTGCTAGTATAGAGATGATAATGATATAAAAAAAATATATATATCACTACTGCAGGTATATATAATGAATGACGGACCTGCTGGACACTGTCAGCAGACTCCTAAACTACTAGTATGAAGAAGATAGAAAAAAAAAAACCACCACAGGTAGGTATACAATTATGGACGAGCACTGACGACACAGAGGTAGCCACAGCCATGGACTACCGTACTGCGTCTGCTAGTATAGAGATGATAATGATATAAAAAAATAAGAATTTACTTACCGATAATTCTATTTCTCATAGTCCGTAGTGGATGCTGGGGACTCCGAAAGGACCATGGGGGATAGCGGCTCCGCAGGAGACTGGGCACAAAGTAAAAGCTTTAGGACTAGCTGGTGTGCACTGGCTCCTCCCCCTATGACCCTCCTCCAAGCCTCAGTTAGGATACTGTGCCCGGACGAGCGTACACAATAAGGAAGGATTTTGAATCCCGGGTAAGACTCATACCAGCCACACCAATCACACCGTACAACTTGTGATCTGAACCCAGTTAACAGCATGATAACAGAAGGAGCCTCTGAAAAGATGGCTCACAACAACAATAACCCGATTTTTGTAACAATAACTATGTACAAGTAATGCAGACAATCCGCACTTGGGATGGGCGCCCAGCATCCACTACGGACTATGAGAAATAGAATTATCGGTAAGTAAATTCTTATTTTCTCTAACGTCCTAGTGGATGCTGGGGACTCCGAAAGGACCATGGGGATTATACCAAAGCTCCCAAACGGGCGGGAGAGTGCGGATGACTCTGCAGCACCGAATGAGAGAACTCCAGGTCCTCCTCAGCCAGGGTATCAAATTTGTAGAATTTAGCAAACGTGTTTGCCCCTGACCAAGTAGCTGCTCTGCAAAGTTGTAAAGCCGAGACCCCTCGGGCAGCCGCCCAAGATGAGCCCACTTTCCGTGTGGAATGGGCTTTTACAGATTTTGGCTGTGGCAGGCCTGCCACAGAATGTGCAAGCTGAATTGTACTACAAATCCAACGAGCAATCGTCTGCTTAGAAGCAGGAGCACCCAGCTTGTTGGGTGCATACAGGATAAACAGCGAATCAGATTTTCTGACTCCAGCCGTCCTGGAAACATATATTTTCAGGGCCCTGACTACGTCCAGCAACTTGGAATCCTCCAAGTCCCTAGTAGCCGCAGGCACCACAATAGGCTGGTTTAAGTGAAATGCTGAAACCACCTTAGGAAGAAATTGAGGACGAGTCCTCAATTCTGCCCTGTCCGTATGAAAAATTAGGTAAGGGCTTTTATAGGATAAAGCCGCCAATTCTGAGACACGCCTGGCTGAAGCCAGGGCTAACAGCACTACCACTTTCCATGTGAGATATTTTAAGTCCACAGTGGTGAGTGGTTCAAACCAATGTGATTTTAGGAATCCCAAAACTACATTGAGATCCCAAGGTGCCACTGGAGGCACAAAAGGAGGCTGTATATGCAGTACTCCCTTGACAAACGTCTGAACTTCAGGAACAGAAGCCAGTTCTTTTTGGAAGAATATTGACAGGGCCGAAATTTGAACCTTAATGGACCCTAATTTGAGGCCCATAGACAGTCCTGTTTGCAGGAAATGCAGGAAACGACCCAGTTGAAATTCCTCTGTAGGGGCCTTCCTGGCCTCGCACCACGCAACATATCTACGCCAAATACGGTGATAATGTTGTATGGTTACATCCTTCCTGGCTTTGATCAGGGTAGGGATGACTTCATCCGGAATGCCTTTTTCCTTCAGGATCCGGCGTTCAACCGCCATGCCGTCAAACGCAGCCGCGGTAAGTCTTGGAACAGACATGGTCCCTGCTGGAGCAGGTCCTTTCTTAGAGGTAGAGGCCACGGGTCTTCCGTGAGCATCTCTTGAATTTCCGGGTACCAAGTCCTTCTTGGCCAATCCGGAGCCACGAGTATAGTCTTTACTCCTCTCCTTCTTATGATTCTCAGTACTTTTGGTATGAGAGGAAGAGGAGGGAACACATACACTGACTGGTACACCCACGGTGTTACCAGAGCGTCCACAGCTATTGCCTGAGGGTCCCTTGACCTGGCGCAATATCTGTCCAGTTTTTTGTTGAGGCGGGACGCCATCATGTCCACCTTTGGTTTTTCCCAATGGTTCACAATCATGTGGAAGACTTCTGGGTGAAGTCCCCACTCCCCCGGGTGAAGATCGTGTCTGCTGAGGAAGTCTGCTTCCCAGTTGTCCACTCCCGGAATGAACACTGCTGACAGTGCTATCACATGATTCTCCGCCCAGCGAAGAATCCTTGCCACTTCCATCATTGCCCTCCTGCTTCTTGTGCCGCCCTGTCTGTTTACGTGGGCGACTGCCGTGATGTTGTCCGACTGGATCAACACCGGCTGACCCTGAAGCAGAGGTCTTGCCTGACTTAGGGCATTGTAAATGGCCCTTAGTTCCAGGATATTTATGTGAAGTGACGTTTCCATGCTTGACCACAAGCCCTGGAAATTTCTTCCCTGTGTGACTGCTCCCCAGCCTCTCAGGCTGGCATCCGTGGTCACCAGGACCCAATCCTGAATGCCGAATCTGCGGCCCTCTAGGAGATGAGCACTCTGTAACACCACAGGAGAGACACCCTTGTCCTTGGAGACAGGGTTATCCGCTGATGCATTTGAAGATGCGATCCGGACCATTTGTCCAGCAGATCCCACTGAAAAGTTCTTGCGTGGAATCTGCCGAATGGAATCGCTTCGTAAGAAGCCACCATCTTTCCCAGGACCCTTGTGCATTGATGTACTGACACTTGGCCTGGTCTTAGGAGGTTCCTGACTAGGTCGGATAACTCCTTGGCTTTCTCCTCCGGGAGAAACACCTTTTTCTGTACTGTGTCCAGAATCATCCCTAGGAACAGCAGACGTGTCGTCGGAATCAGCTGCGATTTTGGAATATTTAGAATCCATCCGTGCTGTCGTAGTACTACTTGAGATAGTGCTACTCCGACCTCTAACTGTTCTCTGGACCTTGCCCTTATCAGGAGATCGTCCAAGTAAGGGATAATTAAGACGCCTTTTCTTCGAAGAAGAATCATCATTTCGGCCATTACCTTGGTAAAGACCCGGGGTGCCGTGGACAATCCAAACGGCAGCGTCTGAAACTGATAGTGACAGTTCTGTACCACAAACCTGAGGTACCCTTGGTGAGAAGGGCAAATTGGGACATGGAGGTAAGCATCCTTGATGTCCAGAGACACCATATAGTCCCCTTCTTCCAGGTTCGCTATCACTGCTCTGAGTGACTCCATCTTGAACTTGAACCTTTTTATGTAAGTGTTCAAGGATTTCAGATTTAAAATGGGTCTCACCGAGCCGTCCGGCTTCGGTACCACAAACAGCGTGGAATAATACCCCTTTCCCTGTTGTAGGAGGGGTACCTTGATTATCACCTGCTGGGAATACAGCTTGTGAATGGCTTCCAATACCGCCTCCCTGTCGGGGGGAGACGTTGGTAAAGCAGACTTCAGGAACCGGCGAGGGGGAGACGTCTCGAATTCCAATTTGTAACCCTGAGATACTACCTGCAGGATCCAGGGGTCCACTTGCGAGTGTGCCCACTGCGCGCTGAAATTCTTGAGACGGGCCCCCACCGTGCCTGAGTCCGCTTGTAAGGCCCCAGCGTCATGCTGAGGACTTGGCAGAAGCGGGGGAGGGCTTCTGTTCGTGGGAAGAGGCTGTTTGCTGCAGTCTTTTTCCCCTTCCTCTGCCCCGGGGCAGATATGAGTGGCCTTTTGCCCGCTTGCCCTTATGGGGACGAAAGGACTGAGCCTGAAAAGACGGTATCTTTTTCTGCTGCGAGGTGACTTGGGGTAAAAAGGTGGATTTTCCAGCCGTTGCCGTGGCCTCCAGGTCCGATAGACCGACCCCAAATAACTCCTCCCCTTTATACGGCAATACTTCCATATGCCGTTTGGAATCCGCATCCCCTGACCACTGTCGCGTCCATAATCCTCTTCTGGCAGAAATGGACATCGCACTTACTCTTGATGCCAGAGTGCAAATATCCCTCTGTGCATCTCGCATATATAGAAATGCATCCTTTAAATGCTCTATAGTCAATAATATATTGTCCCTGTCCAGGGTATCAATATTTTCAGTCAGGGAATCCGACCAAGCCACCCCAGCACTGCACATCCAGGCTGAGGCGATTGCTGGTCGCAGTATAATACCAGTATGTGTGTATATACATTTAAGGATATTTTCCAGCTTCCTATCAGCTGGTTCCTTGAGGGCGGCCGTATCAGGGGACGGTAACGCCACTTGTTTTGATAAGCGTGTGAGCGCCTTATCTACGCTAGGGGGTGTTTCCCAACGCGCCCTAACCTCTGGCGGGAAAGGGTATAATGCCAATAATTTTTTAGAAATTAGCAGTTTTTTATCGGGGGAAACCCACGCTTCATCACACACCTCATTTAATTCATCTGATTCAGGAAAAACTACGGGTAGTTTTTTCACACCCCACATAATACCCTTTTTTGTGGTACTTGTAGTATCAGAAATGTTCAAAACCTCCTTCATTGCCGTGATCATGTAACGTGTGGCCCTACTGGAAAATACGTTTGTTTCCTCACCGTTGACACTGGAGTCAGTGTCCGTGTCAGTGTCTGTATCGACCTGAGGTAACGGGCGTTTTATAGCCCCTGACGGTGTTTGAGACGCCTGTACAGGTATTAACTGATTTGCCGGCTGTCTCATGTCGTCAACAGTCTTTTGTAAAGTGCCGACACTATCACGTAATTCTTTCCATAAGACCATCCAGTCAGGTGTCGACTCCCTAGGGGGTGACATCACTAACACAGGCAATTGCTCCGCCTCCACACCATTTTCCTCCTCATACATGTCGACACAGCGTACCGACACACATCACACACACAGGGAATGCTCTGATAGAGGACAGGACCCCACTAGCCCTTTGGGGAGACAGAGGGAGAGTTTGCCAGCACACACCAGAGCGCTATATATATACAGGGATAACCTTATATAAGTGTTTTTCCCTAATATAGCTGCTGTATATATTAATATGCCAATTTAGTGCCCCCCCTCTCTTGTTTTACCCTGTTTCTGTAGTGCAGGACTGCAGGGGAGAGTCAGGGAGCCTTCCTCCAACGGAGCTGTGAGGAAAAAATGGCGCTTGTGTGCTGAGGAGATAGGCTCCGCCCCTTTTTCGGCGGCCTTTCTCCCGCTTTTTTGTGGAAAACTGGCAGGGGTTAAATACATCCATATAGCCCAGGAGCTATATGCGATGTATTTTTAGCCATTTAAGGTATTTTCATTGCGTCCCAGGGCGCCCCCCCCCCCCAGCGCCCTGCACCCTCAGTGACCGGAGTGTGAAGTGTGCTGAGAGCAATGGCGCACAGCTGCGGTGCTGTGCGCTACCTTATTGAAGACAGGACGTCTTCTGCCGCCGATTTTCCGGACCTCTTCACTCTTCTGGCTCTGTAAGGGGGCCGGCGGCGCGGCTCCGGGACCCATCCATGGCTGGGCCTGTGATCGTCCCTCTGGAGCTAATGTCCAGTAGCCTAAGAAGCCCAATCCACTCTGCACGCAGGTGAGTTCGCTTCTTCTCCCCTTAGTCCCTCGATGCAGTGAGCCTGTTGCCAGCAGGTCTCACTGATAAAAAAAAAAAAAAACCTATTTAAACTTTTACTCTAAGCAGCTCAGGAGAGCCACCTAGATTGCACCCTTCTCGTTCGGGCACAAAATCTTAACTGAGGCTGGGAGGAGGGTCATAGGGGGAGGAGCCAGTGCACACCAGCTAGTCCTAAAGCTTTTACTTTGTGCCCAGTCTCCTGCGGAGCCGCTATCCCCCATGGTCCTTTCGGAGTCCAAAGCATCCACTAGGACGTTAGAGAAATATATATATATCACTACTGCAGGTATATATAATATAATGACGGACCTGCTGGACACTGTCAGCAGACTCCTAAACTACTAGTATGAAGAAGATAGAAAAAAAAACCCACCACAGGTAGGTATACAATTATGGACGAGCACTGACGACACAGAGGTAGCTACAGCCGTGGACTACCGTACTGCGTCTGCTAGTATAGAGATGATAATGATATAAAAAATATATATATATCACTACTGCAGGTATATATAATATAATGACGGACCTGCTGGACACTGTCAGCAGACTCCTAAACTACTAGTATGAAGAAGATAGAAAAAAAAAACCACCACAGGTAGGTATACAATTATGGACGAGCACTGACGACACAGAGGTAGCCACAGCCGTGGACTACCGTACTGCGTCTGCTAGTATAGAGATGATAATGATATAAAAAAAATATATATATCACTACTGCAGGTATATATAATATAATGACGGACCTGCTGGACACTGTCAGCAGACTCCTAAACTACTAGTATGAAGAAGATAGAAAAAAAAAACCCACCACAGGTAGGTATACAATTATGGACGAGCACTGACGACACAGAGGTAGCCACAGCCGTGGACTACCGTACTGCGTCTGCTAATATAGAGATGATAATGATATAAAAAATATATATATATCACTACTGCAGGTATATATAATATAATGACGGACCTGCTGGACACTGTCAGCAGACTCCTAAACTACTAGTATGAAGAAGATAGAAAAAAAAACCCCACCACAGGTAGGTATACAATTATGGACGAGCACTGACGACACAGAGGTAGCTACAGCCGTGGACTAGCGTACTGCGTCTGCTAGTATAGAGATGATAATGATATAAAAAATATATATATATCACTACTGCAGGTATATATAATATAATGACGGACCTGCTGGACACTGTCAGCAGACTCCATTACTACTAGTATGAAGAAGATAGAAAAAAAAAACCCACCACAGGTAGGTATACAATTATGGACGAGCACTGACGACACAGAGGTAGCTACAGCCGTGGACTACCGTACTGCGTCTGCTAGTATAGAGATGATAATGATATAAAAAATATATATATATCACTACTGCAGGTATATATAATATAATGACGGACCTGCTGGACACTGTCAGCAGACTCCTAAACTACTAGTATGAAGAAGATAGAAAAAAAAAACCCACCACAGGTAGGTATACAATTATGGACGAGCACTGACGACACAGAGGTAGCCACAGCCGTGGACTACCGTACTGCGTCTGCTAGTATAGAGATGATAATGATATAAAAAATATATATATATCACTACTGCAGGTATATATAATATAATGACGGACCTGCTGGACACTGTCAGCAGACTCCTAAACTACTAGTATGAAGAAGATAGAAAAAAAAAACCACCACAGGTAGGTATACAATTATGGACGAGCACTGACGACACAGAGGTAGCCACAGCTGTGGACTACCATACTGCGTCTGCTAATATAGAGATGATAATGATATAAAAAATATATATATATATCACTACTGCAGGTATATATAATATAATGACGGACCTGCTGGACACTGTCAGCAGACTCCTAAACTACTAGTATGAAGAAGATAGAAAAAAAAAAACCACCACAGGTAGGTATACAATTATGGACGAGCACTGACGACACAGAGGTAGCCACAGCCGTGGACTACCGTACTGCGTCTGCTAGTATAGAGATGATAATGATGTAAAAAAAATATATATATCACTACTGCAGGTATATATAATATAATGACAGACCTGCTGGACACTGTCAGCAGACTCCTAAACTACTAGTATGAAGAAGATAGAAAAAAAAAAACCACCACAGGTAGGTATACAATTATGGACGAGCACTGACGACACAGAGGTAGCCACAGCCGTGGACTACCGTACTGCGTCTGCTAATATAGAGATGATAATGATATAAAAAATATATATATATCACTACTGCAGGTATATATAATATAATGACGGACCTGCTGGACACTGTCAGCAGACTCCTAAACTACTAGTATGAAGAAGATAGAAAAAAAAACCCACCACAGGTAGGTATACAATTATGGACGAGCACTGACGACACAGAGGTAGCCACAGCCGTGGACTACCGTACTGCGTCTGCTAATATAGAGATGATAATGATATAAAAAATATATATATATCACTACTGCAGGTATATATAATATAATGACGGACCTGCTGGACACTGTCAGCAGACTCCATTACTACTAGTATGAAGAAGATAGAAAAAAAAAACCCACCACAGGTAGGTATACAATTATGGACGAGCACTGACGACACAGAGGTAGCCACAGCCGTGGACTACCGTACTGCGTCTGCTAGTATAGAGATGATAATGATATAAAAAATATATATATATCACTACTGCAGGTATATATAATATAATGACGGACCTGCTGGACACTGTCAGCAGACTCCTAAACTACTAGTATGAAGAAGATAGAAAAAAAAACCCCACCACAGGTAGGTATACAATTATGGACGAGCACTGACGACACAGAGGTAGCCACAGCCGTGGACTACCATACTGCGTCTGCTAATATAGAGATGATAATGATATAAAAAATATATATATATATCACTACTGCAGGTATATATAATATAATGACGGACCTGCTGGACACTGTCAGCAGACTCCTAAACTACTAGTATGAAGAAGATAGAAAAAAAAAACCCACCACAGGTAGGTATACAATTATGGACGAGCACTGACGACACAGAGGTAGCCACAGCCGTGGACTACCGTACTGTGTCTGCTAATATAGAGATGATAAAGATGATAGAGATGAACAAAAAAAATATAACACTACTGCAGGTAAATATTTATATAATATAATGAATGACGGACCTGCTGGACACTGTCAGCAGAATGCGTTTATAGAATAAAAAATAAAAACACCACAGGAGTGTTTAACTTTTTCAGGCAGACAATATACTGGTGGTCACTGGTCAGTCACACTGGCAGCAAAAGTGTGCACTGTACTCCTGCTATAACTGCACCCCAGTCTCCCCAACAATTCAGCTGTGTGAGCAGTGAGCACTCAGCACAGTCAGATATACATAGATGATATTATCATGCAGCACACTGAGGCTGAGCACAGATATGGTATGTGACTGTGTATCGTTTTTTTTCAGGCAGAGAACGGATTATATTAAATAATAAAGTGGTCAGTCACTAGTAACTAACTATCAGCAAAACTCTGCACTCTGAGTACTCCTAATGCTCCCCAAAATTACTAAGTAATCAACTCAAGTGTCTCTATCTATTCTAACGGAGAGGACGCCAGCCACGTCCTCTCCCTATCAATCTCAATGCACGTGTGAAAATGGCGGCGACGCGCGGCTCCTTATATAGAATCCGAGTCTCGCGATAGAATACGAGCCTCGCGAGAATCCGACAGCGGGATGATGACGTTCGGGCGCGCTCGGGTTAGCCGAGCAAGGCGGGAAGATCCGAGTCTGCCTCGGACCCGTGTAAAAAGGCTGAAGTTCGGGGGGGTTCGGATTCCGAGGAACCGAACCCGCTCATTTCTAGTGGGTATGCTACGATATGTTGTCCTTCTGAAGATGTTGATATGCAGTGTGATGATGCAGGGCCAATCCCCAAAAAGATAAGTCGGCTTCACTCCAGATGTGAATGAATGCCAACATGGTGTTACATTTACTAAGATGGTAGTTCTCTTTAAGATGGGATGTTGCCCATAGCAACCAATAAGATTATACTTGTAATTTTTGTGGCACCTTCTACAAGATAATATGTTGAATTTGATTGGTTGCTATGGTCAACGTCCCATCTTTTTTTTTTTTTTTTAAATATATATTTATTGAGAAGGAACATGTAATAAAATAAAATACAAGTCGTATGTCACATTGCTTGTGAGAAAACAGTCAACCACTGCAAGGTACAGAAAGTGCCGATAAAAGAGTTGTACAAACACTGTTGAATAGTATAAACAAGGTTATGAGGACAATCAACCATATAGTTCAAGCAGGAGAACGTAACATCAGTCTATTAAATTTTTATTTATTTATTTTTTTAATTAAAAGGGTGGTGAGCCTTTAATGAGGGATTCTGTATTATACCATGTTGTCAATCTAACTACTTTGCGCACATATTCCCTGGTGGCAGGCGGTAGCGTGAGCAGGTAGGGTAACCAAATGGCGAAAATTTTTTGCGAGTGCGACTCTGCGTCCAGGGCACAATCAACCCAATCCATTTGATATAGGTATGTTAAACGTGGTAACATGAGGGAAAGGGGTATCGGCTCCGAATGTATCCATTGGGATAGGATGGTTTTCTTTGCTGCAGCAGCCACACGAGCCAACAGTAATTTCGTCCCTTTGGAATATGGGGGATCCTGAGTATTTATGAAGTTCCAGAAAGCCCAGACCATAGTAATATTAAAAGAAATGCGAAGTTCCACATTAATATATGTTTGGACTGCTGTCCAGAATGTTTGTACTAACGGGCATGCCCAGAGACAATGAATAATATCAGCTTCGGGAGAATTACATTTAAAACATAAAGAGTTGTCAGATACTCCAGTGAGGAACCTAAGTCTAGGGGTGTAGTAGGCTCTGTGTAGTATTTTAAAATGCATCTCTGCATAAGAAGATGAAACTAGTTGTTTATTTAGCACACCACACCACCGAATCACTGTCAGGAGATCGGTGTCAGGGAGGGTGTCTGTCCATTTGGCCATCCCTGTTGTGAGCTTAGACAGATCCAACCTTCGCCTAGTATGGGAATAGATTAATGAAGTGTTATATGGGGCTCCTGGAGACTGTCGTACCAGGCCATCAAGGGGAAAGGTGAAGTCCGCGGGGTGCAATCGTGACAATTTACTAGTAACAAAGCTACAAATTTGGAAATAGGCAAACAGAGGAAAATGAAGAGTGGGGTATTTTACTTTTAGTTGTGCTAGAGTTAATATCGCAGAGCATTCTACATTCAGAAATTGGTATAAGAAGGATAGGCCCTGGAGATGCCAGCCACGAACAATCCCATTATCCTCTCCACCCTGGAATTGTGGATTACACAATAAAGGCTGAAATAGAGAATCCGTTAGGGAGAGGTCTAAACGTTTCCTAAGTTTACGCCAAGCTGTACATTGGGCATGTAATAACGAATTATGGAGTCTATCATGTTAAGGAGGGACCGCGGCAAAATGCAACAAATGTACTAAAGTGTGTTGAGGTGAGAAAGCCTGTTCCAAAGCTCTTTTAACAAAATTGTCACTATCCCCTATCCAATCCAGAGCGTATCTGTAGTTGGCGGCAAGGTAGTAGTCTTCAAGACGGGGAGATTAATACCTCCAAGTGCCGAGGGTTGTTGTAACTTAAAAAGTGCAATGCGGGGACGTTTGTTTGCCCAGATAAATTTAGTGAGGGCCTTATTAATAGAATGGACATCGCGTTTGGACAATATGAATGGGAGCATCTGGATTGGATAAAGTAGTCGAGGGAAGGAAACCATCTTATATAAGTGGCACCTACCCAGATAAGAAATCGGGAGATGTTGCCACTTCAAAAAGTCATTCGTCATTTGAGTGATGTGGTAAGAAAAGTTCACTGTATATAGGTCAGAGAGGAGTGGCGGGATACGGAGGCCTAGATATTTTAAATATCGGTGGGCCCATCTGAAGGGAAATGAGTCGCCCCAATCCTGTGCCGCCTCTCCTCCCAATGCCAGCGCCTCTGTCTTATCAAAATTAATAAGAAATCCGGAGATTAAATTAAAATCATGCAGTGTGGTTAGTAACGATGGAAATGCCTGTTTGGGGTTGGTAAAATATAGTAACAGGTCATCAGCAAAAGCAGACACCTTGACTTCGTTGTTGCCTACCATAATACCTTGCCAAGTAGGATCTAGTATAAAATGACGTATCAAAGGGTCTAGGGCCAAATTAAATAGCAGGGGGGAAAGAGGGCATCCCTGACGGGTCCCTCTACCTAACGTGAAGGCAGACGAGTTTAAACCATTTATAGTCAGATGCGCCTGAGGTAATGTATATAACATTCCAAATAGATGAATAAATTCCTCACCAAATTGCTGGACATGAAAAATACGTAGCAAATGAGACCAGGAGACGCGATCAAATGCCTTATCGGCGTCGCAGCTCACAACAAGAGCGTTTGGGCAGGGAGATAGTTGCGCACTATACATTGCTGCAATCAGCGTACGTATATTATGAACTGAGGTTCTACCTTTAACAAACCCTGTTTGAGCAGGATGCAGAACTCGATTCAGAATTGGTTGAAGTCTTGTTGCAATTAATTTTGTAAAAAGCTTCATGTCCTGATTCAATAATGAAATAGGTCTGTAAGATTGAGTATATCGGGGATCTTTTCCCGGTTTCGTAAACAGCACAATTCTGGCTTCACTAAATCCCGCGGGGGGAGGTTTACCCTCTAGCAGTGCATTGAAAAGAGATAATAAATGGGGTGACAAATGGGGGGCCAGGATTCGGTAATACTCCGCCCCAAACCCGTCCGGGCCAGGAGATTTGCCATTGTGCAGTGATTTAATCAAAGAAAGTAATTCCGGTTCTGTGACCGGTTCTGTTAAGGATTTCCTTTCCTCTTCCGTTAAAACAGGTAATTTTGCCCTCTCAAGGAATTGCTTTCCAAGAGTCGGATGATCCAAGGGGGCTTTATAGAGAGTGTTATAATATTGTAAGAAGGCCTCAGAAATTGAGGGGGTATCAAAGATGGCTGCAGACGAATTTGTGAGTAGTTGGGGAATACGAGAAGGGGCGGAGCACGACCGAACCAGATTTGCCAACAATCTCCCGGATTTATTACCCCCTCTGAAAAATCTATTCCGTTGTAAATCGTATGAAAATCTCGCCCGCTCCGTATGTAATGAGTCATATAGTTGCTTAGCAGCAAGATAGGCCTGTCGGTTGTCGGGTGAGTCCCTCAACAAAAGTGCGTCATAGGTTTTGGTCAGGTTACAAGCAAGGTCCCGTAATTGGATAGCGAGTAGCTTACGTCTCCTAGAAACATACTCCATAATATGTCCTCGAATCACTGGCTTCGAAGCTGACCAAAACAAATTGATGTCCTCCATATGAGTACTATTGTCTGCTACATAATTACGAAACGTTTGTTCTAGGTGGGTGCAAAAATCAGAGGATTTTGTAAGATAGGCTGGAAACCTCCAATTATATGACTGAGAGATAGGGGAGTGTAAATTTAGGGTAAACCAAACTGGGGCATGGTCGGACAATGATATGGGTTCTATTTTAGTTTCAGCCACGCGCTGTAATAAGGTGTCAGTGATTAGCCAATAGTCGAGGCGAGAAGAGGAGTGATGTGGATGAGAGTAAAATGTGTACTCTCGGGAGTCAGGGTGTTGGCATCTCCAGGGGTCGCAGAGCCGCAGTGAGTCGGTTAATAAGGACAGGGATTGGGGCGGTGTAGAAATATGCAATCTAGCAGAGGTGGATCTGTCCAAACTTGGAGACTGGACAGTATTAAAGTCTCCGCCTAAAATAATCTCCCCCTCCGCCCATTCTTGCAGTTTATTATAAATTTTAGAAAAAAAGAGTGAGTTAGGACCAGTAGGTGCGTAGATAGTAGCTATGGTGTAGAGAACACCGAAAATAGTTATTTTTATAAATAAATAGCGGCCTTCAGGGTCACTGAGACTATCATTTATTTGATATGTGAGGCGTCTATTAAAAAGAATCAGTACACCCCTTCGTTTGGCTGAATAAGAGGCCGATTTGAATTCCCCTATCCAGGAATCTCTCACAACATTAGGGTCTGCATTTTTCCAATGAGTCTCTTGTAAGAAAACTATATCAGGCTTTAAACGTTTAAGATAGGAGAGAATCTTTCTCCTTTTGACTGGGGTGTTTAAACCCTCAACATTCCAGGTTACAAATTTAATATGGGACTGTACTCTAGTGGAGGTGGCAGCATTCGAGGACATTTAACCTACACCTACTCTAGGCCAAAATTCCAATTTAACTAGTAATGATAGACCCAACCAGCCCGTCCCAGCAAGCGGGCCGGCGAGCAAAATACCTGTACCAAAGCAGTATAAGAATAAGAGGAACAATGGTGACAACGACATACAATAAATTTGTACAACATCTAAATCAAAATCCCAACTCAAAATTATTTTAAGTATTATACGAACCAAAGTGTTGAGGTCAATGGAGTGGCCTACCGAGACGACTAATTGATTTCGACTTAAAACATGTGTATAGTGGAGAACCGCGCCAAGAGACCATGCAATAAGCAAGCATAACAATAACAGATAAGGAAAGGAAAAAAGGGGGGTGAGGTTTATTCGGAGAAGAGGAGGAAGAAAAAGAGTCAAAGAAAGTAGAGAGCATTTCAAGGAGAATTGAGAACAATAGGATAAGTGGTCAGAGAGAGAGAGAGTATTTCGAGAGATGCAATAGGGAATAGGTGACCGTATACCCACATATATATAGATAAACAAACTATATATCAACCAGTGGGAGGACCCACTCTTAGTAGTTACTAAGAACCTGAATGTGTACTGTTTGAGAAGATGCAAATATACAAGGCCAACGGGTATCAGTCCTCATCGTCCATCCCGGCAGTGGGGCGTAAGGAAAGTGAATCTACAAAGTTCATGGCCGTCTTTGGAGTCTCGAAGAAGTAGGCCTTTCCCGCATGAGTGACTCTCAATTTAGCCGGATAGAGAAGCGCAAAGCGGTGACCCAGTTCAAAAAGTCTCTTGCAGACAGGCGAGAATTCTCTACGTTTGGAAGCAACCATATAGGAAAAGTCCTGGAAAAGCAGCAATTTAGCATCTTGGTATTTCAGGTCAGAACATTTTCTATAGGCATCTAGTATCATGACCTTATCAGCGTAATTGAGGACTCCAAAGATGACGGGTCGGGGTCTATCTCTTGTGGACTGCCGTTCAGGGCCAATACGGTGTACACGTTCCACTACTATAGATCCAGAACCTGAAACACAGCCCAGTTCCCTAGGTATCCATTGAGAGACGAGCGTCATGAGGTCATGTGGTTTCATCGACTCCGGTAGGCCGATGAGGCGCACATTGTTTATCCTGTTACGGTTTTCCAGGTCCTCAAGCTTATCCTGAATAGATGCAACAAATTTTTCTTGGTCAGAGAGAGCCGTCTTAGCCGTAGTGAGATCATCCTCTAGGTCGGATATTCTCTGTTCTGCCTCGGTGAGTCACTGAGCATGTTGGTTCAGTTGAGTGAGAGCGGAATCAAGCGAGTCTTTTAGAGGAGCCAATTTTTGGTCTAATAACTTAGACAGGATATCTGTTATCTCATTCGTCGAGCAGGATTTTGCAGAATCCATTGCGGATATGGACACAGGCTGGCTTCGGGGGCTAAAGTTAAACCCAATGAGGGTGACGGAGGGCTGTCTACCGAGGAGCTATCACGGCCACGGCCTCTACCCGACTGAGTGCTACGAGTGCCCCGCGACTGTTTGGCCGCAAATTTGTCCATCATCAGAATAATGAGATAATAACAGCAGTGAGTGCGGCCGTAGACGGCTTGAGATATATAATAATATGAGCCGCAATACAATGTTCCTCCAGCAGAGGGAGTTCAATCCGAGCAATGAGATAATAGGTGTGTTATAGATGAGTGATATTTCTTCCAGAAATAGAGTGTAGAGGTTGAGGGTATAATTAGAAGAGGGTATGGGATCCCAGGTCAAATTTAATAGGTTCCAACCTGTCCAGAGAGGACAGTCAGCAAGGATCACGGACCTGCCAGTGACCACAGCTGACTGCCTGTAGCAGCAGGGAGCTTTAAGCTTACCAGCTCGCCTCCTCCAAGATGGCCGCCAGATGCAGGGGAGATGTGATGCAGCCCGGGGAGAAGTCTCTTCCCGGCTGCCTAGCGCCTTTATGCTGCCTTTTCGGGACCCAACAGGTCAGTGGCCGCCCTCCTGGGGGGGGTATGGTGGGCTGGTGGTTCAGCCGCGGGCGCGGGCGAAGCAGAATCCTCCGCTCCGCCGCCCTGGAAGTCCGCGGCGGGTCGCGGCCAAAATCGAGGCCCCGGCCTGTGGATGTAGTGTAGGCCGCGGGGCTCCGGAGCTCCGTGAGCGGTCCCGGCTCCCAGAAAAGTGTCCCCCGATAGCGGGCCCGGCAGGCAGAGAGGCAAGAGAGCGGGTGGCGCAGTATGTGTGGGCCAGAGGCAGGGGGAGGCAAATGTGTAGCAGACGCCGTGCAGATAGCTCCAGGGCACGTCCTCCTCCCCTGCTGGCCACCTCGATCAACGTCCCATCTTAAATAGAACTCCCATATTAGTAAATTTACCCCATGGTGTGGTACACTTTATTAAAAAATAATAGTTACAAACAAACATTGCTGAGCAGGCTTCTGTGTTGTTCTGCTACTGATTTATCCTTAAAACAGACATGATGTAGTCACTTAGGCATTAAAGCAGGCCTGTCCAAACTGCGGCCCTCCAGCTGCTGAGAAACTACACATCCCAGCATGCCCTGACAGTTTTGCATTCTCTGACCCCAAAACTGTGTCTTGACATGCTGGTATATGTAGTTTCACAACAGCTGGAGGGCCTCAGTTTGGACATTCCTGCATTAAAGTATGCTTTGTGCCTTGCTTGTATAATAGGTAATGTGAGTAAGTTAGTAATGTTTATGTTGCCTCTTAATTTCAGATGTTGCAGTTGGAGATCCCACAACTTTTGTGGGCATTCTGAACACCATGCGCCAACACCTGCATGGCTTACTGAGGAGTATTGACCAGCTCCAAAAATTTGCCTGATTTTTTTTGTAAACATTTTATTTTTCTGTTTAAAAAAAAAAAAATATTGACAAACAATAAAACCAAGATATTTCAAGTTAAGCGGGTGTTGTGTTTATTAATGCAATAAAGGAACAGCAGATTGGCTAGCAGAAATTGATTACCTTAAACATTTCACACATCTAACGTAAGATTTATTTAAAAAGCAAAAATACAGTTAGGAGGTTATTGTCTAAATAAACATGTAAACACCTTCATTCACAAACTAAACCTCTACACAAAAAAAAAAAAAAATTAGACCAGGCACATTTAAAACATCTATATTTATAATTTAAACATTTAAATGTTGATGGCCAATTATGCCTACAAAGTGTTCTTCAGGTATTTTTTGAAGACTTAATTGGTCATGAACATTATCATTCATTACACTAATTGGATTCGTAATTGAGGAGGGCTTGTGGACTTTAAACTGAAAGGTGTAATTTCACTTAATAGAAAAAAAAAACATTGTTGTGCGTTTTTCCGCAAAAGTGTGCACTTTTAAGAAGAATGTGTAAATCTACTAAAACTTAGTATTTTTACGTTGACGTTTGTGTTAATGCGATGCATTCGCATTGCTGCGATGTCATTTGGCGTACGCCCACATTGTGTAATACTGCGAACGAATTGGCAAAAATACGTTGGGGGCGGATATTCGCAATTTTGCAACATGTTCGCAATTTTGCTCATACCTTGTGCGAACTAAAAAAATAGCAAACAACTCGGAATGACCACCAAAGTTCCTGCTGCGATCAACTCAGAATTACCCCCTATATGCTGCCTGCAGCCCTCCACCCCAAAGTTGAATCTGCCACAGCTAATACATGTATCTTTATTAGAATTGCTTTGTGTCCAGGGCCGGATTAACAATGGGGCGGATGGAGCTTCAGCTCCAGGCCCACACTCCAAATAGGCCCACTGCATCTGCATTGCTGTTGCTGCTGTAGACAGGAAAAGCAATTTCCTTCTGCTGCAGCCAGCGTCTTAAGCTCCCCACCACCAACCACCCCTCCGCTGCCTGCATAGAGGTGGATCAAATACCGCCGCCACCACCGGCATAGAAGATGTGACTATGATGGCGGCGCAGTGGAAGGCTTTCCTAGCCCTCCCTGCACTGCATACTCACTGGGACTTGTTGGTGTCTCCTCCGCGCCGTAGACATCATGTAGTGTGACGTCACAAAGGTGCCGCCCCACCACGGCCGCAGCCAGCGAGAGTCTCACTACACCACAACACAGCTCTGCAAGCACCGGCAGCTCCGTGAAGGCAGCATGTTGTCTGGCTGACTCCCCCTGACTGAGGTGAGGTGTCAGACGTTTCAGGGCTGCCTGGCTGCTGATAATAAAGCTATAGGGTACAAGTATAATATATTTAAAAATGATATCTAAATATATAGAATCACATATAAATATGTATACGTGTTTATATACAGTGTATATATACTGTATCTATCTATCTATCTATCTATCTATCTATCTATCTATCTATATATTTATTGCAGTGACCAGTCTATTGAATACCAGTGATCATGGTATATTTGAACCAAGGAGGGCACCACAGGAAGCTCAAGACCTGCAGGCCACTTTGGAGTGGCGGGAGCATGAGATATATATCTATATATATCTATATATATATATATATCTATTCTATATATCTATATATCTATATATATATATATATATATATATATTCAAATATACCATGATCACTGTTATTCAATAGACTGGTCACTGCAGTAAATATATACAGGTTGAGTATCCCATATCCAAATATTCCGAAATACGGAATATTCCGAAATACGGACTTTTTTGAGTGAGACTGAGATAGTGAAACCTTTGTCTTTTGATGGCTCAATGTACACAAACTTTGTTTAATACTCAAAGTTATTAAAAATATTGTATTAAATGACCTTCAGGCTGTGTGTATAAGGTGTATATGAAACATAAATGAATTGTAGGAATGTACACATACTTTGTTTAATGCACAAAGTTATAAAAAATATTGGCTAAAATTACTTTCAGGCTGTGTGTATAAGGTGTATATGTGACATAAATGCATTCTGTGCTTAGATTTAGGTCCCATCACCATAATATCTCATTATGATATGCAATTATTCCAAAATACGGAAAAATCCCATATCCAAAATTCCTCTGGTCCCAAGCATTTTGGATAAGGGATACTCAACCTGTATATATATATTCTATAGTCGGCACTAAGGAGGCTGGTCATTTCAGTGAATAAATTACATTTAATGGAGCATTATCCTACATGTGTTTCGGGCCTCTACCCGTCGTCAGGGATAAATAATGCAATAAAAAAATGTGCAAACATATATACCTAACAAACAACTCTTGAAATTACTAAATCATACTCGCCTGTGTGTTGAACGGCGATGTCACATACAGTAGGTGAGTATGATTTAGTAATTTAAGAAGTAGTGTGTTAGGTATATATGTTTGCACATTTCTTTATTGCACCATTTGTCCCTGATGATGGGTGGAGGCCCGAAACACATGTAGGACAACGCTGCATTAAATAGAATTTATATATATAACCTTGAAAGCATAGTCATATGCCTGATGACGGTTAAAATAAACTGAAACATTGCATAAAAATTGGATGGAATATGGTCCGTTTGTTATGAGTTAAGGCCTATGAGTGCCGTTTCTTTTCAAGATTACATTCAGTATACTTTTGCTTATGAACGCACGGGGCCGCATGCATTTTCTAATGAGAGTGGAGTACAGAGTATTTCCATTTGCTATATGTATCCTGATGACAGGGTCCTGCATGACGCAGAAATGTTAATGTAATACTGCTACCTAGAATTGAGCTGCCCAGCATTATGCTGACGTATATTTTTGCATGTTATAGCTTTAAAAATATCTGAAGTGCCATATATGGATTGGATTTCTTCCTGTATCATTGAGGGGGCCATATCATCACTTCCAGGACTTCTTGTTCTTCTTTACGCTGAAGATAGTTCATGACATTGCCTGTATATTTGAGGTCGTCATCCTGCTGTAGAATAAATTTGGAGCCAATCTGACTCCTCCCTGATGGTATTGCATGATAGATAAGTACCTGCCTGTATTTCTCAGCATTGAGGACACCATTAATCCTGACCAAATTCCCAACTCCATTTGCTGAATTGCAGCCCCAAACGTGCAAGGAACCTCAACCGTGTTTCACTGTTGCCTGCAGACACTCATTATTGTACCGCTCTCCAGCTCTTCGGAGAACAAACTGCCTTCTGTACAGCCAAATTCACATTGTGACTCATCAGTCCAGAGCACCTGCTGCTATTTCTCTGCACCCCAGTTCCTACAGTATGTTTTCATGCATAGTTGAGTCGTTTGGCCTTGTTTCCACATTGAAGGTATGTTTTTTGTCCGAAATTTTTCCATGAGGGCCACTTCTGGCCAGACTTCTACAAACAGTAGATGAATATAACTGGGTCCCACTGGTTTCTGCCATTTCTGAGCTGAAGGCACTGATGAAAATTGTAATATTTCAAAGTAAGTATGATGTGTATTTCATCTGATGTTTCCTTGGCCATCCGCTGCGTCTATGGTCCTCAACGTTGCCCGTTTCTTTGTGCTTCAATGCTGAGAAATACAGGCAAGTACTTATCCATTATGCAATACCATCAGGGAGGCGTATGACTGGCTCCAAATTTATTCTGCAGCTGGACATTGACCCCAAACATACAGCAAATGTCATTAAGAACTATCTACAGTGTAAAAAAGAACAAGGAGTTCCGGAAGTGACGATATGGCCCCCACAGAGCCCTGATCTCAGCGTCATCGGGTCTGTCTGGGATTACATGAAGAGACAAGATTTGAGCAGGTGAACTTCATTATTAAATTTATATAATTTGTTAGTATTAGAGCTGCTAGGGACCCATCTAATGACGTTCACCTGGATGCGGTGGATGGGCCCACAAATTTGGCCAAATGTGTGCTAAGAACTTATGCACCATGTTAATTGTTAGAGTTTATCAAAATTATTTTGACTATCAGTATTTTTAGTGCATAGAGTGTGCATCAGCATTTTTCTTTAACTTATGCAGTACAGGTTGAGTATCCCATATCCAAATATTTCGAAATACGGGATTTTTGGAGTGAGACTGAGATAGTGAAACCTTTGTTTTCTGATGGCTCAATGTACACAAACTTTATTTCATTCACAAAGTTATTACAAATATTGGCTAAAATGACCTTCAGGCTGTGTGTGTATAAGTTGTATATGAAACATAAATGCATTCTGTGCTTAGACTTAGGACCCATCCCCATGATATCTCATTATGGTATGCAATTATTCCAAAATACGGAAAAATCCAATATCCAAAATACTTCTGGCCCCAAGCATTTTGGATATGGGATACTCAACCTGTACTAGAAGCCTCAGCATAGTAGCACCTTTCATTATGTTTAAAAATAGGGTGTGCAGTTCAATCCCCCCTTTTTCCAGAAATATAGAGATAGCCACAACCATTGCAGAGACCACACCCCTTATGTAGACCCCACCCACACATCATTGGTCACGCCTACATCACTAGTCATACTGCCACAGCGCATGTCACACCCCCTGCAGCTGCGCACAATAGGCCCTTCATAATTTTTAGCTCCAGGCCCATGTGAACCTTAATCTGGCACTGTTTGTGTCAACACCAAAATTGTGAGAAAAAGAGACTGTACGACTTCTGTAATATGAATGTTGCGGCAGATGGTAGTTACACAGTGGATATATTACCACCATTTACAAAAATTATTTGGGAGCACCGCAATCTAACTCACTACTAGGTACACAGGTGCTGGGACACTTTGTAACAATTTTATTCAGCTTCTGCCGCTTTCTGCTACACTTGCCGCATGGACATTGCAATCAGCTGCATATTTCATTCCGAGTCCAACTATACTAGCTGATAGAAAAAAAGGAAAAGTATAGGGAGCGCAAGCAGAAAAATTATATTAAAATGTTATTAAAGGAATTGACCTTTAGGATTTATACAGACAAGATTAATAATTTACTTATATAGGCACATCCACCATTTCCAATAAACAAATAAACAATAATAGTGTATTACTATAAAAAAAGAATAAAATCCTCGAGGTTAATATCAGTTAAGAAAAAAGGAGGACACAAGTGATGTGAATGTCTCCTTATTTTGATAATAGCAGTTCTTCAAAAAATGGTACCACTGTAGTGTTCCAATGAAGAGATATATTCGGATAACCGTTATGGTAATGTTTCTGTAGTAGTGAATAATGATAACAAGTACTGTATACTTGTTCTTTAGACTGAAGTGAGTCTGGATCACTGGTATTTAAGTGTGGTGTTAAATTCATAAACCATGTTCTTCTCACAATTTGAAAAAGGTATAGAGAGCCAACGGGTACTTAACTCACGCTACCACTTAATTTAATGCAGTCGTCTGGTATCAGTTTCTCACTGTACCGCGGCTTTTTGTTGAAATCAGCCAGGAAGGCAACACTGGATACAATTTCTTATTGGTGTCCCAATGTGTCGGGTTCACTACAGGCAGGGCATGCAGTCGGATGGCGCTGGATGACCCGTGGACTTGCCTCATCCGATGTTAGCGCTCCAAAGTGCCGCGGCTAGCCGTTTCTCGGGCCGCCGGATAAGCGGCACTTCGGTGATCCGTGAGCCACTTGGTGGAGAAGATATGCTGGCGGTCAGCCTCGTATTCGATGCCACGGCTTTCCGTTTGGCAGGGAATCCCATGCAAATGGCTCTGAGCGAGGCAGACAGGCAACAGCTGGAGGTGATGTGCAGCCTGTGTTGTGGTTGGAAGTTCTGACGTGTTTCTCGACCATACAGACTGGTCGTTTCTTCAGAGGAATGAATGATTACTACAGCTCCAATGTTCTGTGGACTGGCACCTGTTCTATTGTCACAGCAACCGTGTCACCCATATGTTTTATTATTACGCAACATTTAACCAATTCAATTAATAAATAAAGACACAGACCACTGTATAGATTGGAAAAAGGAGGTCACAGACAAATTTATTTAAATTCGAATCAGAATTAGAAATCTTAATCACTGGTGGCGAAAAAAGCAGTGCCAACTCGGCCATGGCTTAAAAAATTTAATCATTAAAACCCTGTCCTCTTTACTAGCACAGTGCTGGTCCTTCCTTAAGATGATGACCTGGTCCTCCCCTGAGGTAGTGACCAACTCACCTTTTCTCAAAGGGGAAATGCTAGCCAAGCTTTGCTGCGCTAAATTGAGCCGCCTGATGAGCACTGTATTCCGTCAAATTCGAAGGCTTCCAGACTGTGAAACCGCCACCACAAACCAAACGCCTCACACCTACTTCAAATCAATCACTAAAGCTGTGACAAATAACTCCATACCAATCTCAGACAAATGTACCCAATCCCGCATATACAACTCTACCCTCTCATAACGTAAATCTGGGTGCTTTACAACTTGCCCTCCTAAACTAATGACATACCTGGATGTTGCAGCATTAAGCTTTCTCCTCACTTTATCCAAAGCTGCTCCCTCTTGAGTGCCCCTCCAAAATCTATGTGGTATAACCTCCAACCACAACACCTTAACCAACGGCCAATGTTCCGTAACTAATAGAAAATCCCTCCTTATGTCATTAATAAGTTCAATACCCTTACAAGTACCTAAATCGTTACCCCTTAGATGCACAATTAAACAATCTGGGGCACCCCACTTCTCATAATCCCAGAGTAAGTTCAATAAATTACGCCATCTCATACCCGCAGAAGGCCTGTTGCTTTGAGTCACCTCCAACCAAACCTCAACATCTTTGAAACCTAAACTGAAAATTCTCTGACCATCTTGCTTCTTTCTAAATAACTCATCATACTGACGCCAGACGTTATGCCTAGCTGTCAGATACATATTATGTATCAAATGCAAGTATTTAAGAACATTCAATAATTCTGATGGACAAGACTCTATATAACACGCCGCAAATATATACATTCCTAAAAGCCAATTAGGATAACTCCTCCTTGCTTCCTCAGTGGCCGAGCCCCCAGCCTTTGCCGTATCTAAAGCTTTCTTAGCATCAAGCATAACCGCGTACATGTCAACAAAACGTCCCTTCTTGATTCTCACCCTCACCTTAGACCTAACTCCTCTCAATATCGCTGTATTAGCGCAATGGACACTATCTCCCGTTGCAGCGGGAACCGAGCTGCCCGCTACACTGCGCACTCCCTTTGAACCCTTACGCTTCCCTCTTAGATGCTGAACGAATGTTCGCATAAATTTGTGTGGATTCTCCAGCGAACTAGACGAATCCGAAGAATCTTCAGAATGAGACAAATTCGTGCTAAGCTGTACTAAGTTTTTCTTACCAGTTCCCGATGTGGAAGGACCCGCGTCCAAATCTCCTGCACCTGATTGTCCCTCGTCGCACAGTGTGCCCGCCGCATCTTGACTCATTGCTTGCGGATCAACTGCCACCGACTTGTCCACAGTAACTGTATGAGGAGGTACAACCTGCGGGCTTAACAAAACGGCATTAATCCCTGCCTGAACAGAAGAATCCTGCCCCCCAGGTACATCATATGGCATCTGCACCTGAGGGAGCATGGGAGGAAGAACCACCGTCGACTGCAGCGGAGACGGAGGCCTGACTGGGGGAGGAGCCTGCGGCAAAGGTGGCAGCCCCAACTGCTGCAAATTTATATCATTACGTAATATGCACTTGGCGAAACAACCCTTGGTAACACCAGCCTTGGTGGATTATAATTCCCAGGCAACATCACTGTTTGTCGCCTTTCACTGCAGCCATCCCCTGGGGTGGGAAAGGCTAACAAACTGCCATTCCCTTGCAGCCCAGCTGGAGGCTGCATGTTCCTGATACTGTCCGTCATCCCCCCAGCTCCTAAAGCTGTTGGGGATGACTGCCCTGCAGCTGACCTATCTAAAATGGCATCGGGGGCGTGGCTTAATGCAGCGGGGTCGAGACCCCTGAATCGCTGCCTTGTATTGAGGATGGCCGGCGGGGAGTGCTTGCGGGGCTGGCGGCTGCACTTGTCAGCCAGGCCCGCAGCACTCAGGGAAAAGGAGGCGAAGGAGCGCTTGCTGCGGCCGCTGCCAGAGCCGAGCTCGTGCCGGGGACCGCGCGACAGGCTCCACGTACTGATAAGCGCTGGGCTCCCTTAACCGCCGGAGAAGCAGCAGTGGCCAAGAGTGGCCTGGCTGCTTCCACTAAGCGGCGAGGAGGGGGTCACTATGACGGGGGCGTGGCATAGTGACAAGCTGAGGTAAAATGAAACCCAGCAGATTAAATTAACAGGTAAAAGTTTTTAAATTATATTAAATAGCTACAGCACACAGAGTAATGCAATAAGAGCTAAATGATAATAAAGAATATGAATTAACAATAGAAATGAATAAAATTGAAAGTACATCACAATATTGAAAGCCTGCACAGTGATACCAACTACTTTACCAGTACAGGGATCACAAAATGGCAAGAGGAATTTGAATTCCTCAGCCTTAACCTATATAACCTAACATAACCCGCCTACTAAACAACCTTTCATTGGCTAACTGATTGATTGACAACCTTAACCCCCTATGCTCTATCATCAACACAGAAACCAGTTCCAGCCAGCTTAGCTTTATAACAAACAGGGTGCTTATATTCACTCTATCTTATACAGTCTCTTTTTACTGATCCTATTGCTATTCTTTTTCCTCTTTGCAATCTTAGTTTAAAGGTATGCACACTACTTTTATAGCAGTGAATGAGGGATCAGTAATACAACTGATTTTTATATTGGCGCTTTATAGCAGTTCATTTTCTTCTTCTTTGTAAGAGAAAACCTTTTGTTGAGTATTTCCCTGGTGCTTTGTGAATTAACATTACTGAGTATAAACCTATTGCCCATTATTTGTTACATGTTTAAAATAAAAAAATATTTTACAGTGAAATGTTTAATGGAGTTTTAATTAGAGATGAGCGGGTTCGGTTCCTCGGAATCCGAACCCGCCCGAACTTCATGTTTTTTTACACGGGTCCGAGCGACTCGGATCTTCCCGCCTTGCTCGGTTAACCCGAGCGCGCCCGAACGTCATCATCACGCTGTCGGATTCTCGCGAGGCTCGGATTCTATCGCGAGACTCGGATTCTATATAAGGAGCCGCGCGTCGCCGCCATTTTTCACACGTGCATTGAGATTCATAGGGAGAGGACGTGGCTGGCGTCCTCTCCGTTTATAGAGATTCGAGAAGAGAGTGAGACAGAGAGAGACACAGTAGTAATTTGGGGAGCATTAGGAGGAGTACTACTACTACTAGTACTTGCTGAAGTGATAGAGAGAGATAGTGTGACTGTATTATCTGACTTGTGGGGGAGACACTGACAGTGGGGAGCAGTTAGAGTCTGAGAGCAGGACTCAGGACTCAGGAGTACATATAACGTACAGTGCTGAGTGCACACTTTTGCTGCCAGAGTGCCAGCCACACTGCCATTGTTTGTGACCACACTGACCACCAGTATAATATATATTGTGATTGTCTGCTTAGGACTCAGGAGTACTACTTGCAAGTTGCAGATAGTGTGACCAGTGACCTGACCACCAGTTTAATAATCACCACCAGTTTATGAGTTTAATATATATTATATATATATATATATAATTGTATATAATATATATATAATATTGTATACCACCTAGCACCTACCCGTGTTTTTTTTTTTTTCTTTCTTCTTTATACATACTACTATAGTAGCTTACTGTAGCAGTCTGCGGTGCTGCTGAGCTGACAGTGTCCAGCAGGTCCGTCATTAGTCATTACATAATAAATATATAATATATATACCTGTCCGGCTGCAGTACTAGTGATATTATATATACATATATATTGATTTCATCTCATTATCATCCAGTCTATATTATCAGCAGACACAGTACGTTAGTCCACGGCTGTAGCTACCTCTGTGTCGGCACTCGGCAGTCCATCCATAATTGTATACCACCTACCCGTGGTTGTTTTTTTTATCTTTCTTCTTTATACATACTACTATAGTAGCTTACTGTAGCAGTCTGCGGTGCTGCTGAGCTGACAGTGTCCAGCAGGTCCGTCATCAGTCATTACATAATAAATATATAATATATACCTGTCCGGCTGCAGTACTAGTGATATTATATATACATATATATTGATTTCATCTCATTATCATCCAGTCTATATTATCAGCAGACACAGTACGTTAGTCCACGGCTGTAGCTACCTCTGTGTCGGCACTCGGCAGTCCATCCATAATTGTATACCACCTACCCGTGGTTGTTTTTTTTTTCTTTCTTCTTTATACATACTACTATAGTAGCTTACTGTAGCAGTCTGCGGTGCTGCTGAGCTGACAGTGTCCAGCAGGTCCGTCATCAGTCATTACATAATAAATATATAATATATACCTGTCCGGCTGCAGTACTAGTGATATTATATATACATATATATTGATTTCATCTCATTATCATCCAGTCTATATTATCAGCAGACACAGTACGTTAGTCCACGGCTGTAGCTACCTCTGTGTCGGCACTCGGCAGTCCATCCATAATTGTATACCACCTACCCGTGGTTGTTTTTTTTTTCTTTCTTCTTTATACATACTACTATAGTAGCTTACTGTAGCAGTCTGCGGTGCTGCTGAGCTGACAGTGTCCAGCAGGTCCGTCATCAGTCATTACATAATAAATATATAATATATACCTGTCCGGCTGCAGTACTAGTGATATTATATATACATATATATTGATTTCATCTCATTATCATCCAGTCTATATTATCAGCAGACACAGTACGTTAGTCCACGGCTGTAGCTACCTCTGTGTCGGCACTCGGCAGTCCATCCATAATTGTATACCACCTACCCGTGGTTGTTTTTTTTTTCTTTCTTCTTTATACATACTACTATAGTAGCTTACTGTAGCAGTCTGCGGTGCTGCTGAGCTGACAGTGTCCAGCAGGTCCGTCATCAGTCATTACATAATAAATATATAATATATACCTGTCCGGCTGCAGTACTAGTGATATTATATATACATATATATTGATTTCATCTCATTATCATCCAGTCTATATTATCAGCAGACACAGTACGTTAGTCCACGGCTGTAGCTACCTCTGTGTCGGCACTCGGCAGTCCATCCATAATTGTATACCACCTACCCGTGGTTGTTTTTTTTTTCTTTCTTCTTTATACATACTACTATAGTAGCTTACTGTAGCAGTCTGCGGTGCTGCTGAGCTGACAGTGTCCAGCAGGTCCGTCATCAGTCATTACATAATAAATATATAATATATACCTGTCCGGCTGCAGTACTAGTGATATTATATATACATATATATTGATTTCATCTCATTATCATCCAGTCTATATTATCAGCAGACACAGTACGTTAGTCCACGGCTGTAGCTACCTCTGTGTCGGCACTCGGCAGTCCATCCATAATTGTATACCACCTACCCGTGGTTGTTTTTTTTTTCTTTCTTCTTTATACATACTACTATAGTAGCTTACTGTAGCAGTCTGCGGTGCTGCTGAGCTGACAGTGTCCAGCAGGTCCGTCATCAGTCATTACATAATAAATATATAATATATACCTGTCCGGCTGCAGTACTAGTGATATTATATATACATATATATTGATTTCATCTCATTATCATCCAGTCTATATTAGCAGCAGACACAGTACGGTAGTCCACGGCTGTAGCTACCTCTGTGTCGGCACTCGGCAGTCCATCCATAAGTATACTAGTATCCATCCATCTCCATTGTTTACCTGAGGTGCCTTTTAGTTGTGCCTATTAAAATATGGAGAACAAAAATGTTGAGGTTCCAAAATTAGGGAAAGATCAAGATCCACTTCCACCTCGTGCTGAAGCTGCTGCCACTAGTCATGGCCGAGACGATGAAATGCCAGCAATGTCGTCTGCCAAGGCCGATGCCCAATGTCATAGTACAGAGCATGTCAAATCCAAAACACCAAATATCAGTAAAAAAAGGACTCCAAAACCTAAAATAAAATTGTCGGAGGAGAAGCGTAAACTTGCCAATATGCCATTTACCACACGGAGTGGCAAGGAACGGCTGAGGCCCTGGCCTATGTTCATGGCTAGTGGTTCAGCTTCACATGAGGATGGAAGCACTCAGCCTCTCGCTAGAAAACTGAAAAGACTCAAGCTGGCAAAAGCACCGCAAAGAACTGTGCGTTCTTCGAAATCCCAAATCCACAAGGAGAGTCCAATTGTGTCGGTTGCGATGCCTAACCTTCCCAACACTGGACGTGAAGAGCATGCGCCTTCCACCATTTGCACGCCCCCTGCAAGTGCTGGAAGGAGCACCCGCAGTCCAGTTCCTGATAGTCAGATTGAAGATGTCAGTGTTGAAGTACACCAGGATGAGGAGGATATGGGTGTTGCTGGCGCTGGGGAGGAAATTGACCAGGAGGATTCTGATGGTGAGGTGGTTTGTTTAAGTCAGGCACCCGGGGAGACACCTGTTGTCCGTGGGAGGAATAGGGCCATTGACATGCCTGGTCAAAATACAAAAAAAATCAGCTCTTCGGTGTGGAAGTATTTCACCAGAAATGCGGACAACATTTGTCAAGCCGTGTGTTGCCTTTGTCAAGCTGTAATAAGTAGGGGTAAGGACGTTAACCACCTCGGAACATCCTCCCTTATACGTCACCTGCAGCGCATTCATAATAAGTCAGTGACAAGTTCAAAAACTTTGGGTGACAGCGGAAGCAGTCCACTGACCAGTAAATCCCTTCCTCTTGTAACCAAGCTCACGCAAACCACCCCACCAACTCCCTCAGTGTCAATTTCCTCCTTACCCAGGAATGCCAATAGTCCTGCAGGCCATGTCACTGGCAATTCTGACGAGTCCTCTCCTGCCTGGGATTCCTCCGATGCATCCTTGAGTGTAATGCCTACTGCTGCTGGCGCTGCTGTTGTTGCTGCTGGAAGTCGATCGTCATCCCAGAGGGGAAGTCGTAAGCCCACTTGTACTACTTCCAGTAAGCAATTGACTGTCCAACAGTCCTTTGCGAGGAAGATGAAATATCACAGCAGTCATCCTGCTGCAAAGCGGATAACTGAGGCCTTGACAACTATGTTGGTGTTAGGCGTGCGTCCGGTATCCGCCGTTAGTTCACAGGGAACTAGACAATTTATTGAGGCAGTGTGCCCCCGTTACCAAATACCATCTAGGTTCCACTTCTCTAGGCAGGCGATACCGAGAATGTACACGGACGTCAGAAAAAGACTCACCAGTGTCCTAAAAAATGCAGTTGTACCCAATGTCCACTTAACCACGGACATGTGGACAAGTGGAGCAGGGCAGGGTCAGGACTATATGACTGTGACAGCCCACTGGGTAGATGTATGGACTCCCACCACAAGAACAGCAGCGGCGGCACCAGTAGCAGCATCTCGCAAACGCCAACTCTTTCCTAGGCAGGCTACGCTTTGTATCACCGCTTTCCAGAATACGCACACAGCTGAAAACCTCTTACGGCAACTGAGGAAGATCATCGCGGAATGGCTTACCCCAATTGGACTCTCCTGTGGATTTGTGGCATCGGACAACGCCAGCAATATTGTGTGTGCATTAAATATGGGCAAATTCCAGCACGTCCCATGTTTTGCACATACCTTGAATTTGGTGGTGCAGAATTTTTTAAAAAACGACAGGGGTGTGCAAGAGATGCTGTCGGTGGCCAGAAGAATTGCGGGACACTTTCAGCGTACAGGCACCACGTACAGAAGACTTTAGCACCACCAAAAACAACTGAACCTGCCCTGCCATCATCTGAAGCAAGAAGTGGTAACGAGGTGGAATTCAACCCTCTATATGCTTCAGAGGTTGGAGGAGCAGCAAAAGGCCATTCAAGCATATACAATTCAGCACGATATAGGAGGTGGAATGCACCTGTCTCAAGCGCAGTGGAGAATGATTTCAACATTGTGCAAGGTTCTGATGCCCTTTGAACTTGCCACACGTGAAGTCAGTTCAGACACTGCCAGCCTGAGTCAGGTCATTCCCCTCATCAGGCTTTTGCAGAAGAAGCTGGAGACATTGAAGGAGGAGCTAACACAGAGCGATTCCGCTAGGCATGTGGGACTTGTGGATGGAGCCCTTAATTCGCTTAACAAGGATTCACGGGTGGTCAATCTGTTGAAATCAGAGCACTACATTTTGGCCACCATGCTCGATCCTAGATTTAAAGCCTACCTTGGATCTCTCTTTCCGGCAGACACAAGTCTGCTGGGGTTCAAAGACCTGCTGGTGAGAAAATTGTCAAGTCAAGCGGAACGCGACCTGTCAACATCTCCTCCTTCACATTCTCACGCAACTGGGGGTGCGAGGAAAAGGCTCAGAATTCCGAGCCCACCCGCTGGCGGTGATGCAGGGCAGTCTGGAGCGACTGCTGATGCTGACATCTGGTCCGGACTGAAGGACCTGACAACGATTACGGACATGTCGTCTACTGTCACTGCATATGATTCTCTCACCATTGAAAGAATGGTGGAGGATTAAATGAGTGACCGCATCCAAGTAGGCACGTCACACAGTCCGTACTTATACTGGCAGGAAAAAGAGGCAATTTGGAGGCCCTTGCACAAACTGGCTTTATTCTACCTAAGTTGCCCTCCCACAAGTGTGTACTCCGAAAGAGTGTTTAGTGCCGCCGCTCACCTTGTCAGCAATCGGCGTACGAGGTTACATCCAGAAAATGTGGAGAAGATGATGTTCATTAAAATGAATTATAATCAATTCCTCCGTGGAGACATTGACCAGCAGCAATTGCCTCCACAAAGTACACAGGGAGCTGAGATGGTGGATTCCAGTGGGGACGAATTGATAATCTGAGAGGAGGGGGATGTACACGGTGATATATCGGAGGATGATGATGAGGTGGACATCTTGCCTCTGTAGAGCCAGTTTGTGCAAGGAGAGATTAATTGCTTCTTTTTAGGTGGGGGTCCAAACCAACCCGTCATTTCAGTCACAGTCGTGTGGCAGACCCTGTCACTGAAATGATGGGTTGGTTAAAGTGTGCATGTCCTGTTTATACAACATAAGGGTGGGTGGGAGGGCCCAAGGACAATTCCATCTTGCACCTCTTTTTTCTTTCAGTTTTATTTGCGTCATGTGCTGTTTGGGGAGTGTTTTTTGGAAGGGCCATCCTGCGTGACACTGCAGTGCCACTCCTAGATGGGCCCGGTGTTTGTGTCGGCCACTAGGGTCGCTTATCTTACTCACACAGCTACCTCATTGCGCCTCTTTTTTTCTTTGCGTCATGTGCTGTTTGGGGAGGGTTTTTTGGAAGGAGCATCCTGCGTGACACTGCAGTGCCACTCCTAGATGGGCCCGGTGTCTGTGTCGGCCACTAGGGTCGCTTATCTTACTCACACAGCTACCTCATTGCGCCTCTTTTTTTCTTTGCGTCATGTGCTGTTTGGGGAGGGTTTTTTGGAAGGGACATCCTGCGTGACACTGCAGTGCCACTCCTAGATGGGCCCGGTGTTTGTGTCGGCCACTAGGGTCGCTTATCTTACTCACACAGCTACCTCATTGCGCCTCTTTTTTTCTTTGCGTCATGTGCTGTTTGGGGAGGGTTTTTTGGAAGGGACATCCTGCGTGACACTGCAGTGCCACTCCTAGATGGGCCCGGTGTTTGTGTCGGCCACTAGGGTCGCTTATCTTACTCACACAGCTACCTCATTGCGCCTCTTTTTTTCTTTGCGTCATGTGCTGTTTGGGGAGGGTTTTTTGGAAGGGACATCCTGCGTGACACTGCAGTGCCACTCCTAGATGGGCCAGGTGTTTGTGTCGGCCACTAGGGTCGCTTAGCTTAGTCATCCAGCGACCTCGGTGCAAATTTTAGGACTAAAAATAATATTGTGAGGTGTGAGGTATTCAGAATAGACTGAAAATGAGTGGAAATTATGGTTTTTGAGGTTAATAATACTTTGGGATCAAAATGACCCCCAAATTCTATGATTTAAGCTGTTTTTTAGTGTTTTTTGAAAAAAACACCCGAATCCAAAACACACCCGAATCCGACAAAAAAAATTCGGTGAGGTTTTGCCAAAACGCGGTCGAACCCAAAACACGGCCGCGGAACCGAACCCAAAACCAAAACACAAAACCCGAAAAATTTCAAGTGCACATCTCTAGTTTTAATGCTTAGTATCATCACTAATATTATTATTATTATTATTATTATTATTATTATTATTATTATCATTTAGTTATTGGTTGTCACAAAGGTTCACAATGCCATATAATTAGTGATAAACCGACCCCCCCCGAACTTCACCCTTTTTACACGGGTCCGAGCCATACTCGGATTCTCCCGTATGGCTCGGTTAACCCGAGCGCGCCCGAACGTCATCATCCCGCTGTCGGATTCTCGCGAGATTCGGATTCTATATAAGCAGCCGGGCGTCGCCGCCATTTTCACACGTGCATTGAGATTGATAGGGAGAGGACGTGGCTGGCGTCCTCTCCATTTATAATTGTAGAAGAGACAGTTTATTGCTTGTTTTATTACTAATTGTGGGGAGGATTGGGGAGCAGCTGTTAGGACTCGGAGTAGAGTGCAGAGTTTTGCTGATAGTGACCACCAGTTTTTTTTTATCCGTTCTCTGCCTGAAAAAAACGCTCCATACCATATCTGTGCTCAGTGTGCTGCATGATATATCTGTGCTGAGTGCTCACACTGCTTAATTGTGGGGACTGGGGAGCAGCTATAGCAGGAGTACAGTGCACAGTTTTGCTGACAGTGACCACCAGTATACGTTTGTCTGCCTGAAAAACACTCCTGTGGTGGCTTTTTTTTATACTAGTTTAGCAGTCTGCTGACAGTGTCCACCAGGTCCATTATACTGTATATAGCAGTACGGTAGGCCACTGCTGTACCTACCTCTGTGTCGTCAGTCACTCGTCATCCATTAATAATAATAAGTATACTATCCATCCATCTACATTGTATACCTGTGGTGGCTTTTTTTCTTTATACTAGTTTAGCAGTTTGCTGACAGTGTCCACCAGGTCCATTTATTATACTGTATATAGCAGTACGGTAGGCCACTGCTGTACCTACCTCTGTGTCGTCACTCGTCATCCATAAGTATACTATCCATCCATCTACATTGTATACCTGTGGTGCCTTTTTTTCTTTATACTAGTTTAGCAGTTTGCTGACAGTGTCCACCAGGTCCATTTATTATACTGTATATAGCAGTACGGTAGGCCACTGCTGTACCTACCTCTGTGTTGTCACTCGTCGTCCATAAGTATACTATCCATCCATCTACATTGTATACCTGTGGTGCCTTTTTTTCTTTATACTAGTAGTACTAGTTTAGCAGTCTGCTGACAGTGTCCACCAGGTCCATTATACTGTATATAGCAGTACGGTAGGCCACTGCTGTACCTACCTCTGTGTCGTCAGTCACTCGTCATCCATTAATAATAGTAAGTATACTATCCATCCATCTACATTGTATACCTGTGGTGGCTTTTTTTCTTTATACTAGTTTAGCAGTTTGCTGACAGTGTCCACCAGGTCCATTTATTATACTGTATATAGCAGTACGGTAGGCCACTGCTGTACCTACCTCTGTGTCGTCACTCGTCGTCCATAAGTATACTATCCATCCATCTACATTGTATACCTGTGGTGCCTTTTTTTCTTTATACTAGTAGTACTAGTTTAGCAGTCTGCTGACAGTGTCCACCAGGTCCATTATACTGTATATAGCAGTACGGTAGGCCACTGCTGTACCTACCTCTGTGTCGTCACTCGTCGTCCATAAGTATACTACCATCCATCTACATTGTATACCTGTGGTGGCTTTTTTTTTTATACTAGTAGTACTAGTTTAGCAGTCTGCTGACAGTGTCCACCAGGTCCATTATACTGTATATAGCAGTACGGAAGGCCACTGCTGTACCTACCTCTGTGTCGTCAGTCACTCGTCATCCATTAATAATAATAAGTATACTATCCATCCATCTACATTGTATACCTGTGGTGGCTTTTTATCTTTATACTAGTTTAGCAGTTTGCTGACAGTGTCCACCAGGTCCATTTAATATACTGTATATAGCAGTACGGTAGGCCACTGCTGTACCTACCTCTGTGTCGTCACTCGTCGTCCATAAGTATACTATCCATCTATCTACATTGTATACCTGTGGTGGCTTTTTTTCTTTATACTAGTAGTACTAGTTTAGCAGTCTGCTGACAGTGTCCACCAGGTCCATTATACTGTATATAGCAGTATGGTAGGCCACTGCTGTACCTACCTCTGAGTCGTCAGTCACTCGTCATCCATTAATAATAATAAGTATACTATCCATCCATCTACATTGTATACCTGTGGTGGCTTTTTTTCTTTATACTAGTTTAGCAGTTTGCTGACAGTGTCCACCAGGTCCATTTATTATACTGTATATAGCAGTACGGTAGGCCACTGCTGTACCTACCTCTGTGTCGTCACTCGTCGTCCATAAGTATACTATCCATCCATCTACATTGTATACCTGTGGTGCCTTTTTTTCTTTATACTAGTTTAGCAGTTTGCTGACAGTGTCCACCAGGTCCATTTATTATACTGTATATAGCAGTACGGTAGGCCACTGCTGTACCTACCTCTGTGTCGTCACTCGTCGTCCATAAGTATACTATCCATCCATCTACATTGTATACCTGTGGTGGCTTTTTTTCTTTATACTAGTAGTACTAGTTTAGCAGTCTGCTGACAGTGTCCACCAGGTCCATTATACTGTATATAGCAGTACGGTAGGCCACTGCTGTACCTACCTCTGTGTCGTCACTCGTCGTCCATAAGTATACTATCCATCCATCTACATTGTATACCTGTGTTGCCTTTTAGTTGTGCGCATTAAAATATGGAAAACAAAAATGTGGAGGTTAAAAAAATAGGGAAAGATCAAGATCCACTTCCACCTCGTGCTGAAGCTGCTGCCACTAGTCATGGTCGAGACGATGAAAGGCCATCAACGACGTCTGCCAAGGCCAATGCCCAATGTCATAGTACAGAGCATGTAAAATCCAAAACACAAAAGATCAGTAAAATGACCCAAAAATCAAAATTAAAAGCGTCTGAGGAGAAGCGTAAACTTGCCAATATGCCATTTACGACACGGAGTGGCAAGGAACGGCTGAGGCCCTGGCCTAAGTTCAAGGCTAGTGGTTCAGCTTCACATGAGGATGGAAGCACTCATCCTCTCGCTAGAAAAAAGAAAAGACTTAAGCTGGCAAAAGCACAGCAAAGAACTGTGCGTTCTTCGAAATAACAAATCCCCAAGGAGAGTCCAATTGTGTCGGTTGCGATGCCTGACCTTCCCAACACTGGACGGGAAGAGCTTGCGCCTTCCACCATTTGCACGCCCCCTGCAAGTGCTGGAAGGAGCACCCGCAGTCCAGTTCCTGATAGTCAAATTGAAGATGTCAGTGTTGAAGTACACCAGGATGAGGATATGGGTGTTGCTGGCGCTGGGGAGGAAATTGACAAGGAGGATTCTGATGGTGAGGTGGTTTGTTTAAGTCAGGCACCCGGGGAGACGCCTGTTGTCCGTGGGAGGAATATGGCCATTGACATGCCTGGTCAAAATACAAAAAAAATCAGCTCTTCGGTGTGGAATTATTTCAACACAAATGCGGACAACAGGTGTCAAGCCATGTGTTGCCTTTGTCAAGCTGTAATAAGTAGGGGTAAGGACGTTAACCACCTCGGAACATCCTCCCTTATACGTCACCTGCAGCGCATTCATCATAAGTCAGTGACAAGTTCAAAAACTTTGGGCGACAGTGGAAGCAGTCCACTGACCAGTAAATCCCTTCCTCTTGTAACCAAGCTCCTGCAAACCACACCACCAACTCCCTCAGTGTCAATTTCCTCCTTACCCAGGAAAGCCAATAGTCCTGCAGGCCATGTCACTGTCAAGTCTGACGAGTCCTCTCCTGCCTGGGATTCCTCCGATGCATCCTTGAGTGTAACGCCTACTGCTGCTGGCGCTGCTGTTGTTGCTGCTGGGAGTCGATCGTCATCCCAGAGGGGAAGCCGGAAGACCACTTGTACTACTTCCAGTAAGCAATTGACTGTACAACAGTCCTTTGCGAGGAAGATGAAATATCACAGCAGTCATCCTGCTGCAAAGCGGATAACTGAGGCCTTGGCAGCCTGGGCGGTGAGAAACGTGGTTCCGGTATCCATCGTTAATTCAGAGCCAACTATAGACTTGATTGAGGTACTGTGTCCCCGGTACCAAATACCATCTAGGTTCCATTTCTCTAGGCAGGCGATACCGAAAATGTACACAGACCTCAGAAAAAGACTCACCAGTGTCCTAAAAAATGCAGTTGTACCCAATGTCCACTTAACCACGGACATGTGGACAAGTGGAGCAGGGCAGACTCAGGACTATATGACTGTGACAGCCCACTGGGTAGATGTATGGACTCCCGCTGCAAGAACAGCAGCGGCGGCACCAGTAGCAGCATCTCGCAAACGCCAACTCGTTCCTAGGCAGGCTACGCTTTGTATCACCGCTTTCCAGAATACGCACACAGCTGAAAACCTCTTACGGCAACTGAGGAAGATCATCGCAGAATGGCTTACCCCAATTGGACTCTCCTGGGAATTTGTGACATCGGACAACGCCAGCAATATTGTGCGTGCATTACATCTGGGCAAATTCCAGCACGTCCCATGTTTTGCACATACCTTGAATTTGGTTGTGCAGAATTATTTAAAAAATGACAGGGGCGTGCAAGAGATGCTGTCGGTGTCCCGAAGAATTGCGGGCCACTTTCGGCGTTCAGGCACCGCGTACAGAAGACTGGAGCACCACCAAAAATATCTGAACCTGCCCTGCCATCATCTGAAGCAAGAGGTGGTAACGAGGTGGAATTCAACCCTCTATATGCTTCAGAGGATGGAGGAGCAGCAAAAGGCCATTCAAGCCTATACATCTGGCAACGATATAGGCAAAGGAGGTGGAATGCACCTGTCTCAAGCGCAGTGGAGAATGATTTCAACGTTGTGCAAGGTTCTGCAACCCTTTGAACTTGCCACACGTGAAGTCAGTTCAGACACTGCCAGCCTGAGCTGGGCATTCCCCTCATCAGGCTTTTGCAGAAGAAGCTGGAGACATTGAAGGAGGAGCTAAAACAGAGCGATTCCGCTAGGCATGTGGGACTTGTGGATGGAGCCCTTCATTCGCTTAACCAGGATTCACGGGTGGTCAATCTGTTGAAATCAGAGCACTACATTTTGGCCACCGTGCTCGATCTTAGATTTAAAACCTACGTTGTATCTCTCTTTCCGGCAGACACAAGTCTGCAGGGGTTCAAAGACCTGCTGGTGAGAAAATTGTCAAGTCAAGCGGAACGTGACCCGTCAACAGCTCCTCCTTCACATTCTCCCGCAACTGGGGGTGCGAGGAAAAGGCTAAGAATTCCGAGCCCACCCGCTGGCGGTGATGCAAGGCAGTCTGGAGCGAGTGCTGACATCTGGTCCGGACTGAAGGACCTGGCAACGATTACTGACATGTCGTCTACTGTCACTGCATATGATTCTCTCACCATTGAAAGAATGGTGGAGGATTACACCATTGAAAGAATGGTGGAGGATTATATGAGTGACCGCATCCAAGTAGGCACGTCAGACAGTCCGTACGTATACTGGCAGGAAAAAGAGGCAATTTGGAGGCCCTTGCAGAAACTGGCTTTATTCTACCTAAGTTGCCCTCCCTCCAGTGTGTACTCCGAAAGAGTGTTTAGTGCAGCCGCTCACCTTGTCAGCAATCGGCGTACGAGGTTACTTCCAGAAAATGTGGAGAAGATGATGTTCATTAAAATGAATTATAATCAATTCCTCCGTGGAGACATTGACCAGCAGCAATTGCCTCCAGAAAGTACAAGGGGACCTGAGATGGTGGATTCCAGTGGGGACGAATTAATAATCTGTGAGGAGGGGGATGTACACAGTGAAAAGGGTGATGAATCGGAGGATGAGGAGGAGGTGGACATCTTGCCTCTGTAGAGCCAGTTTGTGCAAGGAGAGATTGATTGCTTATTTTTTGGTGGGGGCCCAAACCAACCAGTCATTTCAGTCACAGTCGTGTGGCAGACCCTGTCACTGAAATTATGGGTTCGTTAAAGTGTGCATGTCCTGTTTATACAACATAAGGGTGGGTGGGAGGGCCCAAGGACAATTCCATCTTGCACCTCTTTTTTCTTTCATTTTTCTTTGCATCATGTGCTGTTTGGGGAGTATTTTTTTGAAGGGCCATCCTGCGTGACACTGCAGTGCCACTCCTAGATGGGCCAGATGTTTGTGTCGGCCACTTGGGTCGCTTATCTTAGTCACACAGCTACCTCATTGCGCCTCTTTTTTTCTTTGCATCATGTGCTGTTTGGGGAGTATTTTTTTGAAGGGCCATCCTGCGTGACACTGCAGTGCCACTCCTAGATGGGCCAGGTGTTTGTGTCGGCCACTTGTGTCGCTTAGCTTAGTCACACAGCGACCTTGGTGCGCCTCTTTTTTTCTTTGCATCATGTGCTGTTTGGGGAGTATTTTTTTGAAGTGCCATCCTGCGTGACACTGCAGTGCCACTCCTAGATGGGCCAGGTGTTTGTGTCGGCCACTTGTGTCGCTTAGCTTAGTCACACAGCGACCTTGGTGCGCCTTTTTTTTTTCTTTGCATCATGTGCTGTTTGGGGAGTATTTTTTTGAAGTGCCATCCTGTCTGACACTGCAGTGCCACTCCTAGATGGGCCAGGTGTTTGTGTCGGCCACTTGGTTTCGCTTAGCTTAGTCACACAGCTACCTTATTGCGCCTCTTTTTTTCTTTGCATCATGTGCTGTTTGGGGACAATTTTTTTGAAGGGCCATCCTGTCTGACACTGCAGTGCCACTCCTAGATGGGCCAGGTGTTTGTGTCGGCCACTTGGGTCGCTTAGCTTAGCCATCCAGCGACCTCGGTGCAAATTTTAGGACTAAAAATAATATTGTGAGATGTGAGGTGTTCAGAATAGACTGAAAATGAGTGAAAATTATGGTTATTGAGGTTAATAATACTTTGGGATCAAAATGACCCCCAAATTCTATGATTTAAGCTGTTTTTGAGGGTTTTTTGAAAAAAACACCCGAATCCAAAACACACCCGAATCCGACAAAAAAATTTCGGTGAGGTTTTGCCAAAACGCGTCCGAATCCAAAACACGGCCGCGGAACCGAACCCAAAACCAAAACACAAAACCCGAAAAATTTCCGGTGCACATCACTACATATAATGGGGAGCAGAACAAACAAATTAACAAAACTTTGCCGCAGGCAGTTTCTAGAGATGGACGAGCCACTGTCTGCAGCAGTATTTCCTGCGGACGAGCCATTTGCTTGGAATACAGCTGAAAATGTCCCTGCCAAAATGGCCACCACCTGAGAGGAGACATGCTAGAAGTCCTGTTGGATCTCTAGTAACAGGGAAATTATACAGGAGCTCACAGCAGTACCCAGAAGTTCCGGGACCGCACTCACCCGGGGTGGGAAGATACTGGCACCAACCCCTGACAACAAGCCGGGAGAAGTATGGAAGACGTGGGCACCATCCCCTAATGAGTTGAGAAAAGGGGGGAAGACACGGGCACCAAGGGCACCAACCCCTGACAACTAGCAGTCAGTTTAAAAGTAAGTAGCCTCACTGTGTGTGCCATAATTTGCAAGGGGCATTACTGTGTGGCTCATATTATAATGTCAGGTGTATAACTGTGTGCCATAATGTGAAAGGGGCATTACTGTGTGGGGCATAATATGGTGTCAGGGGCATAACTGTGGGGCATAATTTGTAAGGGG